>NC_061476.1:1968097-2577462 GCF_022581195.2 Helicoverpa zea
CGTCAGAATCGCTACGGTCCTCCATCAAGGTTTCCCCTGACTTCGACCTGACCAGGCATAGTTCACCATCTTTCGGGTCCCAGCGTGTATGCTCAGAGCGCACCTGCATTCACGAATTGGAAACGAGGCACCTCGGGAGTGCGAGAGATCGACCTAGATCGAGACTCCATCCTCCCTAAGCGCGACTAGCGCACCTTTACTTTCGTTGTGCCTTTCAGTTTATCAATCTCAATGACTCGCATACATGCTAGACTCCTTGGTCCGTGTTTCAAGACGGGTCCTGCGAGTGCCCGAAACTAAATCATCGCAGACAGACACACGCACAGTCCGAGGCAACACGGCAGCGACAGCAGACCCGTCGCATCTATATTCGCACCGAAGTGTTAATATTCGATGCAACGTTATCTTGCGTCGGGCCGGACGCGCTAAACGCGTGCGTGGTTCGTCAAAGTACCGTCGGATGCCAGTCGGCAACCGTCACGGTCCCAAGTACCGCAAGGATACTGGGGCGAGGGCCCGGATGGTACTTATACCGACATCCAACGGGTCGCGATGTAATTACTAAAAGAGAAGTGCACGTCGTCCACGGACGTACATAGACGCAGCTCGTGCCCACCAGCCTAAGCCGGCGGCATCGAGGCACGCGTCCTAGCGCCGCTGAATGATGATGAATCTCTTCGTTCGTTCATTCGAGTTTCGCAGGTTTACCCCTGAACGGTTTCACGTACTCTTGAACTCTCTCTTCAAAGTTCTTTTCAACTTTCCCTCACGGTACTTGTTCGCTATCGGTCTCGCGGTAATATTTAGCCTTAGATGGAGTTTACCACCCACTTAGGGCTGCACTCTCAAGCAACCCGACTCTAAGGAGAGTTCCTCTCATCACAACGCTCCGTCACTACGGGCCTGGCACCCTCTACGGGAAGTCAGCCTCGTTCAAGATGAACTTGGACAGGAGCGACCGCAACGAGAAAGTGGAACCTCCCAAACACCACATCTCCCGCCGCCTAAATAACGGTAGGATTCAGTGCTGGGCTTCATTCCTGTTCGCTCGCCGCTACTAAGGAAATCCTGGTTAGTTTCTTTTCCTCCGCTTACTAATATGCTTAAATTCAGCGGGTGATCCTCCCTGATCTGAGGCCAGTATATATTTGAGAAGAGGCACATAGATTGGGCCATCTTGCTTATTACCTACGAGACAAACAGTCAGAGACGGAACAAAAAACAAGTGTTACGCTGCTCTCAAGGTAGTGACATTATAATCAACCGTAGAGTCAAGCGTTGTTTACATGCATTACACAAACAGCAATCCGTCTCCTTGTCAAACTATTGTTCAACAATACAAATCGCAGTTCGCGCTACACACGCACACAGCTTTTGACAGTCTGTGTCTGACTATGTCTTACACTAGGTAACTCATAATATTTTTGAACAGACCATAACTTAGTAACAACGTCTAAGTATATAGAACCGTCAAATGTAAATTCCCTGCGCATTCAAACATACAGCTTCCCAGTTAAAGGTAGAAGACGTTCTCACGCGCTGAGAAATACAATGTGATTTTTATTGTAATACAGCCGGCCCTCAGACAGGAGTGGTCCTGGATGTGTCTCCACGGACCGCAATGTGCGTTCGAAAAGTCGATGATCTCATGTGTCCTGCAGTTCACACTATGACGCGCAGTTAGCTGCGTTCTTCATCGACCCGCGAGCCAAGTGATCCACCGATCAGGGTAATAAGTGTACACAATGTGTATTGTTACATAAATTAAATATAAATTCAGAATACTAGTTGTATTCAGTTTGCATATTTTTCCAAACTTGCAATTAACATTAAGTTTTAGTCTCGTAATCTGACAACAGAAGTTGTCTGCCTTCTGAAATGTATGCTCCAAGTACATTCAGTAAGGCCAGTTGCGTTTTACGACGAGTCAAACATTAATTCTGATTAGAGAAGTCGCGTTCTTATTAGAACTGTTTTTGCTCGGTACGTTTTGTTCGACTCGTTCGCATGCCCACTTCATGCAATCGATAGCCGCTTCCACTATAGCGGTCGACTCGTTCTCCGAGCTGAATATGTGAAGCTACGAGTCGACGGCATCGGTGTTTTGTAAACCAGACGCTATACACATACACTATATGTTAAACTAGATAAAAAACTCGAACAATTATTCATAATATCGCAGTTATCATAATATGACAGGTTAAGATAACTTTATTTGTTGCAAAACACTTTCGATTGCACAACAAATATTAATACAGCAATATGACGCATTTACCTTTCTTTCATTGTTTGGAAAATACATCTGTAATCATTTATAAATCATCAACATAGAAAATCAAATAAACAACATCAAGTAAATCATCAACATCCACATAGCAATTGAACATCCAGTGTGCGTCAAACAACTATCGTAGGTACTCATTTCTTTCAAGTAACTGATGTTATTAAGAAGTCGTCCCTAATTAACTAAAATATAGTTTTCAGGTTCTACCAGCAATGGCATATATAAGCCCTATAAGGCCTAATGAGGTACAAGACGAAGATAACAAGGACAGCTCATAATCTCCTATCCTCAACCCAGTTACTTTTATTTATTTAAGTTATCCAACTATTGTTTACATAATATTCAGTGCTGTGTTTGCATTATTTAGTAGTAGGTAAATAGTTACTAGCATAGAATCATTTTTTTTTGTAAAAATGGTAATTTTACCTTATGTTCATGCAATAACAAATAAAACCTTGAGTTATTGTATGATGTTTCTTAAAACCTTCGCAAATTCAATAAAAACTTTAGCTGTTTCAAAGCACCATAAATGATCAAAAATCAATGTTGATTCTATTCAATTCAAAATTAATTTTATTTTTAACTGGCGTAAAACAACGCATAAACTCAATTAGTAATATTACTTTTTATTTGTTTGTACACCTAAAAGCTCCGAAACTACTGAACCAATTTAGGAAATTGTTTCACAAAGGAAACTACAGAAAAGAAGGGAAAGAATTTCCCAAGGTTGAAACCGCTTTTCAATTATAATTTTATTGTATTCCATCCAATTCATTTTAATAATATTTAACTCATAACCGAACTTTGAAGTAAATAAAGCATTCCTCACAGAAACAAAACACCATAGTAATAACCTTCACTCTAGTAAATCAATGGCGGGTCGAACAAGGTCAAACAACTATTAGTTCGAGTCGAGGATTTTCCTGTTGTGACTCATCATCCATTCAAAGCCCAAAACCAAGTGTTAACAAACTCTAGATTAGATAGTACAGTAATTTTAACTAATCAATCAATACATAAATGTTCAGATCTGTGTTACGATAAGCTAGTGTTTATTTGATAAACGATACCTATAATGCATATAGTTGTCGGAAATTGAGATGCGAGCCAAAATTACGCGCTATTTATAGAATAGAAACAAATTTTGTTGGACAAGTTCTTTTACTATAAAAATCTAAAATATTGTTTTTTTTTTCTTCTAAAAGTGACGTCATTAAAGATCAGACCCTCTTCAGTATTTTAGGGTCAACACATTTCATACATTGTGTTAATGATTTCACAACATTATTGCACAACGTATTTTAATAGTGGATTGCACAAGTTTTATTCACCGCGACTAGAGGTATTATCATACCGTCCGCATGCGATACAGAGTTCGCACAAATATCTTCGCTCTAAATGAGGATACTTGACTTTTTTGAGAATAATTTATCCCGCGAGATTACTATTTTAGTGCTGTTTTTTGTTAAGTTATAAAAATCATAGGTAATTGTCGTTGGAATTTGGGTACGGTTATAATAGTTTTGAAATTGGTGTTTTATGTAAATGTAGTGTATTTAACTAAACATGACAAATCACCCGGGCTTGGTTGCCAGGGTGAATCTATGTTAACTACATTATTAACTAAATGTCAATTGATAATTATCTATGCCTGTGTTTTAAGTGAAGTGTGTAGAAGTGTTCAGATACCGGTAAGTGCCAATATTTTACATTACTTTTCAAAGCTATAATGTACTTTTTCAGTTTATCCAATTTGATCTCCGATTAATTCTTGCTAATAGTTTAAATGTAAATGTAACTCTGTCTGAAGGGCTTTCACGCCAAAAATACTTAACCAATTTGAATTAGCAAACTGGCAGACTAGAACCTGAGAAATGACATTGGCTACTTTTTCATCTATCTGCGGGAGGTAGTTCCCTCAGAACGCAAGTGGAATCGCAGGGCACAGTTAGTAGATATGTTATGTTAAAACCAAGGTGCGGCTACACATATTCCTAACCGGCTAAAGCTAGGTGTAGCTGCCACAAAAAGCTAAAATTAGTTGTTTCTTCTTATCTTCAGTTAGCACTGGGTGTAGTCTTTATAATAGCAGCTAGAATCAGGTGTAGCCCATGTCTCACCAGCTAGAACTAGTTTTCAGTTTATTTTAATATTTTGGCTTTGTGTTGTGAATCTATACTTGCCTTTCCCGACTGATTCTCTCTTATATATTAGGGGGTGTAAATAAGGGAGTATATAAGGGGAGCTTATTCAGCACTTCGCGTAATAAATATATAAAATTAAGTCTTTGTTACTTTTATTGTATGTATCTTCATTAGTTAACAAATGCAATATTAAAATTATGATTTAAAAGATGCAAAACCCAGCGAAATCCTAAAAAATAGGCACACTTATAAACGAAACTCGAAAACATAATCCTCCTGACGTAGTCAGATGTCTTACAATTATTACCCACCCAAGTCTCAGTGTTGTGCAACAGTGCTGCGATGATGCCTGCTATAATAAGGAAAGGGCTACTAGACGATGAGGGTACATGGTGGTGGAACCTACCCAGTTGCTAACGTAGTTGGTGATTGGTACACATTTGTAAATGTCGGTCCTGCTTGTGATCTCACTCCGGTGGTGTCGGATTGCCGTGCCATCGCGCCATGAGAGTGAAAGAATAGTGAGTGCACCTGTGTCTGCGCAAATGCTCGTGGCTAGCCGGATGAGGGTTCCTGGTGGTGGTACTCACCCTCGTTGGTCTAGCTGTCGCAAGTGCGGCTGCTGAGCACGAGGTCTCGGGTTCGATTCTCGAGTCGGGCCGAAATCGCTTTGTGGGTTTTAAAAGACTTTTACAAAGCAGCCCGGAGCCTGGAAGCTGGTGTTTGATACACCCGTGCATCGGAGAGCACATTAATGTCGGTCCTGCGCCTGATCTCTCTCCGGTGGTGTCGGAGTGCCGTCCCATCGAGCTATGAGAGTGAAGGAATAGGGAGTGCACCTGTGTCCAAATAAATGCTCGTGCACTATAATATGTCCTGCGAAGCTGCCTAATCTCCTTACATGAGAGCAGCCGCCGTAGCCGATAATCGGCTAGGGGGACATCATCATAACTCACCCACGAAGGTCTCGATCTCGGAGGCAGTGATGTGCTTCTCCAAAAGCTTCCTGTTGTTGTGCAACAGTGCTGTGATGGTGTCCTCCGCGAGTATGTCGTAGCCGATCTGCTTCTGCATGAAGCCGAAGTGTTTTGCTATGTATTCCTGTCAACAAATAATAAGGATTAGACACGGGATTTATAAAGACAGAAAAAATAACATATTCATGGTTTTTAAAAGAATTGCTACTTTTTAAATAATCTCAGTAAGAGAACCTCCGGGTTTCAAAGCAAATGCCGATAAAACTCAAAAGTTCATTTATGTTCTATGTATCACTTCAGTAGGATGTTTTTTGCCACAAATGTTTTAGACCTGTTTTTAAGTTTTTAATATTCAGCCATTCGATTTCACCAATCCTTATCTATTTACTGACCTAGTCACAATCAGGGTGTACCCTCTTACCAAAGCGTAATAAGCTTACAGACCATGTATAAGTGTATTCTTTGCCTCTCATTCTGAAATTTTGTTCCTGTCTTTGCTCATTTGGCTGAGCTAAAATGGGAAAAGCATTTACAAAATATGTAATTTAAAGTACACATACCTGATTCTTCCTATAGTCCTGTTGACTAAGCCTGAGTATCCTGTAGCACAGACGGAAGATGTACTTATAGGCGGCGTATCGAGGGTCGTACAACTCCTCAATCTTCAGGAACGCCTCCCCTTCTGTTGTCTCTTGGAATGGACCCTGGGAGGTAAGAGCTTTATGTCAGTGGATTCAGGTCTATTTTTTGGGCGACACAAATTTATCAAAAACAATATTTCGTAAGGATACAAGCAGTTTTTTCTTTCTCTAGTAATGATGGTGGCTAATAACTGCTTTAGTTTGGTTTGTTGAAAAAACCATTAAGCAAGTGTTTTTACTTCCAATTGTCCTCTAATGTATTAACCAGTTGTTAATTAGTTGATGAACAAACCAACTTTTATGAATACTGCCTTTGAAATAATATTTTCTCTAGACACCTTATATTAATCCGAATTAAACATGAATAATGATACCCGACTGTGTCTCAAACCTCCCCACTCAGACATTTAATGGTTACTTAAGCCATTCCTTAATGAAGGATTTGTATGACATTCCGTCACTAAGGAGTGACTTAAGCAATCATTAAATGTCTCTGAGTGGGGAGGTAAGAGAGTTAAAATACAGAATACAGACAATTAATACAGAATCTCCAGTCTAGAAACATACCTGTAATATCTTAAACAACTGCCTCAATATATACTGTTCTCTGAGCAGCTTCTGCCTGTCCCTGTTAGGGTTTTCCACCACCAGGTCTAGAGCTTCAGACTTGTTGGGCTCGTTCTCGAAGCCGGCTATGAAGTACACTATGTCTTGCAGCAGGCAGGTTAGGGCTCTGTAGGGAAAAATGTTTATGTAGATGTACTATCAATCAATTATACTTATGACCCACTCATTCAGCTTTTCGTAGAGACTTTCAAATACAATAAGGTCGAAAATAGATCGCACTGTAAAGTAGGTATTTATTGTTTTGATGTAGATTTTATCGATAAAGTGGATCGTACATGTGAGTGGTGGATAGTATGTACTAGTATATCAATATATCCTTAGGGCGTTAACATTAATAAGTCTAGTTCCAAATTGATTTTCTATGAAGCCTTGCACACTACGCATCCGACGAAAGATGACGTATCCTTGCAAAGACGCTGCCGATGCGGCGTAATGTGTAATTACACTGGGAGTGTATTTATTTTATTTTTGGGGTCGTAGTACATATCAACTCGGAAATGGGTAGGGAATGTACCATATTTAAAAGGTTATAAAATTGGTTGTAAACTCCAAAAACATACGGAGTATGTAAATAAAATTATCAAACATGTGCCAAACAAAACTGAACCTTACTTCCTCTCATTATGCTCTATATTGCCGAGCTGCAGCTTGGTCGACAATGCTGAGAGCACCTTGCAGGCGTCGTTCGCGAAGTCCAGGTCTCGCACCTCACTGGGAGACACTGAGATAAGGGCGAACGCTTCCTTGTCTTCTTTTACTAAGGAGCAGCCCACCTGGGAACAAAGATATTATGATATTTTTCCACCTTATTATAAAAAATATGGTCTTAAAAAAGTACCAGCTTTAGTACTAGATTGTAAACGATCCTAGTGAACAAAGTTAAAGGTCTGAATCGAGTACATTAGAGCCGGTATTATTTTAAGACCTCTTTTTATAACAAGGTTGTTAAGGTTTGATACACCAATAATTAGGTTAATAGCAGTTTATAAATCCGGATTTGATCTAGTCGCAAACTTTAAAAAGGTAACTGTTCCACCCGCTTCCTGAACTCGGGGAAGAAAGTGTACTTTCTCAGACTGAGACTAGTCTATCTTATTCGGATCAGTAGATTTGGCGTAGAAGCGTGGCAAACAGACAGACTTACTCTCGCATTTATGATATTCGTAAGGATTGCATAGACATTATAATATTTGTTGATCTAATAATTTTAAAACAAATATTACCTTGGACATAACAGGTTTCTCTTCATCCTTGTCGATGGGTATAGAAGTGGAATGCACCCACGTATGAGTGCATAAATGTTGTAGCCTGAGAAACACAATACCAAGTTATATCCGTACCTATAAAAATTACACAGAAAATAACAAATGCAATAAAGAAACTTTTGTAAAATGAAAAAGAAAACCACAAAAAAATTGTATTAAGTACTTCACTCTAGAAGTCGGTGTCTATAGATATTTGCTGTTTCTTTTAATTAAACTACCGACTTTTTAAGGGGTGTTCCTCCTCACCCTTTTTGGAAAGTCGGTTAAAAATATAAATATAATATAAAAATACAGATAAAATATGAATACTCTTTAATTTTTGCAAAAGTCAGGGGTTGCCTTATTTTCTTATCGACTTAAAGCCAAGGATGTCCTAAAATTACTTTATTTTTTCATGAACTGTTTTTTTTTCTCAATTTTTATTTATTATCATTTCAGGGTTCCAAGCCAAGGTCCACCATACCTGACATAACTGCTCTGCGGCACAGGCGCATCAGAATGGGTCATGGTGGTGGGGTCCAGCTCGAACAGCGTGGCGATCTCCGACGAGTGAGGCACGGAGACCAGCTGGAAGGCCGGCTCGTATGGATCCACTGGTGCTTCACTGGTGATTACAGGTAAAGGGGGTTACATGTAGGTCATTATGTCACTCATATTTGGTGTGGCGAGCACACAGCAAAAGGCAAAGAAAATTGCTGATATCATAAAGCGTCACCCTGCTTGTGTTCGGCAGATGGGTGTTTATTAACCTCAGGGAGAGCTAAGATACAAAAGGTATTCTCGAGTTTTACTTTCGTTATTCATTAGCCAATACATACATATGAGTTTAGAATATATGCTTCGCGCGGGGCTAGCAAAGATGTATTTCTTCAATCGTACCCCCTATTAGGATATAAAACATATATGGAAATGCCATTTCGAAACCCTTTCTGACCACGATAAGTCATTATCGATTTGAAATGTCATTTCCTTTCCATTTGACGTTCCTACTGTAGAAAGACAACTTGGCTAATACCGCTAATCAGAAAACATACTAATCACATAACTAAATACAACTTATTGTATTAAAATAATAACTTACGGTGGTCTATTACAAGCCTCGGCAGCTAGATAGTGTCCCGTGGCGAGATGCTTGAACCGGAAAATGGAGTTCCAGTGTCCCGCGCCTCCGCGACACGGGTCATGTTGTACCACCTGATTACAAAATAAAGCTTGTAATAATTTAAAGGGGTAGCATGGAATATATAGGATTTCAAACACTCCAATAGGATGTGAAAAGTATAGCTAGTCCTAGCTGCTGTGCAATTTTAGAACGATGACGAAAAGGTGGTGTGACGGAGATCTGTAAACAGAAGCTGGACCTCCAAGAAGAACCTAAACACGCTCATAAGTATGGGCAAGAAAGACCACAATAATTTTATATTAAGCCGACTATTTTATTATGTATATATGTTTGTACGCACTTAGGTACATACAACACATAGTTTTCTACTTCATTTTCCAGCCGATTTGAACACATTTTTGTTTCAAAAGCTACATGTGTCAAATAGTCCCATTCCCATGTCATCGAGTCAAAAATAGAAACCTATAAAACCTACGGCCATATTTTAAATTTCAAAATTCCTTACCTCAATCTCCCACAAGGCCTTACTACTGGTAGCAGCAGTGGCACTGGACCTTCCCGTAGTCCTGAGGAACACATGCTGCCGCTTCTGATACTCGTCCATGGTCAGGAACTTCTCCTGCTCAGCGTGGAACAGCCTCACCACGTCACCCCCCTTCAGGATCTCTTCTTGGTTCTCTTTGTGTTCCAAGAAGAGAGTCACCTTCCAGGAAGTCGAGGAGTTTACTACGTTGACCTGAAAGATGGAATGGAGAAGAAGTATTGTTATTATGTGTATCTGCAATGCACACAAGATTATAGAGTCCAGGGCTTTTGGAAGGCGAACATATATCAACTTTAAAGTAATCGTGATGTAACATGTCATCTTCTAAATTAAAGTAACCTCAAAATGTAACCTGGTTCAAATTGGATGGAGCCCTTCTCTGATACCGAGAAGGTAATTTTGCGCCTAGGTAGACAAGAAAATCGGTAAATACCAAATTATGATTGAAAAGCAGATTTCATAGCCACCACTACAAATAACTTCTATATAGAAAATTCTATATATAAAAACTTGAAAGTCTTACCTCCATACAGCCAACGTTGTCAGGCAGCTCGTGGTTAGAGGAAACGTGTAGGACTTGTTGTCCCGCATTCACGGGGTTCATTATCACCTTGTCACCTACCACTACGTTGTCACCTGTAAGGATACATTAAAGGTGTTATTTATGTGGTACAATATTCTTTAAGTGAAATTAGTATTTATCGTTGATTCCATAGGACGACCATTGATGTACATGAGACATCGACTGCTTCTTTTTCTTTTCGAGTGAGCTGCAGTTTTAATCACCTAACAAGCCCTTTTGTCCGACTTTTCACGGTGGTTAGTCATAGAAGCATAAAACCGTCCACTTCCAGATTCCGGGCTGCTTTAAGTTCCTAAAAGCCACAAAGCTATTTCGGCCTATCCCGGGAACATAACCCGAGACTTCATGCAACAACTATATGAAGACCAACGACACATTTGTCGTCTGCTAAACATAAGCCATCGACAGCTTAACATATTCCTCCCTCATTGATTTATTTTTCAAAAGCACCCACATAAATATATTATTTCAAATTACTGAAACATACCCGTGGATCTGAGCTTGTAGAAAGGCATGACATAAAACCAGGAGCCCTCATTGCCGTTGGCGTCAAGGTGAACGCGCATCGCGTTCTTCTCCAGCAACGCGGGCAGTCTTTTGTTTACCTGAACGAAAGAAGATAAGTGTCATAAATACTGAACACTGATGCAGTGTAAAATAGCAAGCATCCTTAAAAGGCAAGATCTCCTTGGAAAAGAAGCAAGCCATCTTCTTCCAACACTCAGGTTTGCTGTCTAAGCATCTGCTTATGCCACACTGGAAGGTATTTAAACTACCAATAAAATTGCATTATTCAAATATCTTGTCTCCACTTATATCTTTCCTTAGCCGCGCTCCTTATATTTCTTTTTTATATTTTTGGTGGTCAAATTACACTGTTGAATCTGGGCTCTTCTGAATTGTTACCAGTATTTATTTACACTACTAACCTTTCAGTAGATATGTTTGCTAGTGTTTTTAAATTTTTTAACATACTTTAGTGGTAGATTTTGTTTTAAATACTTACAGTGAGGTATTTATTGGACTTGACGTGCAGCAGTTGTAGAACGCTGCCGTACTGCACGACAGTCCCCAGCAACTTCTTGTTCTCCAACTCATTTTGCTTCTTCTCTATCTCAGCGGCATGCTGTCAACAGAAAATGAATTATATTTACATGACAGTACAGAACTTTTCAGCAAAGCAGTTTGCTTGCTGGATGACGTCAGATATCCAAACTAATATTACAAATGCGAAAGTAACTCTGTCTGTCTGTCTGTCTGTCTTTTCTTCACGCCTAAACTACTGAACCGATTTGTGTGAAATTTGGTACAGACATAGTTTGAAACTTGAGAAAGGACATAGGATAGTTTTTATTACAAAAAAAAAATAAAAATAAAATTATTCCGGACATATGGCGCCATCTATTGGTCAAATCAAAAATCTGCTGGTAGTCACTATTCCACGCGAACGAAGTTGCGGGCAAAAGCTAGTACGTAGATATATGGAACGCAAAACCCCAAATGAGAATGGAAGAAGGACGGGAAAATTATTAGGAGTGTTTTACCTATATTTAGTTCACAATAACAGCGTGTTTGTAGTTTTGACAGCTCTATCTATAGACTTCTTAAGAATTATTTACAAAACAAACACTGAAAGCTAACAACATAACAAACTGCGCACAAATTACGATATTTCATAACTATTTTCACAAACCACAAGTCGTTTCAGTACGTAAAATCAGTGTTAATTCGGGAGTAAATGCCAGGCTTAATTTCGTCAATATCTCGGTGAAAACCAGTTAACCTGATGAGCAGTCAGTAATCCGTAGGATTTTAATTAGTCTTCATTTGTGGGAGCAATCACGTTGAATCCCGGAATTGGGTCAAATAGGCCAATTTGTGTGCGCATTGTATGCTTTTGTTAAAAGGATTGGGTTAGCATTGCCTACATAATGTACCTGTCGTTACATAGAAAAAGGGAATGGAATCTATTCAGAAAGAAAAAAACGATATTGCCGTCTATTTTTATCAGAGAAAATTGCGTCGAAAAAGTAATGAGAGAAATGTTAAAGGAAGATAAGAAAAGTAATGATGTAGGAAATATGAACTGTTTAGTGACAAGCTGATATTAATCAACAATCAATATCGAAGAACTAATCATACAAAAAAATATATTAAAATTATAAGAAAACAACGGACTACTGTATGAGGTAAATAGGCACGTTTTAAAGATAAAACTACTTAATACCTCTCATAAAAATATAAACCGAAGAAAGAACAAAGTTATAAAATTAGAAGACTTTCGGAAGAAATTAATTATTTAAATCTACTGTATAATTAATTTAAAAGTCCATTAAAATGAAATAACAGCATAATATAAAAATTCTCCTGTCACATAACATGAAATCATTCATCATCCACATCGAGAGATTCATCAACCTTTTTGATAAACGATAATGTTGAAATAACCACATTAAAGACTATATTCGCTTACACCATTTGATATACGATCATAGCCCTTATTTACGAGGCCATAAACACCACATTATTGTCAATAAACGAAAGGAATAATCTTTTAAATGGTAATATTAACTCATTTGATAATCTCTGAAGTATGCAATAAGTATTAAAACCGTAACACATTATATTATGGCAATTGAAACTAATGCTTATTGAAAAAAACTAATGTGGCGGATACATTAAACTTATTTTATTTCAATAACGCTATCTAAAGTGTATTTTAAAATACGTCCAATCTTAGAGCATTTAAAGAGCCGATGATGCCATTGCCTTGTCTTCAGATCCAACAAAGGTAGTAAGAGACCCCTGGTCTTACTTCTATTCATGTGTGCGTCAAGTTTAAATTTGTATTTGTGTCGTCTTACGCACACGAATAACGATGTCATCTACAATGCTGAATTCATTCCGTTCCTTTCGACTTTTTCGCATAGATGTTTGTACTCCTAGCGGTTCCAGTTGATTGGATGCTCTAAGATCCATATTTATTCAATTCAATGGTTTATTTTGCAACATATCAAAGATAATAAGAAATAGTGAAGACGGATGAATGGGGATTTTAACAGGAAATTAGTCACATTAACCTGCTTAGAACGATTTATTTTTATATATGTAGGTACCTTTTTATTTAGTTAAGTCTATTTTAAACTGGATCATTTCCTTACGTGACAAAGACATTATTTAAATAATGATTTTAAAACATTTGTCTTTATAAAAATCCGGATCATAACTTACTACTGATATTATAAACGTAAGCATTTTCCAAGTCCTAATATTCTTTTCGAGATAAATCGCCGTCATGAAACTTT
The DNA here is from genome assembly GCF_022581195.2 of Helicoverpa zea. Lineage (NCBI taxonomy): Eukaryota > Metazoa > Arthropoda > Insecta > Lepidoptera > Noctuidae > Helicoverpa > Helicoverpa zea. The sequence continues at coordinate 1,981,591 of NC_061476.1, forward strand.
ATGATGATAAGAAAACCGATAAAGGGAATTTGGGTATTTTACAAAAAAAAAAAAACCTTATCCCTATCAACCATCTCTGTATTACATGTTATTACAAAACTTTAGGTAAATTACAGTGGTTAATATAAATAGCCTACCTAGAAAGTGACAGTAATTTAATCAAGTCCTAAGTACTGCTGACCCTTTAAACTGGAAATTGGCAATATCTGGCGACCGACCCCTTTCATACTGAGCTCTCCTAGTACTTTATTAAATTAACCCTAATATAAGGTAAAATCGACTGGCCCTTTTGTACAGTAATATTCAAAGTAAATGGCATTTATTTCATCTATATTTATTTGAATCTTCAGAGTTTTCTTTGGAAAAGTTCGATCTGTATACTATTAAGCAATTAAATTAATATTAATCTAATCTTAGGAACTTCAAGACTGTTTTGAAATGTTCGTGTTACCATTTATCAGGGAAGGCTTCTTTATTTCGGGTGTGCAAGGTAGTTCCTATGAAACGCGGGTATAATGCAAATTTTTGGGAAACAGTCTATTGCTATACCTACCTATATTTATTCCAGCACGAGTGAATTTTGCTAAAATCAAAGTCCAACTGTCATAATGCAACAGCATTTATTGGTTGAAAAATTCGCAGTACCCCTAAATTAACCACCAACTACAATAACCCAGGAATTTGGATCACTATACATATAATAAAGTCCCCTATTCACGGTACGCAAGTCGCAATCCGACATTTGGCACAAAATGGACACAAAATGTACAATAAACGGTTCATAAAACGCAATGCGGCAATTCCAACGCTATTTGTGTAGGGTCCGTAATAATCTGGAATTTATCGACATATTTAGCACGCCATAAAAATGTATGAAATCTAAATCGAGGAATATTTGACGAGCTGTTTGTTTATGGGTGATGTTATAGTTATTATTATGTATTAAGAACTGTGTTTATAAAACTTAAAGATTTATGGTGATGATTTTGGTCTTATAGTGAAGCGATACTCGATTTTATAGCGGTTCAATATATCACTTTTGTGCGGTTTCACACAGGGGACTTAATATAAACGTAAGAGTTAGAGGAGAGCAGAAAATATTAGAGGGAGGCTGCAGTCATGATACATGTGATGAGTGGATGAGACACATAATACAATGTGGATGGATGGAGAGGGAGGGGAAGACCGAAGAAAAGATGGATGAATTTGTCTAAGAGATGACATGAATAAGACGATAGTTAACACAGAGGAAAGAAAGGGACACCATATTGCAAGGACCAAATATGTTTATTTATTGACTTTATTTATTAAGGTATTGACTTTATTTATCAAAGATAATTATGTCAGCCCCAAAAGCCTCAAGAAACAAAATTAATTGGCACAACTTTTTACATACGGTATATACCAAGACTTTTACCCAGAAGAACAGGTCCTAATTTTTACATACAGTGTAAGAGGCGTTTCCCTAAAATAATAAGCTCAGGGTATAATGATGAAGAAACATAGTTATTATATACTCACGTGCAACCTCTTAAGCAGTCCTGTATCGGTGTTGGAGTTAGCGGACTGCTTGGCAGTATTCCAGAACTGCTTTTGAGCGGAGTAGCGGTTCATGGGGCATATTTTGAACAGGCAATCTGAAAATTATAGCAAAATTTTAAAGAAACTTCGTAGATGAAAGCAACGAGTTGATATTTTTCTGGAGGGTATCAAGTTTTTTTTTCTAATAATTTTACACCTAATTATCAACATAATTGGGAAAAGGTTCGGGAGATGGAGATGATCAATCAAAATCCTTAACATTATTCCGAACCTCTATGCTCCAGAAGCTTAACTAAAAGTAACGTAGTTCTAGTCTCCAAAAAATGATATTTCCGCATTAAAAACACAAGTAGGACTTGATCCATTATTTCACGAATACCAACTGTCGGGCCCTTCGGGAAATTATGTGGTCAGAATACGATGTTATCGCCGCAGGGTAATACTGTGCCCACAATGTGCCTGGTGACCAGTGTTATTCACAAATTCAGAGTCGATTCTTGAAACGTTTATATGTATAAATGTGTCTAGTTTCAATATCAGGAAACGTTGTGAAATTACGTAAATAAAGTTGACAAGTTTGTTAGTTTGCTCATAAAAACGCGATTCTCAGGAACTAGTAGTTCATTTTGAAAAATTATTTCAGTGGTAAATAGCTCATTTACTGTATCACATCAATCCGGTCGTGGTGAGCAATACCGGAATTTACAGAACGCGGGTCAAACCGCTGATAAATGGCTAAATCTACGTACTGCTAATAAATAATAAGGCCTCAAATAATAGATAATCCTATTACAAAGATTCATGATTCATTCTTTTGTTCAGAACGTTCATAATGTGATTTAATTTCCTTCGCGTCAGATTTATGGATCTTTTGTAACATTAATAGCCGTAATATATTAATACTAGTGGAAAACCCGGCTTCGCTCGGGTGAAATTTGACTCATAATACACGTCTAGTTGCAAAATGTAGGTAGAAATTTCTGTAGTCATCGGGTCTCAAGGAATATTAAAGGAATAATCAAGGCATAGATTCGTATAGCTTCGTTCGTTATGTTTAATAAATATAATAAATAAAAACTGCAAAAGTTTTTACACAAATTATGTTTATTTCAAATTAACATTCAAAATAAACTAACACAAATTAACAAAACATATACCCCCTTACTTATAAAATCTCTAATCACCTTCTAAGCAACATTTTAACTAATCACTACTTAAAGTCTTAAGTAGTGATTAAATGTTAGTTAAGACATGATTAAGCAACGTTTATAAGTAAGTATTTTCTTAAACAGCCCTTAAGTATTACTTATATTTAATTCACGTTTATAAGTAAGGCTGATATTTTTAAGGTTTACTCTGTGTAAACCTCTTTGTTTTAAGCACTCAGTCTTTTTCTTTACTTTGACAGGTAGATAAGTACTTACTAATTTTAAAAATAAAATATGAAATTGTGGTTCTTTATCCAAATTGGCTAAATCAAGAATAATATTAGGAAGTATGTAAATTGTAATTTTACAATGAGTACTTATCCGAGAATTTGGCAAAGGTACTTATAAAAAAATATTCTCTATTATACATCAGAGGTTGATTATCACAAAATTTCTCTATATATAACATTTTTCGATAAATATTTATCACCTTTGAAGCCTTGTTCAGTGGTATTGATAATTTGAATTTTTACATCATCGAATCTTCGAACTCGAAATAATTGCCGAGGAAGTTTAAAATCAATTGCTTCATTCAAACATCTTTCCCATTCTTGATCGTCAAAAAGGAGCCCTCTTGCTTGAGCAGCTTCTCGAAATGAGTTGTAAATAATATTTTCATAAGTTCTAACATTCAACTCTTCGTTATCGACCTTAAAGGAGAAAATATATTAGATAAATATTCAAATAATAATAACTATTGTGAATGTATGTAGGTATATCCTCACATCTCTATCTGGTAATAAGTATTATTTTTCATTTTACAGCCACAGCACTCGCAATAATTGAAATTATCTGCAAAAATATATTATACAATTAATAATGTCTATTGTATAATAAGAGCCAGCCAAGTTCAAGTAGAACTTGCGCATGAAGGGGTTCATTTCATTATCGAGAAAAACGGTGAAAAAATCGTGTCTGTTTCTGTATGTATTCATGACACCTCAACACAGGCTATGCGTGTGGTCATTTATTATTATTTGTCGAATTATAGAGAAAAAATATTGAGCCGCTTACCGAGTATAATGTTGTCGCAGTCCACACATCGACTGCACATTTGCTTTTGTTTGCCATCTCGTGCAAATATTTTGCCATTACAAAAATTGCATGTCACTGGAAGTAAATAAGTATTTATTTTATTTTTAAATGCAGAAGGCTCACAATCCACACTTTAAGAAGAAAACAAAACAAAATTCACTTAAAAACACAACCTGCCTACATACCTACTAAAATACTACACTGTACACACCATCTTTACGAAGAGCCCTTCGCTCCATCCACTTTCCACAATTGTGACAATGTTTACCAAATGCACGGAGATTCGGCTGTTAACAAAATGATATAGGTATCATCAAACAAAAGACTAAACGAAGACAGAGACACGACCAACGAAACATTTTATGAAATACTTACGATTTTCGGCATGATGTGTGTAATCCAAAGTAAATGACAATGACATTTGAACAACTAAATGACATTTGAACTAAAACTTCGACTTTGAGGTTATGGTTATTATTCTTCTTTCTATGGTTTTTATCGCAATCGGCCAATCTTATGCTACGTTCACACGCGCGCCGCGCAACCCGGCGGGCTGCCTGGCGGGCTGCGCGGCGTGCAGCCCGTCGCGGGCAGGCGGACATTCAAGCTGTTCACACGCGCGCCGTCGTGTCAGTCAGTGCAAGAATGGCGAGCAGCGAGGATCTCGGTGTTGTTGCTGTCATAGCCTTTGGCTTAACTTATTTTTATTGGAAAAATAATCAAAATGATGAACGACGTTAACCATTCCGCCATGTTGTTATCTTCGATCGTAGCGACTTTCTTAGAACGTTTAATCGTCACGAAAGCGCAGGAGAGACTGACTGCCCGCGCGCGTGTAAACAGTCGCCGGGCGCCCGCACATTCATCCTTTGAACTTTGCCAAAAAACCGACACTCGACCGATTCGCGGCGTTCACGGGCACGGGCGCGTTCACGGGCTCGGGCGTACCGTTTACACGCTCGTGAACGTGACTGTGCCCGTTGAATGTCGATTTGAACGCGCGTGTGTGAACGTACCATTAGGTTTAAAGAAAAAACACATAACAAAAAGTATATCATAAAAAAGTGTCAAAAACAATATTTTCGCGAAACGTCAACGACTGACGAAAAGTATTTTTTGATAAGATTCACTAAACGTTGGCGATGCGTATCTAAGCAACGTTTATTAACTACCCAAGATAGCGACTGTGGTTTGCTTGTCAGTGCAATTGTTTAACGAAATTCTCCATAATCCGAATTTTGCGGATATATGTTGTCGACTCAAAATTAATATTTTTTTATGTTTTGTTATTCATATAAGGTTTCGATCGAGTCTACCGTACCCTTTGACGAAATTATTAATATAGATAGATGAAACATTTCATATACGAAATTGGACATTAAAAAAGCACTAATATATCTCTCGGTATTATGAACCTTAGGAAGTTTATGTATGTTTTAACAACGTATTTTTTTAAGCTAGAGCCTATAATAATTAATTTACCTGCTTGTATAAGTATATATTAACATAGATTGCAGTATAACATTCCACAGAGAAATGTTTAAGAAATAACCTTATTGCAAATCATTTTAAAAAGGTCTGATGATAATACCCCCATTACGAAAATATTTTCCTGTCTAATTTTATTAACAAAACTGGCTGTTTCCGCGATTTTACCAGCGTTCCGTGTAAACTACTTCCCGTTCCCTGACAAAATACAGGCCCTTTTCACCAAGAGATAGTGTAGCTTCGTAACGGTGTAATATTTTTTTCCAATCGGTACTTTTTGGGGCTCAAAAATCCTCTTAATAATATTAGTTTAGACGACCCGGATCCACATTAAACCTTTCTTGACAGCCGACGCAGACTTGATATATCACAGCATACATAAATAAACGCCGTTGACAATGCTGAATAAATTATTACTTAGAAAACGGATGCTGCTATTGTAATTTGTAGATGTAAGATTTTAGGTATTCGCTGAGTGTTAAGATTTCAGGACATTTTGGGAGAATAATCTAAGTTAATAAAGCTGTGTTTAACGTCTAGTCTAACTATGGATGGGTGACCATTTTCGTATTGTCCTATAGGTGACTCACTTATTAGCTCAAACTCTTGTACCTATTACTTATAACCTACCTTTTGAGTCAAATGATTAGAGTATTATTGCAATTATAGCAAGATCTGACAAATATATTTGAATTCATACAAGGCGCTCCTATGTAGTCCGCGTATCTATGTATTTGAACACGCGTGCCGACTCTCTCCTTGCGGCACATTTAAAATTTGTATGCGCGTACATTGGACCGCCTAGTCTAGGTATACAATATTTTACTGCAACAGATTTGTGAAATTATCTAGTAAAGGTGGACAAGAATGACTTACCCCGGAACTTTTTGGGCGGATCAGTCAGGTCGCCCGCTTCCGGGCACACCACACACCTGTCATCTACCAACCTGTGGACAACGGTAAATTAATTATTTTCCCAAGTTATTGGATCTTTGGTAATCGTAGTCAGGATCCAGTCTGACATACAGTCTTTACAAGGGGTATCGGGGTATCGGTTGCCCTGGCAAATGGATTGCAATCAGCGGCATATGGTTAGACTGGAAGTCGATCCCAACTTGGTTCGGAAATGGCTAGGCAAATGATGAGTAGGTAGACATATTTCTTCATAATTTTATGCATGTAATAAATAGAAAGGAACTATAATCAGAAAACCGGGAATCATACTTTGAAACTGCTGAAAAGGTCACACGATGCAAGCGCTACTCATATGTTTATATTGAAGTGGCCATATCATAAACAACTGGTCGCATAACGATGCGATGATATACAGAGTGTGCGGATAACGGCGTATGACACAATTAGGTGGGATCTTATATAACTGTTTGCATATTGCACGCTTTTGATGTTAAATATGCATATGTTAGAATTAATTTTGGAGGAGCATGTTCAAAAAAAAGGTCCAGTAAAGAACATCCTTGTTTTGGGAAATTGGTTAAAATGGGTTAAAAATGAAGGACAGGTTTAACTTTGTATACTTCTCTAAAATGTATAAGAATTGCAAACCAAATTTGAGAATTCTGATACAGTGAAAGTCAGAAGTAAATAGTAGTAGTACCTATTTGATATTTTGCGGTTACGTAAACCAAAATCGCAACAAAGGTATGATCATGAGGACAAAGTAACCTCATATGACTAAACAAAGGAACCTAACCACATTTGTTTCCCAGCCCAGCCTGCAAACTAATCCTAGCTTTACGGTCCCAGGTGCATTGGTGCATTCATTGGAACACAAACTCTACAGACTTTGGCATATTAATTCTAGTACTGAGTTTCAAGTTCTATACTGAATCTTTGAAGTGTTGTAGCCTAAGAAAATTGGAGATTCAGGACAATGAGAAAGAAGGAAATAAAAGTATATAAAAGGCTGCGATTTTCTCACAATGTAGAGTATAAGTTCTTTTCACTCGTAATAGATCGCAAATATGATCGATTTCAAAAGAGGGATCATGTTCCAATCTTGGGAATCATCATCATCATCAGCCTATCGCAGTCCACTGCTGGACATAGGCCTCTCCAATTGCACGCCACTGAGATCGATTTTCGGCTTCTTGGAAATAGCAAAAAGAAATCAAAGCAGTATAGAGCGTAGAACACGGCAACAAAATTCTTTATTTTAAAGTTGGAGAGAACAACTGAATATTTCAAACAGACTTCCAAACAATTTATTCGATTTCTTAGTACACAAGTTTGACCATGACCTAGTTTTTTGGCTACTTGAATAAAACATTTTGTCTAGGCGCCCGGAAGTTCTGAGGTCCGCATCTTTTTGCATATAAGCATGAGTGTGCGTTTTCGAATATACTACCTATTACCTATTACTTTTCAGACTTATCTTAGAGGCCCCTGCCTGTTGAAAACGTCGTGAAAAATTGTCTCATAAGTGATCGTACGAATTGTAACCTGCTTGGGCAATTTAAGCCATTTCTGCAGTAAAAAACTTAATTCATAAGACCCCATTCAAAAATATTCAATCAATAGGTGAATCAATGTAACAAACCAGATTTTTTCGTTCATTTTATTATGCAGGCACCTACGTCCCTAGACTGTGCAGTTTTATTTTATTTCCATATTGTTCAATGGTCTGTAAAAGCTTTTGATATGTAAAAAAAAAATGGAGTGTTACTTTTCACACTTTTGAATTGTAATGTTTACAATCTGTGATATACTTAGGGCCTTACTACAAAAACTTTAAACCCTGTTTTACGCTTGTCTATAATAAAATTTTGGCAGCAAATGAACCATATGTCAACGTCATAATTTGACATTTTTTTAGACAAGGCATAAACTGACGTTTAAAAGTTTTTGTGGTAAGATCGATGGTGGTAAGACGGTTAGTGTTTACTTCGTTTACCATTTAACAAGATTGGTTGACCAATTACATTATTTTTAAGACTGACAAATAAAACTTTTTTATAACTACGACTAGGTGACAGTGTGGCTATGGAATTTTCCATACAATCTACGTTCATCTATTCTTTTCTATAGCGCTTTATACTTTCAAACTTTAATTTTTTAAGAGAAAACTTATCCATAAAACTTACGCCCGGAACTTTATTCAAAGACATCCAGAATCCGGTCGAAACGCTATTACAAATTCTACATAAAGACAGAAATAAACTTACCCTAAGGTACTGAGGAATCCTGATACAGTGCCTTCCGCGTGCAGGGAGACAATGTCCCCCAGGTGCAAGAAACTGTCCCCCATTTTGGCACCTTCTCCTTACCCCCACCATGCAACAACACCTGGGAACAAAAAGAAACATATTCAGAAAACTTGCCCTTGTATCTTCCAAAGAGTCATATAATCTGTCTATTGAATATGAAACTATTCTATAAGTTGATTCATGGGTCCAAATTTTATAATGGATCATGGATATAAATCATAACGTGGTGTTTCTATGTGACAAGATTCCATCAATCAAGATTTAGCTACCCTTGGTCTGGGTTACTTTTGACGCTTCGTGTTAGCTATCAGACCTGACAAAGGGCACTATAAATTGCCCAAAAGAATTACTATTGCGAACGGAAACTCCGTCCCTCTTCGGAAGTAACTTTTCGCCGTTGGCTTAAAAAGCCTTTATGGTCCAAAATGTAAGGCAGTAATCCGTATAAAAAACGGATCATGTTCAATAAATAATAACATTGGTATATTTAGATACTTGCATCCGGTAAGACTAGAATTCGCTACAAAAAAATGTAGCATGATGACTAATTAAAGGACCTCTGTTTTTCTTAGTAAACAAACCGGTATTAAACATGTCTCCTTATCTCAAAAACATTGTAGGAACTAGCGTTAGCCAGAATCATGAATGGTGTTATCGAAACTAATATCTTAATGTTTAGAGATCAATATAATTCGGTTATCTAGTTTCCATTCATGTCCATCTCGAAATTATCTTAGAATTAATTAATTTAGCCACAACAGTAGTAAATAGGAATGTGATTGATGAAAGTGATAGAGCAGATAAGAACGAGATATTTGCAACCACAGAAAACAAAAAACAAAAATTATAAGGAGTATAATGTACATATACTTCTAGATCTTGAGTACGACTATCAGGTAAGGAGAAAGGTTGTGAAGATCCTTAGAGGGCGTTTTCCCCAACACTTGGAAAGTTGACGTTACCACAAGGACAACAAATTATCCAAGAAAAACGACACTTATCTCTATCCTTTTGTACCTATAGTCTAGTGCATATATCCTACTCATTTTTATCCTTTTCAAAAATAAAATCGCTTCAATTTACCCCAGTAGTTGGAACGCCTATCACCCGGTCGACAGCGCCACAAAATTGAAGCCTCCACAAAGTTTGTTGAGCACATAAATTGCCCGGGGCGGGTGTGATGGCAAAAAATTGGCTTTGTTACCCCGAAACACTATGTGAGTTACGGTGAAAATATTTACTGAAAGTTAGTTTTTAGAGATCCTTTCAGATGTACCAAGGACCCACGGAACTTCAAGATTTGGTGGTGACAGACAATCTTGCAAAAGCTGCGGGTTAGCGCTGGACGCAGGCCTCTTCCAAACGGTCTAAAAATAATATTTAGGACCAGATAGTAATAACTGAAGCATGATGATATCAGGGTCTTTCCATCATTTTAGGATCGGCGTATATAAATATGAAGGCAATTTTATTTTCATAATGGAAAATCTCATCCCGTTTCCAAACTTTGCAAGTCATAAGCTACTTTAATTACTATGGCTTTATAAAATATTTTATTACCAACAACGACCCCAATTTTAATCGATTGTCCATTTTGTACCAGCTACGGAACCCTTTATAAAGAGTGACCCGACATTTTGTTTGCTCTAACGTATAGGGGTTGTTTTTCTATTTAATAACCCGTTAGGCACCCGACAGTGTTTTCTCTTTTGGAACGTGTGCTTCTATGAAAAAAACTAGCTAGGAAACTACTTCCCGCTCCACAATAAACACTGTCTATCAACTATTTCCATATTGGAATAAGTTTCTCAAAGCTTTGTGACTCCTGCCTTCAGTCTATCTAGTAAACTTGCCACTTTCTTCAATAGTCTTTATTCATTTTCCCTATTCACCCACCTACTTTTTGTATCATAACAAACAATATACCAAAAGGAAAAGTTTCGCAAGTTAGAACATATTATAAGAAGCTTCCTCGTACTGAAGTCACGTAATATCTCCCCATCCCCATACATTATGACACGACTTTATGAAGTACGAAGTTGTATGAAGTAAACGCTACTTGTGCTAAGTCTTTATTAAACATTGCCTTATTTTTATGGTCCCACCATACAGCAGAGTCTGTATGAAAGAAATCAAAGATCTGTATGAAAGAAATCAAAGATCTTATATGTAGGGAATAAAAAAGTTGGTACAGCAGTTTATATCGTGAAAGTCGCGTAGTGACACGAGCACGGAAATCGAAACGTAAAGGGGTCTTCCGGACCTACAGACCTGTAATAAGACAGCAGATCTGAAGCAGATAGAAAGCTTAATCTAGACACGTCTACCGTAACAAACTTTTGCGAGAAAGGAACCTTGACATTTCAGGATAAAAAAGAAAAGCTGAAAAGTCTTATCTGTTGCTAATTATCACACGGCACCACCTTCCAAGCCGGAACACTGCAACGCGACGTCAACGCAGAAATAGGTGTATAGTGATTTTGCTTCCACGCTTTTTTTACATAAGGTAGGTGAACTATTTCATGTATTCCACAATGACTTTAAAGCGTTTTAAATACATGGATGGTATTATAAGATTTTTGTTAACATCACAATAATTAACTTATATGTTTCGGGAGTTAACGAGAAGCTACTAACAACAACTCTTTAGCAACATTCATAAACACTGATCGCTAATATTTACCGATATTTTGTATACTTTATACTTTCACGCTCCAAACTTACCAGCCTTCATAAATTTTGCCACAAAGTCGTGAATACTTTGTTGTCACGATACGGAATAAGCTGATTATATTAAAGACTGGATCTAAATGCCGCAGCTAATTTAGCCGTAAAGATCAAACAAAAGTCGCGCGTCGTAAAACTAATAACTAGAAGCACCATTGAAGAAGCTTTGCTAATTTTGTATAACCAGTTTCGTCTGTGGCGCCAAGACACATCTTAGCATATCTCATTTGTCAGAATAAATTCTTCCATTTATTATTAACTAATTTGGATACTAAATAATTCGGCAATTTGCTGCGCTGCTAATAGGTCCAGTTGGCTCAACATTGTTTGTCCATTTTCCATGTGGCGCCGAGACGCAACATAGAATACTATTTGTCAGAATTAATTCTTTCAATTATATAGCATTTCATTCATAGTATTACATATTTTGGAAAATAAATAATTCGGCAATAGGATATTCTAATAATAGCTCTAATTCTATTAATATTTTCATTCAATCAGTATATATCAGGTAAAAGCATTGGCCCCAATTTTTGGGAGATTGGAAATCCTCAGATAATTTCTGCGTGTGCGTTCGCGCAGCGGAATGTTGTTGAATTTAAAGATTTCAATTATGCAGATAATTAGTGTAAGACGTCCTATAATTGTGTATGGTAAATAAAAATTTGTGTATGCAGCCATTGTGGAGAAATTCACCAAAAACAGATTCCGCTGGGCGAACGTTGGCGAACGTTGTCCTGGCGGAACTTTTTTTAATCCATAGACTTTAGACGAAAAGAGATGTGTCCGAAAATTAGTGTGTATTTGTGTATAATTGATTATGTATGAATGAAATCAGCGCATGCATAAACTTCGGAGAAATTCAAGTTTCCGCTACGCGAACGTTTGGCCATTAGCTAGTTTTCATATAAAGCGCTTACATAGAGAGCTGTAGATTTTTACATACGTTGTTTTGAATTTGTTTATATTTGTTTAAAAAACAGATTTAGAAAAAGTCGTAGGGTTTAAAAGATAAAAATATAAACGTAAAATACACTTATTAGGTCTTAGTTCTTAAAGTATGCAGTTTGGGGTCTAGGTTTTCACGTTTACACAAACCTTGTAAGTGTCTCCAACATGTTGCCAAGTATCAATGATGTTCCGTTAGTAATTAAAAAGTTATAGGATATTTTACCATGAATAGATCACTGTTTACAAAGCAGTCGAATATCACGACGTTCTAAAGGAATTGCATGGTAAAATGTATGCCAATAATTAGTTTAATCATTCAACTATTCACTTGCAAAATTTCATGTCATTAAATTCAGTAATTAAAGAAAGACAATTATAATATTGACGGAGCATCGAAACCCTACATAATCCGACCAAGTTCGGATAGCTACAAAAAAGCGGCCGTGCCATATGTCTAAGCAACGTTCTTAACTTGGTAGGTTAGTATTTATTAATATGGTACAGTTGCGTACACAAGCGTTAGGAAAAAAAAAACAATTGTATTTCTTGATTGAAAAATATTTTTTTAATAATAATGCCACTTTCTACGATAAAAATAAATCTTCAATTAACAAGTACTTCTCTATTTAAATATCCGTGTACAAAAATATTTTTATTATTATTACTTACATAAATTACTTAACTACGTGATTAAATATAACGTTAATAAACGTTACGTATTTCAACTAAAATGTCGTAGATAGTGGCGTTATTATTAAAAAAATATTTTTCATTCAAGAAATGCAATTGTTTTATTTTTTCCTAACGCTTGTGTACGCAACTGTACCATATTAAAAAATATACTAACCTTCCAAGTTAAGAACGTTTCTTAGACATACGACACGGCCGCTTTTTTGTAGCTATCCGAACTTGGTCGGGTTATGTAGGGTTTCGATGCTCCGTCAATATTATAATTGTCTTTCTTTAATTACTGAATTTAATGACATGAAATTTTGCAAGTGAATAGTTGAATGATTAAACTAATTATTGGCATACATTTTACCATGCAATTCCTTTAGAACGTCGTGATATTCGACTGCTTTGTAAACAGTGATCTATTCATGGTAAAATATCCTATAACTTTTTAATTACTAACGGAATGTCATTGATACTTGGCAACATATTGGAGACACTTACAAGGTTTGTGTAAACGTGAAAATCTAGACCCCAAACTGCATACTTTAAGAACTAAGACCTAATAAGTGTATTTTACGTTTATATTTTTATCTTTTAAACCCTACGACTTTTTCTAAATCTGTTTTTTAAACAAATATAAACAAATTCAAAACAACGTATGTAAAAATCTACAGCTCTCTATGTAAGCGCTTTATATGAAAACTAGCTAATGGCCAAACGTTCGCGTAGCGGAAACTTGAATTTCTCCGAAGTTTATGCATGCACTGATTTCATTCATACATAATCAATTATACACAAATACACACTAATTTTCGGACACATCTCTTTTCTTCTAAAGTCTATGGATTAAAAAAAGTTCCGCCAGGACAACGTTCGCCAACGTTCGCCCAGCGGAATCTGTTTTTGGTGAATTTCTCCACAATGGCTGCATACACAAATTTTTATTTACCATACACAATTATAGGACCTCTTACACTAATTATCTGCATAATTAAAATCTTTAAATTCAACAACATTCCGCTGCGCGAACGCACACAATTTCTGCCGCTCTGAGTTTAAGAGATGGATAGGAAAAGGAATTGACAGACTTTTACTGACTAAAACCCACCCAGTTTTTTCTGAGCACCCAGATCCTTAGAAGAACGCTGTGGTACGTAGATCCTTCCTTATGTAGAGCTTTCCTTTAAAGGCTTTCACTCTAAGGAGTATCAAGATTTATGCTAACGTTGCGATTTGGACGAATTCTGGGCACATCGTGATTACCTTCAAATTCTGCAGATTTTTTGTGAATTTCTCGTTTATTTGTACGAAATAATCTGTTCGCAACGCATGGACAATGTTACATACACGTTGTTCATCATCAGTATTTAAGTAAAAATATTCTAGACTAACAGTTCAACGTAGTCTTTAGTATGCTTTTGAAAAATGTCTGTAAATATTTTTCTTTGTTGTACTATGAAGTTGTTTGAAAAGTTTCAGGTCCATGACGAATAGAATAACAGTTATAACGTTTTGTGTACCTTTAATAAATACATGGATGACTGATGAATACTTTCTGTCCGCAATTTTATGCGGGAATTATGGAAAAGGGAGAACAACACATTTCTTTTGTATAATAAAGTCTAGAAACTAAATAAATTGGATTTCATTAATTCCTACTGTGAGAGAAAAAGGGGATGCTATCCTTACACCTCTGTTTAGAATTAATTCAACATCATCATTTTCTCATTAAAACCTACATGAACACCGTCTCACTGCCTATTCCTCTGATTCCTACAAATCGACAATAAACAATACTAGTAACATCCCAAATACAATCGAAACCAGTAAGGAAATCAATATACCAAACCAAACCCTTTGACGTCATAGAACTTTTTAGTCAATAAACATTGATACCTACCTTTCTGAAAATAGGGTTCCCATTACATTGAATAAACATCGTTATAGGGTGTAATGACAGCGCATGGTGCCTTGACGACATGATAAATGCGTGTAAATGGGTAAATGTCTTACACATTTAATGGGTAATTTATAGCTTACGTTGACTTGATTTCGAAGTTGTTGGAATAGCATATGTAAGCGCACTAATATTATAACGGCGAAAGTTTGTGAATGTGTGTGTTTGTTATTTGTTAGTGCTGAAATGACTGTGACGATTATGATGAATGTAAGCTAGATTACCTATACATCAGAATAAGGTGGGCTACTTTTGATTCGGTTGCGGGAATTAGTGTATTTGGGGAGCGGATGAAACCGCTGGTGGAAGCTAGTATGTAAATAAGTTTGAAATATTGGTCACCTTCGCCATTATAAGTGCTAAAAGGTTATCATTATGTCATCCTAACAAAAATACAAAATAGGTAAGATTAATGCGAGCATTGCCAGAATCTTAAAAATTTTCAGATATCCTAACGATTTGTTACTTTTCTCTAATTATCAAGATACTAGATACTGAACTACAATTAAAACAAGAGCTGCCGTTAGTTTAACACGATATTGATGGCACGTTAATTATTCCGCTAATTACACGTTGCGTTTCACGCACCTGTGAGATATGATCACCAAGATTGGCTAAAGGATTGGTGAATGTATTTTATGGCTGAAGTTGTTAGGCATGTTATATCATATATTATCTGAACATGTGGGCTATCATGGAAAGTTTTAGGCAATCAGTGGATATTCTTAATTTGAATATCCTATAAGTATAGCATGTATATGACAATGGCAAGCTAGGTATGTAATGAAAAATATTGTGTAAGGTAGCGGGGATCTTTGGAATTGAACCTACAACCTATCAGGATTAACACACTTAAAGAGCATTCTTAGTTTAATGCTATGCAAACGTCAAAAATCTAACCCAGTTTCCATGCGATGAAGTGTAATCTTTTTACCATGAAAAAAAAAACCTCTTGACGGACTGAATAACAGTGATACACTAGTGATTATGTAATCAGATCCAAGTTAACTGTGATTGCAGACTGCAGTATGTAATTAGTAAATACATTTGACCATGGCCGGCCATATAACGGGATGCAGCCCAATGAAATAATTGCAGATGACCAGTATACGCCCAGGCTCTTGGATATAAACTGCACTTGACAATGAATATGATTCGATACTAGTTGTTTGACCACGAACTACCAGTCTGCGTTTCGTCAGATACAGCCGTTTTGCCGACAAATGACAAAAATAGATAGACATTTTAGACTCAAAGCTGGTGAAGATATATTTGACAAGGCATTTGAGCAGCAACGTATATAGTCTATGGAACTCACAAATAACATAGCTCCCTATTGGCAAAAGGAATTTTCAAAATCAGTTCAGGATATCTAGAGATTAGGATACCACAAACTTTGTATAACATTAGTACGGATAAGCGACCTCAAAAAAAAACAAACCGAGTAATGTCCAAAATTCTTTAACTCCATTTCAGCTGGTAAAGAAAGCCAGTAACAAAAGTTTTTGCCAACGCCGACGTTTTTCTGACAGTTATAAATGATTAAGAAGAATAGGGCTTCTAACCAAAAAGAAAGCCTTTTCCTGTCTAAGCACGAATTGTGTTATCGTCTATTTTTATGTAAGGAATTAATTACAATCTAGAATTATATAGAATAGTAAACGGATTCAAGGTGGCCCAGAAGGGCATAAAAATGTACACTAATAATGTATACTAATGATATAAAACTGAAGGGACTACTGGTTCTATTTGTAAAACTTTTTACTGTGAGATAGATTTATCGACAAGGGCTGTATGCTACTTTTTATTCCGGTACGTGAAGAAGTTTTCACACAACACGGGTGGGACCCCTGGCGGAATCTAAGTAAGCAATAAAAGCATTCTTTCCTAGAAGCGTAATACTGGTGCCATTCCTAATATTTGCCTTGCCTTTGTCGAAGAACGAAGACGAGTCTTTTAGCATAAAACCTTAGGTAAAAGCTTTGCTTAGTGCTCCGAGAGATAGCTCTTAGTTTTTAGAACAGTCTATGCACTGAAAAGATTTATTACAAAGTTCATTTAAAAGTAAATGGACTACTTTATGTAACTTTTTTTTATTAAATTAAGAAAATTACAGAGTTAAGAGCAACACAAAAATAATTAACGATTTTTTTTATACTGCAGTTGACTCTTTTTCATTGCACTTAAGTGTACACATTGTATAAATCACAAAGACAAGAACTATCAGCGATTGTGAACTTAACACAAGTCTGCCAGTTTAAAAGCTCTTTGTGTCAACTGGCCCCGTTTTCCTTTATATTTGTCTTTGGAGTCCTATTTTACTGCCGCTGAAGGCCCAAAGTTTTGTTCGTGACCGCTTAAAGATAAATGGTTGGAAGCTAGATAACTTTTGGTAATTAGATTTATTTGCCGCTTGCTTTAAAAACCGTGTTAAACATTTTAAGGAATAATAATACCGAAGAAAGTTGAGTATATGACAGTGACACCATTAATTTAGTGACATGACCTGTCAAAACGCTATTACCCCATCGATTATTTACTGTAATAGCAAGCCGCACCATAACTACATGTTTCAGCTTAATTAATATTTATTTATTAATTGAAAACAACAGCCGTTACTTACAGTTATTCGAAATTAAATATTAGCTTTTGGTATCAAGGACCCATTTTGAGAAGGAGGTAAAGGATCGCGCAGTTGCACTGTTACGCACACAAAATCTTCTGGTGCTCTAGAAAACAGTAAAAAAAATGCGTGCCAACGTTTCTAAAACGTCCGCGAAATTGCAACCCTTGTACGCGAACACATGCAGTGGACCCGCGCCTACGCATTTTTTGTTTGCGAAAAAACTAACGCGAGTAATTTTGGTGGAATCTCTCCATTATGTCTGCAGTTTGTCGACAATGATATCGGACTAAACGGGATATAAAGTTTCTGTGTCAGTCTCCAAAATCGCGGTTTTGCAACCAGTTGCTGCGGTTAAGTGATCCGGTGAATATAATCGCTTGACCGTCAATCACGGGAGTACAAAGGGGGAAACGCTTCATGTTTCTCATTCAACAAGAAACTGTACATATGATCACGGTTAGGAACTAAACAAATAAATGATTTGACGAGAATGAGCTATCTCTGAAGCTGTCAACTTGCCCTCAAAATTAATTTCTGGGACTTCACAAGCAACATACAAATTTTTGAAAAAATCTAAATACGTTTTAGGAATACAATTTTAATGTTTGGCTAACCCTTACATGCTAGCATTCAATAAATATTACATTACTAGCTGGGGCCCGCGACTTCGTCTGCGCAGGTTTAGTATTTCGAACAATATGTTTACAAATTGTAGCCTATGTGTTATTCTGATGTATAAGCTATATTATTGTAAAGTTTCATTAAAATCCATTCAGTAGTTTTTGCGTGAAAGAGTAACAAACATCCATACATCCATACATACAAACTTTCGCGTTTATAATATTAAGTAGAATACATTATTAAGGCATAAATATTAAGTATAGATAAAAGACCAAACGTTGATTGGATTAATACATATCTTCAAATTACCAGAACACGGAATATAGGTACCATAACCAACTAATTCAGACAAATGTAGTGTGATCCTGACACGCTTTTTATGTGGCAACTAAATGATTACAGTCTGAACCCCGTGGATCAATACCATGGAAATGTCAGAACCACACGATAAGACTGCGATATTAAATCGTAATAACTATTGATCAAGTTTCTAGTGGTAATAGCTTGATAGCTGAAATGTGTAATGATGAACGTTCTTCCTTAATTGCGAAATCTATTTTGATGATTCTATTTTTGGTCGTCTAAATACTATTGTCAACATAGTGAGCAAAAACTAGAAAATAAAAAAATAGTTACTTACCTGTCAACCTACGTAGGTGGTCCCGGTCATATTAAACTAAAATAAAAACGTGGGGCCCATTAACTATTGCTGTAGTACTTTTTTCTAGAGGTATAATAGGTGTGGATTGCATCGACTTACTATAATCGTAACTGGAGATTTTGACAATCAATAATCAGCCGTAGCGGCTTCACCAGCGAACGCCGAGCTCATGATCTACCAAAGTATAAAGATATGCTTTGCCATAGGTAGGATTTCACAGGGGCCCCACGTTTTTATTTTAGTTTAATATGACCGGGACCACCTACGTAGGTTGACAGGTAAGTAACTATTTTTTTATTTTCTAGTTTTCAGTGCAGATAAGATAAAACCGTTTAACTTAAAAGTTTTTTTACCGATTTTTTATTTTCTAGTTTTTAGTATTTAATGAAAATGCGTACCGAATATTCCTCATTCTATCTAATTCATTTAGTGTATCATTATTACACGGTCTCTTACCTGACAATTTATTACAATCTAATTCCTCAATACATAGCCCTTCCAGATACTTTTTTTTTAACAACCCCAAAAATCATCACATGACCTCTCCTGCTGTGGGTCAGCAGCGGTGAGGGAGTGTCAGACTCTTGACTAAAAACCGTTTTGTTCCGTCGTAGGCCTTTATGTACCAGGGCCGCGGTAACTCTTTCGAACAATCTCGCAGCCCAGGCAGGCCTTGGCCCTGTTGGGCCCCGCTGGAGTTACTGACAGTTTTCTACTTGTGAAGCCCTTTCATTTGATACCCGTATTGGTGGGATTGATAAAAAATTGTTATCAGCCATTTGGTAGCGGCGGCCATCTTAGATTTCAATTTTGCATAGTAAATTGTATTCTACTTGTTGAGACCTTTCATTTGATACCCATGTTGATGGGATTGATAAAACCTACGTTATCCGCCATCTTAGATTTCAATTTTGCATAGTAAATTGTATTCTACTTGTTGAGACCTTTCATTTGATATCCATGTTGATGGGATTTATAAAACTTAAGTTATCCGCCATTTTGTAGAGGCCGCCATCTTGGATTTTAATTTTATATAGTACATTGTATGCTACTGGTTGAGAACTTTCATTTGATACCCATATTGATGGGATTGATAAAACCTACGTTATCCGCCATTTTGTAGCGGCCGCCATCTTGGATTTCATTTTTTATAGTAAATTGTATTCTACTTGTTGAGTCCTTTCATTTGATACCCATGTTGATGGGATTTATAAAACCTAAGTTATCCGCCATTTTGTAGAGGCCGCCATCTTGGATTTTAATTTTATATAGTACATTGTATTCTACTGGTTGAGAACTTTCATTTGATACCCATATTGATGGGATTGATAAAACCTACGTTATCCGCCATTTTGTAGCGGCCGCCATCTTGGATTTCATTTTTTTATAGTATATTGTATTCTGCTTGTAGAGCCCTTTCATTTGATACCCATATTGATGGGATTGATAAAACCTACGTTATCCGCCATTTTGTAGCGGCCGCCATCTTGGATTTCAATTTTTTATAGTATATTGTATTCTGCTTGTAGAGCCCTTTCATTTGATACCCATATTGATGGGATTGATAAAATCTACGTTATCCGCCATTTTGTGCCGGCGGCCATATTGGATTTACAATGTTATTGATATTACTATATTGTATTGTCATCGGAATTAAAGGTGTATACAAAATTTCAGATTATTCGGTTGACAGGAAGAGGGTGAAATTTGAATTACTAAATTTGACCCAAGAATGAATAAATAATAAATAAAACAAACGGGGTAAGCTAAATAAAACCGTTTAAAAACACTCTTTACTTAAAAAAACACTCTTTACTTAAAAATCTTTTATAAATAGACAAAAAATACAACTGAAAAAATCTTTAAATTACACCTAGGAAAGTTTACTTGAAACCCTTTTATCATGGTATTTTTTGTAGTTACAGAACTGTTTTATCGTGGCAGTGAACGACTTTCCCCACCCCTTAATTCAATAACAATTGATCCTATACATATCTCAGGTGATTGATGCAATAAATTATTCTGCTCAATTCGTAAATTTTTCACGAACTACCTACTCAAAAGCTATAGATAAAGCTATATGCAAACTTGATGTTAATAACGACGGAGTAACGGTTTGGTTAACCAAACATAAAAATCCTTCTGTTTGGAAATGCGGTTAAAAAGAGATACAAAAGCACCATCAATATCCTCAAAACTACGAGCTTTCAGGTTCAATGAAATCCAGCTTTGAATTGAATCTAAGCCTGAAATAAACCGTTCATATCGCTGAAAGGACCATGTTTTGAAAGGCTATGACGATAGACGAAAGCTTTCAGTAGCTGAAACTTCAGATTTGAGCACTCTAAACGGACTTGGCGTATGAAAGCATTCGTTCGACCACAGGGCTGCCTATCCACTGAAGCCAGACGAGGCTGTGGTGCGGAGATAAATAGGATAAATTTCATGAAATGGTACCAGATTTTATAAATTGTCATTTCTGAATATTACGCTTCGGTGGACAAGCAGCCTAAGACGATTGTCTTACACGATTGTGTCAAGTTTGTGTAGGAAATAAAGTATTTATGTATGAGTAGCTGTTAAATGGCATTCAAGAAAACAGTAATTGTGATTTAAATAGCCTACACATAAATGCACCTTGGACTGGCTGGTCACTCTAAACTCTAAACCAATCAAGTAACTGACTGACCGACAGCCCAATAATTTCAGCCAGACATAAGATTGACGATACGATAGAACTGTAAATTCACATCTGAAGCCGATAGATATCTACATAAACGCCTATTAAAAATAGCTCTAAAAGTTATTTACGTTACGTTTTAAGTGCTTTCAAATTATTTACCCACGCCCACGTATTCGAGATGAAACGAATGCCCCATTCATTCGTATCTCTTCGATACGTAATGCTGAAGATTCCTTTAGAATTTCAAGCGTACCTATTGAAAATATTGAGATGATCTCAGGATGTACTTTTCGAGATAAACCATTAAAAGATTTAATACTGAGAATGAAGCATGGCGTGAAAACAAGAGAGATAAGAATTCTAGAAAGGACAGCAGAACATGAATAACACTACCAAAAGTAGAGTAGAATTACCTAAAAGATAAGTAGCGAATACTCTTTGCTGAAAGAGGGCATTGACTTGAGAATTCCCACGCACTTTTAGATAATTCCTCGAAACCCTTTTTAAGATCCTGATTGAATAACTAATAATGAAAAAGCTTTTGGAGAAAAGGTTACCTATCTATTTTATCTGTATGGAGTGGGAAGAAATTTTGTTACTTTAAATAGGTAATAATAATCGCACACGTGAAGTATTAAACCAGGAAGTTAGTTTAGACCTTTTCTAATGCAAGATACTAATTCCAAACTGAACTTGAAATAACTAATTCAGCAAAGACAAGAATTAACACTTGAATAAACGTAGCCATCAATAAAAAAGCTATTATTCAAACTTCAGTCAACCAATTCAGATAGTTCAAAGCTCGTAAATTGAAGAGCGGGCTTTGATGTCCGGACTCAACAACTGTTTGTCTGTTTATTGACGCTCCTCAATTGGCAAACATTCGCTATTCTCATCCAACATATGGCAAGGCCTTATGGTAAGAAATAACGGATGTCTATTACTGAATAGGATTCTTATAGCTTATTACATAAGTCTGGTTAAAATTATCTATGATATAATTTCATATAAATTACCTTCGAATTGCGAATGAAACTGGTACATGATCACCATCCCAAAGATATAGAAGCCCTTAAGTTATTCTCAAGGAAGAAGTTGAATATGAAACGTCGGCATTCTGAAAACAAGGCAGCCATGTGGAAAATTGGGCCGGTGAGGTAAGTAATGGAACTAATTTACTAAACCTAGTTACAGAGAACCAGTTACCTTAAATCAAAACAAAATTACCACAAACAAACATTGAATGTTTCACTCAATCCGACAAATCAAGTTTTCAACTACAGTGAACCAAAATTTCAAATAACAACCAAAACTGAAAACGAAACAACGCAGGTTCGCTTGCTCCAGAGAGCCCATTAAATTGCAGTAAAACCGACGCAACGAATCAGTTAGGCGGACAAAAAGCTTTTTACTAGTTTCGTGGGCTGACCAGAATAGTTCCTTGTAAATCATTTTTCTTTTTACCTGACTGAGCAAAAAGGAAGGTTAGGTAAGTTTTTTTGAACACAGAGATGAGCAAAACTTCACTGGGTATTTGAGTAAAACTACGAAATATTGACTTACCCACACCAATCATATCATCTTCAGTCAATGTCAAGTTCAACCAATTTCATAAGCAGCTTCAGCAAGTCACAGACAATATAAAAGGTATGCAACACAAGTTTATACCACGCGCGTTTCACGTCTATGTAGTAAGAACAAACCACTATCGCGATCAGACCGACTGCACAGTAGCATATTATCTTCCGATTTTCACTTATGACCATCTGAAACGCCCGCACTATGTTCAAGAAGTACTTGTCATGCGAATTTCGACCTTTTGTTTATAGCTTTGGATTCCAATTCGGCTTTGAAGACCCCTTGTTTGTTATGCCCTTTTCTCATGATGAGCTAAGTATGATAGGATTGTTGAAAATGTTTTTCGGATCCGATATTTGGGAGCAAAGTTTGATGTCGGTTACACAAAAATTGAAAGAATTGCTGTTAGAAAGAAGTTTGTTGGATAAAAGGGAATAATATAATATTGTTAAACAATGTTACTTTGAAGTGCTACGAGTTTGAGCAAGGTTAGGGATGTTAGGAGCCACCTGTTGCCAAACGTAACCAGCTTTTATCGGTACTTGTAGCTTCTTATTGAGCGCGGTGGAACGGGTCTTATAGCTTGGGCGCGTTTTATTTGTGCGATAAAATATTCAAGATATGCCCAGAGTATGATAAACTTCTCAGTGAACTTTTGGCAAAAGTTGAAGTAAAAATGGGGGAAGGTAATATCGCCATTAATGAATACATACTAAACGTCACTATCTTTCACATAAGGAATGATAAAACATACCCATAATACACAAAACAGTA
Source organism: Helicoverpa zea (assembly GCF_022581195.2). Lineage (NCBI taxonomy): Eukaryota > Metazoa > Arthropoda > Insecta > Lepidoptera > Noctuidae > Helicoverpa > Helicoverpa zea. The sequence goes on from NC_061476.1 coordinate 2,005,341, forward strand.
CAAATGCAATGAAAAATGATCCCCCGAATGCAACATTTCGATCACAGCACTAAAATGAGTCCACAATCACAAATGAACATCCTTAAATCAAACAGGGGTCTCCAAAACCCAACCACTAGTTTTTCAAGCTTTTTCCGAAAATGCAAATGCGACACCGGCCATCTGTTAACGTATATTATCATGAACTAGCAGTTAGCAGCTAACGCTTGGGAGATAAAGCCAATCAATATGTGGGCCTGAGTGGGTGCGTATAGTGTTTAATCAAGCGGCAAGTAGGGACGTAAGGTATATTAATAGGGCAGCCTTTGGAGATATTTCTGCTTTTTTGTTAGCCAAGTGACCTGGATTTGCAGTCTCTTGGCCGTGTAATCCTGTTTCAGGGTTGTTGGGTGCGATGGGTCCATCGCTTGTTATTTAAATCACTTATTGGAAAAAAACATTTTTATAGACACAAGAGAGTTTGCAGAGGGTGTAACTGAAAACCGCGACGATATTTCACAATTTTTTCCCCGATATTTGTGGTATAAAAGTTATTGATTTTCCCGTCTAGTTTATTTTTCAGAAACAACGTAATTAGCGAAACACAGACTTTCTACTGAACAATGTGCACAACACACGAACGGACGGTCTCCCTACAAAGGATTTGTAAAAATATCAGTGTTTGTTTCTACGTACAATGATTGACGTACAGTGGGACCTTGCTGAAAATGTTTATTTTGACGAGTCTGAGCATTATCATCAGCCATGTTGCCAGCTTTATTAGTAGAGATAAGTAGTAATACTGTAACATTTTCTAGAAAAACAAACGAAATTCGTTAGTTTGTTACGTTTTCGGCGCATGCAATTTTATTAGAACGCTAGATAATTATGTGAAGAGTTTGGGATTTAACTGTTACGTTTGAAGCAATAATCAGTGTCTTGCACTTCTAAAATATCTTAAGGATTCTTATTTCCCTTATTAATCAATCAATGATTTATCAAGTATTTGATATCGATACCTCCACAGTGAAGTCTAGACATTTTGTCCCATCAAAAGGCTCCTGCATGGATTGGTAGAAACGCAACTGTGGGTTTTTTTAAGGCGGATCTTTCTATTTTCCTATAAGGAAAACTAGATTTGAAATTATGGTTTCAAATTTTTTCCGGCTACCATTCTTGGTAAATTCGAATACGCGTGGACTTAGTTATAAAACAAACAATATAGAAGTTTGTTTACATTGGAATATTAAATTATTGCCGCTTCACGCATTTGAAGGTAATATTAATAGATATGAGGTATTTATTTCTACTTCCATTCATCATACTTAAACAATCATAGACAGATATTGTTAAAATTGTGTGTAATATAACTGGTGGTTCGTTCTTTTTTAAATAGCAATTGGTCAGTACAAGTCTCCCTTCCCGCTGCGGATGCAGTTATTTAAAGACGTCACACAAAAAAAGATATCAACAAACAAGGTGACACACCTTCCAATAGAAGAACCGACTACTTATTCACACATAGGTAACAGGAAGAACAGCAAACTCACCTAACATAAAACTGAAGTGCCCTCACCAGTAAGCAAAGACGCTGAAATGTCGACCGTAAAATATAACGGGCACATAATACCTAATATATGTACGGGTATGGCTATCTACCGCCCGCAAGCCTGAGGGAGTAATCTGAAGATCACTCATTTCTACTACGACTTCTCGACATGTAATATTGAAGACTTCCTATCCATTTTGCTGGAGATATCAGAAGTCTGCAATTTTCAAGAAATGGGACGGTTTTGTCGTACGATAAAGGATTGTCGACAATTTTGTTGGTAAGTTTTGATGTTATATCAGGTCTTAGCTCTAAAAATCAAAATTAATGAGGCAGACCTATTATGAGGGTCAAAAACATAAAATGCATAAATACCTCCACTATAAAATACATATTTATCACTGGAATCAAACTCTGCGACAATGTATAGTCGAGAATTAACAAAGGTGAATCCTGAGAGTTCTGCTAATAAGATGTAATGCAATTCATTCGTTAACTAAAAGCCAGGTCCTGTTAAAACAATATTACCTAAGTGTATGTTTACTTGGGAGCTTGTTAATGCTCATAAAGCAGTAATAACGTTACCCTTCTCATCTTTATCTGACAGAAGATATGAATACAACGTTTAATTATGACCCACATTGCTGAAATTGTGTTCAGTAACAATGACTTTACGTACAGAACAGTTTACAGGGACGAAATATATTTCACCACTTCTAGTCAGGTATAATCCAGGAACATAATTCATTTGTTTTAATGAAATTATTTAGATGATGAAATGTTATGAAAAGTGCAGAAAAGAGCGAAAATACTTTGCCATAAATGAATGTAGCAAAGAAAATCGACAAAATGAAGATAGATTATTATGGAAGTTATTTCTCGGCTGAAGTTGACGCTAAGACCTCTCCATCTCGCGTTCTTGAGCTATTGTTAACGTTCGCTTTTTAGGCAAGAAAAGGCTTCATCATTTGAGCTCTTACAAGTATCATGTTACAGAAATTCTTATTTTGAGTTGCAATTTTACACTGAGCCTATTTTTTTTATATAAATATCTTTGTATGTATGTGTTGAAAGGTATTGTCCTCTATCAAATTAAGACAAATGTGAGTAATCCCCAGCGTCATACCACAACATCAACTCATAATACATACTTTTGGGAAGGTACCGAATTTATATGTACTACAGGTACTCGTAATAACTTTAGAAGCCAACTTCGACCTGCTTCAACGGAACTTCAGCAACAAATCTACGTGATCTACAAGTCTGAAACTATATGGGTAGCCTAGTGGCTTACAAGTTACCGAACGTGGGGTAAGGCGCGTTTCCACTATGATTCGGAAGGATACAATAAGTATCGATATTTAATCGTTAACGAAAGCATCCAATATGAGAGCAACCACCTCGATTTAAATAATTTAAACTTCCTCGACTTTAAGCGGCACTCTTTTTTTCATTATTTAGGGTGCGTCTACACTGGTGCATGTAGCTGGAGGAAGTTAACATGCGCAAGTGACAAGTGCACACGGGTGGGTATTATGCATGTTACCTGCATAAGTGCCTCAACATGCGCAAGCTATTTGCACCGCGTAGATGCACTCTTAATGCAGATTTGCTAACATGGAAACGACCTGACCAATGCGCATATATCACAGCTAATCGGAATAAACGGATTACTACAGATCGATTATCGCACCTGATGCTAACGTGTTTATGTCCATTATCATATTAGTTCAATACGTGTTCTCGTTACTAATATAGGAGAGAATTTCTATAGAAACTGTCAGCTGTTTCAAAAAGTTATCTAACTTGGTTCTATAGATCCTTTGTACTGAAAGTAAAGTTATGACAGGTGGTTATCCTGATAAATCCTGTAAAAATTCTAGTTATTATCCTGATGATTCATATTCTTAATTGCATAACAGATCGCTACATCGATTCCCAAATTTTTTGTTGCCCCTTAATACATAAGAGTAGAAACACGAACGACCCTAGGTATAATATATGTTTGTACTTTGTAGCACAATTTTGGCGCGAGCTGACCCTAATCACCGTGAATAATATCGATTATCTTAATCGTTCTAACGTAGACATAAAGCGGTGTAGATCAATTCTGTTCAAAGAGAATCCCACCAAAAACATTAAATGTAAAAAAAGCCAAGCCTCTACGCAATTCTTCCACCGTAAATAGTTTTGAGATCGCATAGAAGCCAAGTCCTGTTCAACTTTATTTGTAATCATAAATTAATATTTTGTGACTATATCAATAGTTTTGTTCACATTACAATAATATTGACTTGGCCATGAGCACAATAAACTATAAATATAATACAGCATATCTGGAAAAGTCAAACATAAAGTTTAATATCACAGAATTAAATACTTTTAGTTTATTGTTACTAAATGACCGACAGTCAGTATCATCCAACATCAATGAACTGCACATGTACTATGGCGCATGTTTAGTCCATAGTGATCTCAAATTCCAATCAGTCCAATCGTAAAATCTTGTCCATATGATGATGATGATGTCCTCCTAGCCGATTATCGGCTACGGCGGCTGTTCTCATGTAAGGAGATTAGCCAACTGCGCAGGACATATTATAGTGCACAAGAAATTGCGCAGACACAGGTGCACTCCCTATTCCTTCACTCTCATAGCCCGATGGGACGGCAATCCGACACGACCGGAAAGAGATCAGGCGCAGGACCGACATTTACGTGCTCTCCGATGCACGGGTGAATCAATCACCAACTTCCAGGCTTCGGGCTGCTTTGTGAAAGTCTTCTAAAACCCACAAAGCGATTTCGGCCCGACTCGGGAATCGAACCCGAGACCTCGTGCTCAGCAGCCACACTTGCGACAATAAATTTATCAATCCAACGGTATTTACACGGGGACACACAAGGAGCGACTTTAACTTGTGCTCAAGCATGACTTCGTGCAGAAAGGTATTCTATGTTATTGTTCGCTATCTTAGAGCATGTTAACCAGAAGAAACCTTTTGTATGACTCACAAAGCCACACACCGGCGGAATCTCGCCTTCGTGTAGGTACTAGTTTTCCAAAATACCTGTTCCTTAGGTTGTTCATTAACTTCTACCAACTTCCACAAGTAAATTAGGTTTAGAAATAACAGACATGTAATACTGTTTCTTTAGGTCCCAGAATTGTTTTAACACAGGTCAAAGCCCTCTTAGACAAAGGGAACTAAGACCCAACCTTTTTGACAACCTTATTTACTCTGTGATTACTTTGCTGTTCAGGTAGTTTTCAGCTTTTATATATTCTAGAATATTTAGCTTTTTCTTTTGGTTTCACTCGTTTTCCCAAGGGACGCATTCACGCACTCGCATAGCATCCGTCTCCAGGGTCCCATCTATTGCTTTATGAAACAGCTATATTTAACCACTAGCTTCTGGGAGCGGTTTCCTTCACGTGAAAAGTACTTTAGTCATCCGGATAATAATTTTCTTTAGCCTCTCTCAATAATCCAATCCTTCTCCGTGTGAGAGGAGGCCTGTGCCCAGCAGTGGGACGATAAAAAGGCTGTAACAGTAACTCTCTCAATAAAAGAGCTAGCTAACACTGAAAGATTAGCGCGCTCAAGCAATCAAACTCTTCACCTTTGTAATATTGGTAAAGATACCTAGATTATACCGTTAAAAAAATGGGAATAAGGAAGCGCGGAAAAGGGTCGCAAAAATACCAAAAAAATATTAGTTAAAGTATAAAAGTTCCGTTGAAAACATACCGGCAATTTACCTTTTCTCCGAAACGTGTTCGACAAAATGTTTATACACAATATCACCAGCTAAAAGGCACAGAGCAAAACTAACAAGATATCTAATAATGAAAGTTTCCGTAACGCCGGGACGTGACTCGAACATAAATAAGCCCAATTAGATGGAACAACGGACTGACTGATGTCGGACAAAATGGCCGTTTCCACACTCAACTCTTCCAGATACTTTTAATCTTTAATGCTGAGATTTTTTCACAATGATATCTCAGATTTTACTATAAACTAGCTTTTACCAGTGATTTCACCTGCTTCCTAAGAATTGTTGGTGCTTTCAGCACCAAAGAAAAAGATATGTGAATATGATGACTAATACTAAACGGTTTTTATGAACTTTAGCAGAGATATAGCTTATAACTCAGAATAAAATACTAGTCTATTTTTTACCGGCTGCGGGAAGTTGCCTAACATACATCCATAAATGCTCAATGATCCTGCACATTTTGACAAAACAATATAAAGAACGGATTGCAATTATTTCCTTTCGCGTGTCAAACAGCAATTTATGTACAAATTAGGTATCTCTCTACTCTATACGAACTATACGAAGCCTACAATATGCGTCCATGACTAGCAGACTGCAAAGATTTTAATTGCCCACCGAGATGAAAATTAACAGGCTTTATGAATCTCCGGCTGCAGGAGACAAGGCAGAAAGTTTCCCATTTCGCGTGCAATTATGTCATACAGTGGAAGTTATTTTCAAAAGAATCATACAGGCGGTAAAAGGTGATTGAATAATATTTCGTACCGAAAATTCACGAAATGTATTGGCTTTTTACCCGATTACGATTACGAAACGTTACCTTCCTTCTTAAGAAACCTCCCTTCCTTCTGAAGGTAACGTTTTTTATAAACATCACACGATCACTTAAACGATTTTTTGTAGGAGAAAAATATAACACACTGATAGCAATTAGTGCAACGCTCTCGTTCTACCAAGAGTCGGTCAGAAAATCTTTTTCAGAATGTCCTACAAAAATTCGGCCCAATTATCTGTCCTACAAAGTCTGTGGTTGGCGGGAATCCTTATAAGTTTCATTTTTTTAATACCCTTTCAATGTTTTAATTTCATTTGTATCATATTCTTCATAAGATATACATACGTACTTATGTATGTATCTTCAAATTGTCCACATACCACGTATTACAAGCAACCAATGATACACCGTTGTATTAATAAAACGTTTACAGTTGTCTGTCGACATAAAACTGTATGAAACTAATAATGCGGGCATGGTAACATGTTTTACAATGCTAATGCTAAACAATGCGCCTATATCTTTCATTCAGAGAATTATACGTAACGGTGTTCGTGTTTTTGCACAAAAAGCACGAAAATTTACTTCATTGCAGTATTAAAATTTGTTCAGAAATGGCTGTTTTTTTATTCGGGTATTTTACTCGTATACTCCTTAGCCGCTACCGTCTGTTTGCGATAAGTTCAACATTACTGCAAGGATTTTCATGCGGTTTAAACTATTAGACAGTGCGATTTAGGAGATACACAGCCAGAGAGAGCCGCTCGTGTAGTCTAAAAACACGTAAATTATAAAAGTGATACAAACAATAAACATCATCTCAACATTTCCTAAAGTAACATAATGTAGAACACGCATTATTTCCCTTTTCCCACGAGGGTAAGAAGAAACTGAAGAACACCATCTTTCCTTACATACTTCCTTTTCACAATATAACACAGTAATGTTCAAGGTATGTAGGAAATATTGCCTAGGCGTCGTGGGACTTGCATCGAAATTTCTAGAATAGCGCTATAGGGAACTGTCACATGAATCTTTACGTGTTGCTAGCTTCGCGTGCCGGAATCGAGGAAACGCCAGACTTAAAATAAATTAAGTTTTATACAGTTTCTAGGCTTTACATGTGCTCTAGCACTCTGTAGAAGATAACGAAACTTATATCTAATCGTAATTAAGAGTCGCTCAGTGCTCAGTAATTATAGAGACTTTTGAGATTATGTTCCTATAATCATTATTTTTTCAGCAATAGGGCGATTATTGATTTTCAAAAGGGCCTTTCAACGAGTGCCTCTTCCAGCACCTATGCGGCGACCTCTCCCATATTGTCCAACCACCATTTTCCTATAACTACTTTAAATGACATCTCTTCAAAATCAAAATCAGTTACACCAAACAAACGCGTTTTGTACGCTTGCACAACAATCAATTTAAATAATTCAGCAGAAAGTAGCACTGCAAAGTGCTAACAAGCTGGTCCCATTTCAGTGCACGCCACAATACCCCACTTCCTTGAGCTAAGTTTTACACAAAGTGCGGAATGGCAGAGTTTGCAGCCCAAGTAGTTTGTCTACATTATTGAGTAATAGAATTTTATACAGGCACTGAAACTGGATAAAAATATTAAAGTAGCTTCGAGAGGAGGGTGGGAATTAAATATTCTGATCTTAGAAGCTGTGGTTGTGGTTTCTATTAGAATAGATAAAATAGTTACTTAGGGTTAACCCTAAGTAACTATTTTATCTTTATTTTTAAAAATGCACAATAATTTTTGAGAGCTCGATTGCAACTCGAAAATTTGGCTTTTTTTACTGGTAAATGGGTGATGACTAACAAGATAACTAAAAAGCTAACCAGATATAAAACAGGAGCAAAATCAGAAGGAAATGGTATGTCCCCAATAATGCAACCTATTTTTTTTTAATGGCGCCAATCACTGTCCAAAATGAACCCAAACACGTTTGTTTGTTGCAGTAAATCGTTTGTTTGTGACAACTTAACAGTTTGGTATATCCTCTTTGCAATTCCTTATGGAAACACGCCAAGAGCGAAAACAGCACCAAAACCGCAAAATTGGACACTAGCCAAAAATATCAAAATCGCAATAAATATGTCACAAAACTTTCTACAGGAACGTATAATTTGTTACCTTCCATTGTTATTTAAAAGAGAACTCAAAACGATGAACGAATCAAAACTTTTGTATAGAATCAAGACAAATACGGGCAACTTCTAAATATTTGTTGAGTTAAGTTAACAATGAATGGAATTGCTGAAGATGGACGCCAGAAATATCCTAAAACTTTTAAAGTAGAAGAAAAACTTTGTTTATGAGAAACGTTCGTGTTTTTGACGGAGGTCAAAACGTTGGATTGTAAGTTTCTTTTGTACAAAGCTTTTTATGTTAAATCTTTTACCTGCGTCCCGTGGTAACTACTGCCCGTACCGGGATAAAATATAGCCTATGTTACTCGTGGATAATGTAGCTTTCGAATGGTGAAAGAATTTAAAAAACGGTCCAGTAGTTTTTTAGCCTATTCATTACAACCAAACAAAGTTTTCCTCTTTATAATATTACTTAGTATAGACAAAACATTTCCAAAATTCTAAAAATATTACGATTTTGAAGAGACTTTCACAAAGGCGAGACGTTCTTAATTCTAAACCCTAGGGATCTCTCAATTCTAGACTCTATCCATCTTATTATAAAACGTTGTTTTAAAAAAGTACCTGCTTTTGTACCAGGTTTAAACCACCGTCCCGAACAAAGTTAGAGGACTAAACCTATTAATAAAGCGGGTACTTCTTAAAACCACGTTTTATAATAAGGTGGTAGTGGTCCTAGTACCTTACGACATCACAGTATTTTCTTTTCCAAAGAACATACTTTTTTGGAACATACAAATTATTCGTTACCGACGTATTAAAACTAGAGATTTTTTTGCAATGACGGGTTATGAATGAAGATGTGTAAACGAGATGTGTAGCTGAAACTGTTATAGCCATAGTAACAAAAAAGTGTTCTCCATCTATAAACACGACGTCAATCAAAGTCTGAAAACTGAAAATATTAGTATAGATAAAAGTTATTATTAGACGCCTCAATTCATAACTGGAACGTGGAGAAGGAAAAAGATTCAGATACAACTACAGACGATTTACTAGAACGAGGCATTACAAACAGTTCCTTATCATCATCACTTAGATATTAGATCCTCATTAATTTCTGCATTCAATTAATCTATAGATCGTTTTAAACAGGACTATCGCTGTGGCGGCATATTGGACTGATGAAGTGTAGTCTCACAGTAAGACATGTCATCGACACGAAAGAAGAAGAAGAACAGGACTATCTATCTACCAAGTTACGCACACGTTGAGCATATCATTAGTGACAATTTTGATAGAAATTACGAAATTGAACAAGAATTTTAATGGGTTTACTACTCTTTACAATTCTCCGACCAATGATAAAATATCTACGTCCGACTGTCGAACAAGATGAAGTGATATAAATCGATGAAATATGAGAGATATATATCTTACGTCCCATCGATAAGTCAGTTAATTGAAAATATGTCAACTGGTAAAAGTATTTTAATGTTTTATTTTATTCTCTCTTTTTGTTATATTGTAAAGCAATTTCTGCAATGAATCTAACAGCTTCATCGAAAAAGCTCAAAATACAAGCAGTTTCCAAAATAAAGCACCTTACATCATCCACATTACTGAACACAGGAGCAAATTCGCCAAATTAAAGTTGAAAGATGCGACAATTTTCACAATGGCACAAATACATTGTCATATTAGCCTGAAAAAACCTGAGGGGATCACCCTTGCTACTAAGTGGTGTTTTATCCCACCCCAAAGAGATGTTTTAAGGACCTACACGAGGACATCAACCAAAATACACACATGTAAACCTACTGTATGTTAAGTGTTTTGAGAAGTTTTCATGCGCTTATGTGGCTGTGACTTAAATTATTATTGCACTTAATAAAATATGAGTTTATCTAATCCAACGTATAAAGCGGCAAAACTAAACAGAATTGTAGAATTGATTTGATGATTTAATTTAATGAGCTAAAGGTGCCAGCAAAACTAATGACAGTCAATAGAAAATATGACCTGTTCAGTATGAAATAATCAAGATAATAATAAAATACTTCAAAGTCGCCATTGTTTGCAAGAAAGTCGATAATTCTCTATAGAATCCACGGAAAGCTACTTCAATAAATACGCGAGAACTTGCCACGCTTTGTCAATGAAAGCGAGGATTCAAAGTTTTACTGAACATCCCAAGACACACCTGTAAGACATTGGAAAATAAAATTATTTACAAATGTCTGTATATCTACCTTCGTAGCGGTCTTCCGAGGTTTTATTCATTCGTAGGTTTCGACTCATAACATGAATTCGCCTAAGACTTCTTTTTGGCTCGTCTTTACAAAAAGACTAGAAGTCAAGATTTTCAAAGATTTTTAAGAATGCATATTCGACTCTGTTTAGATATTCGCATAGTATGAACAAATCTTCTACATGCTTCATAAGAATGGATATATAGACGCATTTAGGTACACGAACAGGGCAAGTTCTCTCGTTCAAAAAGTGTTTTTAGAACAACGAGAATTCTCCAGTGTTTCACGATATGACGGAATACACGATTGACCCGCTTTCAACGAAAACGAAAACCGAGCTAGATTTCCTTTTGTATATTCAATGCCTATTTAAAATTCTACAAATGCGAAAAAATTAGTGCTCCTGAGTGCTTTTGAGTCAAGAGAATTTTGCATGAGCGGTTTATACTACGAGGAGTTTGTATCATTCATGAATTATCGTCAGCAATAATGACGTTGATTCTATTTTTTTACGATTTTTTACTTAACTTTAAACCTTCAACTATATCATACTGTAATCCAAGCCCTTCTGGCGAAAAGATAAGTCAATCAACACCCTAATTAGTCTGAAAAGTAAAAGCAAGCGTTGTCGTACCTGCGTATCGCGATAATAGCCCGAAACTTGAGTAAATGTAAAAAGTTTTACCCCAAAATAATTTGGAAACCTAATTTAATTTTTGAGTAGGGACGCTCATCGTTCAGGGGCACCGCAAAACCCAATTTCCGTGGGTAATCTACGTCGGGAATTACAAGCCGAGCTACGGAAACTCTTGGTAATCCTACTAATATTATAAAACCGTATGGTTTTCATGTTTCCGATGAACATTTCTAGCAAAGATGTTCAGTAAAAGTCAGTTGGAAATATAATAAAACTTATATTCTAAGTAAGAGATAAAAAGCAACGTTCTCAATCAAGAACTAACTAAGAACACGAATAACAGAATTCAAGACAATGTTATAATTCCATTTGCAAGAAAAATACGTCAAACTGATATAAAGCACAGTTTTCTTAAACAACTAAGAAGAAATAAAACAGTATCAACAGGTTTTCGTCTAGCGGGAGTACTAAACGTCAGAGGAAAGATATATTCTATCCATTCCTTGGTTCAACGTTTGTACACAAACGATGAGATAATAAAGATGAGAAATAGTTACGCATAATCCTTACTTAAACTAGAGTAACTCTGTATGAACACGACGGTTTCCTAAAAATATGAAGAAAATAACATTTTATTCTGGTATAGTAAGTAGGTCCATTGAGACACGGGTACAAACGATAGAAACAGCTAGTTCTATATAAAATTGGGAATCGATTTTTCGTCCCAACCTGTTGAACGCAAACATATGCGTTAGATACTTATATAGACGTCAACTGAAAAAGACGTAAGGAGATAAGATTCACAAGAGTACAATGGTGTTAGGGGAATCGTTCATGCGTGTTAAATGTGGGGTTCAACTGACATTTATTGATGAATGAGAAGTAGAGGATGCAATACAGAGACGAGCGCAGGGGGATGCTTAGGTACGATAGTGATTAGGGGATGCGTAGGGATGCCACAAAAGGACGATACCTAAAGATAAATTAAAACATCACAGCAGAAATCCAGAAAACCAAGTTTATAGCTTTGAGACTGCTTGATAAAGTTCCAAGAGTGGTTTAGTACTTGATAATATTGGCAATCCAGAATCCACACAAGGAAAACTTTGAAAAAATAAAAATTAGAATAGCAAAAACCGACTTCACGGCGTACCCGTAAAGAATAGAGTAGAACATGCAATATGCATGAAATAGAAACGACAGCCGGCACAAAATTAATATTTACTTTGGCAATTTACAAGTCAATACCGTCTGGTTTGTGTACCGAAAGAAGTCTGGAAGCTCTTCATCATCTGGAATTGGCGGTTATTTTTAGTTTTTGCCACCAACCTGCTTAGACGTAAGTAATACCTGGCAACATTGTTGGTCTTTCGTTCCAGCCGTAATACCAAAGTAATATTGTGAATGTGTAAGTTAGCGTACACACTACAGTAGCGAAATTATTAACATTATCTACACATATAATTGATGCAGTAGTTGATAGTTGATGCAGATGAAAGATAATTTTGTCTGAATTAAAAATACAGCTATACTCAATGATCGTTTTAAGAACACGGAATAGGCAAAAAAAAATTTTTTTCTTAATTTTGTTATTCAGAACAATTCTAAATCGCTACAATAAACAGAACAAATGGTCCCATCCATATTAATGAGCTTTTCAGTCACATTTAAATACTGAATATCGTTACGGAAATGTCGCAAACTTGTTTGTTTTGCTTTTATAAATCAGTACACATTTGGTTTTGTTCTTCGGGAGCGAGCAGTTCAACCTCAATTACACTGGTGGAATTTGTCCCTTAATAAACGGTTCCGTATAAGCTAGTATTTTTTACTCGACAATAATTATACTAATGGAATCAACTGTGATGGCCATGTAATGAGGAGGGATGATACGCATGCAACAAAGTGTGTGCTAAGTATGAATGTAGATGGATGGAGAGGAAGAGGAAGACCTAAGAAAAGATGGATGGATTGCCTGAAAGATGACATGAATAGGAAGGGAGTGAACCGCCGACCCCAAGTAAAATTGGGAACAGGGCAGGAGAAAGAAGACTAATGGGATCAATCAAATCAGAAACATAAAACGAATTTAACTTCAAAAACGCCTAATGAACTCAAACTACAATTTTTAAAAACTAATGAGAAAAACCTGAATTATGACAGCGAAGAAAACCCATTGCAATAAAATTATTTACCCCTCGGTATTTTATCTACCTTCTATAAGAAAAACCATGTTTATGATACGAGACCTGGCTGGCGAGTTGCACAGCTCAAAAACATTTCCAGCTTTTCATAGGTGAAATATAAAAAGAAACATCTAAACACCCACGAAAAAATAAATAAGCACCCACGACTGATACATATTTTCGAAAACGGTACCCACGGGACTCTAAAAAATGTGACAATAGAAAACACACAGCCGCGTTTGCGCAGACTCTTTTAAATCTTACGATATAGGTCACTGATACGTTTCTTTGTTTACTTTTTATTGGAAATATGATGACCTAGTATTTATCGAGAACTGAATCTACAATCTAGACCGGTTGACATTTAGCCGTTCTAATGCTTATCAAGCTTTATATGTAAATGTGTTATTTACATTAAGATGCTCGTGGTTACATAAAAAATAAATGTTACGTTATAATATGTTGATTGGATAAACAGTGTCAATAAGCTGCAAGGAGAAAACAGTACAGTGGAATAACTTAAAACATCAGTAAATCTTCATTTTAAAAAAAAGCTGGCAACTCTTTTAAAGAAGTCACGCTTGCTAACATAAATTGCTGCGACAGAATAACATTCAATTACTTAAAGTTAAGTAACGTTTCAGTATTTCTGGGTATGTATGTGACACATTTAGGTATATCCCCTACAAATGAAACCCGGAAGACTCCCGTAAACCCCAAGCCAATGATTATAAATAAGAATATACGTTTCTATAGGAACAGTATTCACAGTTTTAAAAACGTATATCCTGAAGTATTCAGGCCATCAATCAATAAGGCTTGGATTATTTAGTGAAACAACAATCATAGGTCGACGCCTATCGCTATCTGGCTGCCAGAGGAGCTCTTAAATAAACATGAACAATCGACGGTTTCGTTTTGTTTTTAAATGTGTGGAAATATAGAGCTACAGAAAAAATATTTCGCCTTCACAAAGGCCGTAATGAAAATACATCTATGGTTATTTGAATGACGAAGTTTTCAAATGGAACTAAAGTTTTGTAATATTTTACAAAAAACATAACCGTGGAAACTAAAGCCCAAGACTAATCAACAAAAAAAAATCTTACAAATACTGAAATAGTAACAAGTATCCTTTATGCACTCGCATTCCTCCAATGTGCATAATATTTTTTTTGTCACCAATGAGATCCGAAATACAGGAAAAATACTCGTTTTTTGAATTCCGCATTTTCTTATTTTTATTACGCGGTATGATTTTGACACAAAACAGGAAAACGCTCAAACAATATGCAAGCAGATAAACGAATCCTATTCTATTGTTAGTTGTTTCCCGATTATTCTGAAATTCAGATATTTCAAAAATGTGTTTGAAGTATCATACCTTACCTTACCTTTCCTTACTTAATATTACCTAATCTCCTTCACCCTGAAACTTTGGATATGTAGATGTTTGTTACTCCTGAACTCATTTTAATAAAAAAATATGTCTCAAATGTCCAGGAAGTTCTTTTACGACAGGGTGAAGCTGCGGAGAACTGCTAGTACCTACTATAAATGTGAGTGTCTTTTGTGATATTACTATGTATATGGACGGAGTATCTAAGGCTTATCAAGTTTGCGCGTCACCTAGAAACATGCTAGTACTCAAACAATGCACAAATCTCGGTCATCGTGCATCGCAACACAAAATCCCATAAAACAAACAATTTAGAACTAATTTATTAATAGATTCGCGTTGTTATCACGCCGCTCGGATCCTGCGCAGATACGTTGAAGGTCGTTTACCAGTTATTATAATAATAAAGTCGTCTGCGGATCTCTGTGTACGGAATTTAGAAATGTTTTGAATGGCCATCTTTGTGGTCTAAGTTAAAATAATTACAACATACTGCTTATGGTTCCATAGGTCTTAGTCTTTCATTAGTCATAAGTCATGACTTCGCTGTCCGTCCCTCTCATGAACAGTGATAATATTTTTTACTGACGTGGTAATTTTTACAGGCAATGTATTTCTTTAGCCAAGGATATGCTCGATGAAAGGATAATGCACAAAAACGTCAGACTGTCCTCAAAGAGCCATCACAGGCATGCCATTAAAATTGTATATTCCGAGTGAGATTCAAACAAACTACACTCAGCGTATTATGTAAATACAGACCTACCATGTCGTAATATTCATTCACGTACTATAGTAAAGTATAGTTTGCAAACACTACTAGCGAAGACTCTCGGCCGTGTAAAGAGACTCTCGTTATGGAGTTATCAAGAGCTGCTAGCCTGCGAGCCAGCTACAGAAAGCGGTATTCCTTGACACGCAGCGTATTGTTACCGAGTTCCCTGTCGGGAGTATTAGCCATTTGTTAGTTGCATCCTATTTTACGAGAGGTAAGTAGAATATTTTTTTGTCTTTTTTCTATATCAATTGTTTATTGGATATGCAGAATAATTACGGTGGTGTAAGTGCCATTGGGCAATAATAAAATGCTGATATTTTCAATCAAACACAGAACAAGAAGTCCTGGTGGCCTGCTTCTACTCTACTTTCCAAGTAAGATACCTATGACTGAGTAAATGTAAACGAAAACATATTGAGGTAACCAGGACTTTTGAAGTCTAAGATCGGCAACCCGCTAATGAGCTAGCATGGTAATTCACGCTCATTCCTTTTATGTGTGAGAAGAGCCCTATATTGGGACAATATACCGATGATATAAAAAATCAAATGAAATACCAACTCATTGACACTGCCATACCGCAATATAAATCTAAACGGCCCAATCGTAGTACTACAATAGTTTGAAGTCAATTAATTAGTACGGCAGCGGAGCCCGCCGCCCATTTAGAACAATTAGCGGGACGAGTCAATCTCCCACTCGTTGTGTCATGTTCCATGTTTGTTTGTTTTGGTAAGCAAGAAGGTTAGTGTTTAACTGGAGAACTGCAGACCAAGATTATGAAGAACTGGAGACCATGGATCAAGGAAGATCCAGGGTTTCCAAAAATGTTGATTGAGTGTGTGACATATATGTGTGTATTGCCATGTATAAAATCTTAGTAATCGTACAAATGTGAAAATAACTCTTGTCAGCGTTTTAAGGCAATCACGTGTTAACTATCTAAGGCAGGACATATATTACTTTTTGTGTAGGTAGGGGATGTAGTTTTCTCGAGAAGCGAACGAAGTCGTGGGCGAATTATGTAAAAATAGAAGCTAGGTCAATTTTGCTTGAACAATGAACAGCAAACACAGAAACCTATACACATTTATAATGGGTAGGATTACTAAGGATTATGATGGATAAGAAAATACCAAACGTAATAGGATTAGACCAAAAATAAGAGGGTAGAACAAAAACTGTCTTGGCTACGTCGGGATGGTAACGTTATACATAACGTAAGTCTGTAGTTATTACCTTCATTGAAAAAAAATCTATGTACCTAACCAATATTAAAAGGAAAGAGTGTTTGTTTGTTTAATCGAGCTCAAGAACTACTGGCGCTGCCGCATTGAAACATTCTTTCAATTTTAGATAGCATACCTACTTATCAAGGAAGGTTATATCTTCTTTTAACCAGAAATGAAGTTCCCCGGGGATACGAGTAAAAACGCTGGCGAAACTAGTTATATTCATAATTTAAAATATTCTACCATTATATTTTGCCATTTTACCCTTCCCTTTATTATGGGAAGAAAGGAGAGACGACAAAATAATGACGGGGATTACTTTCAAGTCACGTCTTCCTTGAAAATTAGAATAACAAAATACAAGTTCATTATAATACGCGATCAATATTCATGTTATATCAATTAAGGTAAATATTAGTTACGCAATTTTTTTTTTACTAAACGTTTATTACTTCAAGGCATATTTTTTAGAAATTGCTGCTTTATATAACACTAGTTGTTGAACGCGGTTTCACCCGCGTCCCGAGGAAAATTCTTCCCGTACTCGGATAAAACTTAGCCCATGTTCAACATAGATAGTGTAGCTTCCTAAAAGTGAAAGAATTATTCTAATCGTTTCAGCAGTCCCGGTGCCTATTCGATTCAAACAAACAAACAATCAAATCTACTTAGTAGTAAGTAGTCTAGATGAATTCGAGTAGCTTATTTTGCTGTAACTAGTGTGGAAAATAATAAAAATCGAAGCAGTTTAAAAAACTGGGATTTACAAACGCACATCCTTTACCGATTGAAAAAAGAATGACGTCAATCGACCCAGCCAGAGTAATTGGTGAACATACACAAAAAAAAAACGGATTGATGCATATCCCACACTTTTATAAACTAAAAATAGGTACCTACATCCAAACTAATATTATAAATGCGAAAGTAACTCTGTCTGTCTGTCTGTCTGTCTGTCTGTCTTTTCTTCACGCCTAAACTACTGAACCGATTTGTGTGAAATTTGGTACAGACATAGTTTGAAACTTGAGAAAGGACATAGGATAGTTTTTATTACAAAAAAAAAATAAAAATAAAATTATTCCGGACATATAGCGCCATCTATTGGTCAAATCAAAAATCTGCTGGTAGTCACTATTCCACGCGAACGAAGTTGCGGGCAAAAGCTAGTGATTAATATATTTAAGGCCATTTTAAAGCCTGTATGAAATGTAAACTTAATTCCTATAGTAGTTAGTATCAGAAACAATACTTATATCAATGCAAGCGTGTGAGATAAGAGGTCAATGACCTAGCTGTCTATAGAAGGCTAGGTTCATATTGTGGAATATTAAAGTGTTCTAGATTTCATTACAAAATAGGGACAGGACTTTTCTCCTGTATTACTGTTTTCCACTATCTCGAGTTTAAAATAAAATATTTTTTTAAACAGCAACAAGAATATATCTACATACTTATTAAACTGGTGTAAAATACAGAGATGAAGCTAAAAAAATACCACACTTTACGCTTCATTCTGTAAATATTAAAAAAAAACGATACTTTTCTTTCTTATAATTCTTATAAATTACTTAAAAAGCTGTGTAGAACAACAATTAGATCATACAACAAGATCTGTAATGGAGATGTGATCCCAACAAAATCAGTATCAATACTTTACAGCGTAAATGGTATAGCATTTAGTTTTCATTAGATCCAATTACCGAAGTGTGGGTGAAATTGACTTGCTACCACTAGGATTCTGTTGCTTGCGATACTATCTTACTATTTATTATTTGTATTGAGATAGATTTAATTAGACGTGTTAGTTAATACCTTCTGGTTATTTGTATTTTTCTATAGATTTGATGTAAATTATGTAAACATTTCACTGGTTTTTAAGTGTAATTTAAGTAATATTTGTTTTACGGATCTGTTTTCTATTTTGTATGACAAATACTACATAGTTCGGAAAGAAGTTATTCTAACTAGAAAAGTGCCAGTTGTTACCAAACGGAATGTTAGGTTTAAGTTCTGAATGTATTTGTCACTGTCTAGATACCTATCTAGAACACAACTTATTGATATAAGTTACAGATATTACAAAAGAACATTACAGATAGCTTACTCAGCATAATAAAATAACCTCAAGTGAACAATAAGGCATTGTATACTAAGTATAGAAACACTCTAGACACTATAGTTTTTATTAGGGTGGTTTGCACCAATTAACTATAACAATAAACAAACCATTTTCAGCTGTCAAATTGCCAATTGGACCTATAGGTAACAAGTATACAGCTGGTTCTTCCCGGAGCTACAGGTTTGTTCTAAAGTTGCTGCGGCCCTAGTACATAAAGGGCTTTAAAAGGAACATAGTATTAGATTAGTCAGTGCGTGTCAAACACTCCCTCACGCTGCACCCACAGCGGGAGTGGCCATTTGATGATTTCCCATAAAAAATACACCACTGGTTATGGTTTAACTCGGTCTTGATATTGTATGTAATATCAATTAATACATTGATGTAATTAGATAGCCCTGCAATGTCTAATCAAACAAATCACTATTGGGACAGCCACCAAATGTCAAATGATCTAATATACCATCACCACGCTAGTTCTTATGTAAGGATTGTTTATGTTGATTTTTGTACATAGGTAGGTACATAGAATAAAGATGTAATCAAACTTGTAATGTATTTTAAAATTTGAATCTAAGTTGCTCAACTTTAACATACCATTATTATAAATTTTTCTATGTATATGTCATATTCAGAAAAAATTGAGTTTTCCATTCTTAAAATTATGTTTGTTTAGAATTTTTAAATACTGTTTTATTAGTGTTTATGAGAATGACTTTCAAGATCATTTAAAGTTCATGATCACCATAGTTTCTCAATAAAAATAAGTTATTCAAAGATATCATAAAGTTGCAACTTAACCTCCAGACATGCTTGAAGAATATTATTTAGATGAAGGTAGTCTACAAATGTAGAGCCTACAGAAAAAAATATCTTTTACAAATGTTTTTGATTAAAATTTAACTTTGTAGTACTTTTTGCAGTTTCTATAACTCAAAATTAAGTCTAATTGGAAAAAATGCCAACTTAACTTGTTCTGAAAGTAAGTTAAAAAGTTTGTCTTATCCAATAAGAGTCCAAGAAGTACATATGTGCAAGGTTAATTCTCAACACAACCTAACAAAACTGTTATCATGCCCATATCATGTTGAAACCCACTGCACTATTAATTACAAGTAAAAACATTGAAAATCATGTCAATTAAATAATCAAGAAAAAAAAACAAATTACTTTTCGTGACTATCGTAGTCCACCCAGTAAGGTCACAAAACATCCAAAATAAGCACGGAGATTAATATTTTTTAATTATTCAAATAATGCAATCATGGTATGAATGAAATACGAGTTTTTGAAGCGCCGCCTGATACGGAACACATTAGTATTTACAATATTATCTTACCCTTATCGTACACCTCCGGCACTCAAAAGATAACGGCACATAATCACAATTATATCACTCGAGGATTAGAAATGGATTTAAATGCGATAATTCGAGAAAAAACATATAAACTTTGATTTCCAGTGACACACGGCGAAACGAAGTCACCTCGCATGAAGGCGCGCCACTGCGGTGTTGCCAGAACACAACCACGTTTACCCAATAACAAACGTCAAGTCAAACTAAATAATTTATTTCTACTGAACACAAAACAAATTCACACAAACGACAAAAAGACTTATTACATGACAAAACTATGTATTTTTACATCAACGTCTCTTGCATATTGATGATTTTTTATCACACTTTGGACAGTAAGTCGCACAGGGATATGATTTCACTCTTCGGCACGCCTGGTCGCAAGGTTTCGCCTTGTTGTTTAGTTCTGAACAGCAGTGACTTACTGAGGTCTTATCAAGTCGCAGTCGATAGGTTGAATCAGACAGCAATGCTAGAATAACCGGTACTTTATCTCCTAACAGTTGTCGTAGTCTCAGAAATTCTGAACGTGTTTTTGTCGCTCTGTTGTTTGTCGTAATCGGTTTCACCCTTGGCTTCCTACAGTTTCTTAACTTCCTCGTCGAGGGTTCAATGTTTTTGTTTTTCGATTTCTGACCAATATCAAGCTTTGTGTCTCCTGCACATTCGGGATCTACCCAACCTAAGTCGCTACTTTTTACACTTTGATTTCCCATATTCTTACGGATAATTTTGAGAATTAAAAATAGCACAAAATTTTGACACTATTTTTTTTCTTCAAATTGCTGTGGCATAGTTTGTAACCAGCGGTAGATATTGTCTTTGTACTATAAAACCTTTTTATTTAAGTACATATTTTACCTTACACGAAAAAACCTAGAATACCTAGTACCTACACGTGCTAGTTACCTACTTTACTTGCATAAAAGCATGCCTGGGGAGTGAGGCTTGATTCTGCTAATTTTACTTAAGCGACATACCTACGTTTGATATCCAACTAAGATTCAATCACAATTACGATTTAATTACGAATGAAGCATATGTATTATCCTAATTTTTTTTGTGTACAATAAATGTTTTTATCCTCAATATCATATTGTAAGCATATGATTTATAATTGTAGGGCAGACTACCCGATAGCGGATAGACCAAAGGCAGACGAAAGGCAAACCAACCAATGCAATGTCATTGGAAACCGATATTATATTAGTAGCAGAATTCCCACTAAGGTTACAACTGCTATTGAGATTCAATTGATATCCAATTGACACATGATTAAATTAGCAGAATTGAGCCCCAGTAGTTCGCAGCTCATTTTAATATTTTCAGCGCCAAAGTACGTAGGAAAGATGAGCTGAGATGCATTAGGCATTTATGGCCGGTGGGAGTGACGAAAACGATCAGTTACGAGTAAACAAAAAACAAGGCGTTAGAGTTTCTTGAGACATCTTAAATAAAGTGGGTAGGTTCCAAAGAATGCGTAAAAATATGTAGGTACATAGGAGACTGCGTGATAGCAAAGTCAGTAACGTTTCTTAGTTCCACGAACCCCCGCCTTTTGGCGACTACCGTTTTAAGAGATTGTCGGTAATATGACATCTCCGCTCGTTATTTTGCCCTCACGGGTAAATATAAATAGGTAGGTAGGTACCTAAAGAATACACATGTTACGCGGCTAAAGCACCTAGGTTTAACTGGGGCCCGATTCTCCTAAGTTAACAATGTCAAAATCGAATAGAAATTGAATCGCAATATGATCGCAATAGCAGTTTAAACCATATCGGGCATTCTGCTACTAATACAAGCTGTTGATTTGCATCCGTGCCATATTCAAGGAGGTAATTATGCTAATGATTCTCGACACAAATCAATAAAAAAATTGGTACGTAATTTTTTTTCTTTAATTTTTTTTCCGAATTCCGTAAATGTTATCTAGCCTTATTTAAAATTGGCGCGTATGTTACTGGCCTTAAAATCGTGCTGCGCCCTCACACAAACGCAAACACAAAGCATACGCAATGTTCATTCGTAAATTTCATTCATAAAATTGGATTACTTCTGAAATACTACGACATTACAATGACAAAAAAGCAGTGCATATTAGTTATTTCCCATCTACTGTAATTCCATTCGATTATTTACGTATTGTATGTCCTCCTCCTGAACTATGGCACAAATGCAAATCAACACCTTGTATAAGACCAATCGTATTCCAACGACATTCGATTGGTTTGCGATTGGTCTGCTATTTTGGTGATTTTGGTCTATACGGTAGTTTGCTCTACAATCATATTGCAATCGTTAATCATTTGCAGACAAAATGTTTCATTATTGAATGACAGAAAAGGATAAAAACGTTTATTTCAAAGAAAAAATAGC
Source organism: Helicoverpa zea (assembly GCF_022581195.2). Lineage (NCBI taxonomy): Eukaryota > Metazoa > Arthropoda > Insecta > Lepidoptera > Noctuidae > Helicoverpa > Helicoverpa zea. The sequence continues at coordinate 2,027,875 of NC_061476.1, forward strand.
GGAATGCCACATACGCTTCAATCGTAATCGAATCGGGATTGAATCTCACTCGAATGTGAATCGTATGTCGCTTACGTAAAATTAAGAGAATCGGGCCCCTGGCTACAGCTGGGTGAAACGGGCCATAAGTGGCTAAACTTAGATGTATCCTTTTTGATTGGAACTAGGTGTAGCCAGACATTACCTTAGCGACCACAGCTACGCTGGCGCAGCCGCAAAGTCGTGGCTAAAGTTAGGTGTAATCTATATCTTAACAATTGGTTGGTCGATTCAGTTATGCATTTTGGCTTTATTTTGATGTTCTTTTCTTGTCCAGTCCGACTGAACCTAGGTGCAGCCGCAGTTCGGGCTCTAGCCATAACGTACCTACCTACCTATAAACAAAAGTATAGTTTTCCAACAGACAGGGAGGGATTACCTATACAGAAAGCTGACTCCGTTTCTTCCACCAACTCTCAGCCAAGATCAAAGCGGGAGAAAAGAAGAATGCATTTTTTGTGTAATCCTCTCTTACCTATGCCATAAAATAAAGTCATTTTTAGAAAGAAGGTTATTTACAGTTATGAATTTAAAAAGAAAAGTACTCATGTAGGTACGTTACATTATCACAAAGCCAGGATATCCTATGATATAAACGTAACTTAGGTAGGTACACTGATTATGTAAGTATAGGTAGTGATATTTGATAAGGTACAGCTACCTACTGATAGCATTAAGCAATTTCCTCCAGATTTAGTTATACCTAATCTAGACGAAACTATAAAAATATAATCTTGGGTACCTACTTTCTAGGTAATCGATTAAAATATACTATCTACACATATCGATACATCTACCTAAGTATCAATGCATAAATCTGAAGTCCGGTTACACTAGCTACCGATAGAGACAGTTAGTTATTTGATAGTTAATATAGCTAGATAAAGGCTTCTTATAATTTATCATATCCCACATGTGAAACCAAAAGTTATGGTTTATCTGACGGATAAGTTCCCGATGAGGCTATCAGAGATTTTATCAGTAACCGGCGAACCTGGCCATAAATGAAGTACCTAAATAAAGCTTTATTGCAAGAAGCTTAAAATTTAAACTAATCTAGATCGTTCTATCTTGATTGATTTTCAGGATTTTCAGGTCAAAACCCACCAGTGCATATCTGATGTAAGCCATATTTCAATCAATCTGGATAACAATATTTCAGTAAGTGCCTATAATTAATTTCTATAAATAATTACCGCATAGGTATTATCGAATGTTCTGTTCGTATTAGATAATTTGTACGTGCCAGATTGTCAATGCATTTTATCGGAAAATAACGACTTCGTTACCAAAACGCTTTGTATACAGGCGATGTTTATTGGAAATTAGAAATTGATACCCTTTTCTTTAGAAAGTGATTATGTATTTTTTCTGCTTCTTATTTAATTAGTCATTCAATAGTTGCCCAATAGCAAGCCTGATGCAGGCTGCTTTTTCCTTAAGAAATATCTAATTTGTTCAGGTTGGCTGGTTTGATATACATAGGATACTTACCTACCATTACATAACAATAGGATTGCCATCTATCTGCTAAATGGGTAGGCCAAGCCAATAGGTTAAAGTTATAGAGCGAAGAAGGTATTTTCCACTGGTCGACAGAACAACAGTGTGCTTTTCAAATAATTTATCAAATACCAAACCTAATTAGGTAGGATAAACAATAATGAAACGCCCTGTACAAGAACTAAGTAACTCATTGATAAATCGCAGGATTACGACGGCTAGGATATAAAGCCGACGACATTTGTCATACGTGTCTAGTTCAGTGGGTCAGTTGAAACATGGCTTCAGTTGCGTACTTCTTTCTCGCCATCTTGGCTGTTGGTACGTATACTTATTCGTTAAATTATTAGTTTAGGAATTAGACGGGGTTTCCCCGAAGTATCTGTTGAAAGTCATATGATCCGGGAAAAACTAGAATAGATGGCAAAGTTGTGAAAAGTTTTAGGCACCTGTAACAAAACTAGCTGTGATCCTCTACCCGGTTTGATTGACTGTACCTATTGGGTCGTAGCGTGCAGGCCCGCCGCAAGCGGGCGTGCAAGGCGTGCACCGCACGCGGGCGGCATGTCCTAGGGGGCGGCAAATCGAGCGACTTATCACGTAATATTTAAAAAAAAAACAATATCTATACCAATGATTTGATTTCGAAATTTCCGAACACAGCAATAGCGCTAAGAATATTACTTACACTGCCGGTTTCAGTTGCATCTGTTGAAAGATCATTTTCAAAATTAAGGGGCAGGGGGATGGGGCAAATGCCTCGGGCGGCACGATTTAGGGGGCGGCAAAATTAAACCATACGGCAGAATTAAACCATTATTACGTAATAAAAATATTTTTAATAAAATTAGATGAGTAGATTAGCAATAAAATTTTCAGAAAAAGCCGCCCTCGCTTTGGTCGTATCCTGTCAATTTGACGGGTTCATCCTTTGCATCCCCAAAAAAATTCGCGCTCGCTACGCTCGCGGCTCCATGTCAGATATCACGATTTATCTTTGTTTAATTTTTGAGGCATTCAATTCCGAAAATACATTTTTCGCGCACGTCCTTTATGGCATTTTGTTCATTTTGGCTTTTTATGACATGTTTACTTCATGAAAACTTAAAGGAAAAAATCGCGCTCGCTTCGCTCGCGGCTTCGTATACCTTTACAGTTTACACTTCATTTCTGTGCATATCTTACTATTTGACTTTGCTTTGTTAATTTACAGTGGTTTTTATTTGTTTTGTGTCTTTAGACTGAAAAATTTTCGCGCTCGCTTCGCTCGCGCTTTTTTACTTATGGTGTGTGTCTTCTGCATTGACTTTTTCAACAGGAAACCCACCAAAACCAACATTACCACCAACCCAAACATTTGTTACTAAATTTAAACATTGTTATAGATATTTATTTCGTTGCAAAAAAAGCACTTAGATATACAATTGTTGGTACCTATTAATCACAATTTTTCAATAAATAGGGGCTACTTGGGTAATGATTGCACAAGGGCGCTACATAAGCTCATTTACGGACTTTGCATTTGCAGACCATAAACTATAAAATTTGCGCGCTCGCTTCGCTCGCGCTGATTTACGATTACTGCTCTCTACTTGCTTGCATGCAGGTGCACTCAGTGGCGGATTAACCCTATAAGCACAACAAGCACGTGCTTGGGGCCCCTGTTCTCCAGGGGCCTCCATCCTCTGCTGGCGTTTCATTTTATACCTACATTTTATCGAGATTCATCCACAATATATCCGAAATCACAAGGCGCGAGCAGTTCGGGAGTGACCCTTCATACACCCCCGCCTCTAAACTTGATTGGTCGCAGTGCTGTAGATTGTTGTACGATCGCAGTGATTTTTTTTTTCAATTGTGCAGTTGTTATACAATTTTTTTTCGGCTTCTACTCATCGTTGGGCAAAGAATTAATAGGCAACGATAGCGTTCCGAAGTCGCTATCGTGATGATGTCCTCCTAGCCGATTATCGGCTACGGCGGCTGTTCTCATGTAAGGAGATTAGCCAACTACGTAGGACATATTATAGTGCACGAGCATTTGCGCAGACACAGGTGCACTCACTATTCCTTAACTCTCATAGCCCGATGGGACGGTAATCCGACACGACCGGAGAGAGATCAGGCGCAGGACCGACATTTACGTGCTCTCCGATGCACGGGTGTATCAATCACCAGCTTCCAGGCTCCGGGCTGCTTTGTGAAAGTCTTCTAAAACCCACAAGGCGATTTCGGCCCGACTCGGGAATCGAACCCGAGACCTCGTGCTTAGCAGCCGCACTTGCGACAGCTAGACCAACGAGGCAGTAACGAGGTCGCTATCGTACAGTCGTTGGGAAGCTCACGCTGTAACTACGAGTGCAATATAACAAACATATCCGAAAAGGACCATGAGTCAAATTGGGCTCATTGTCCAACAGAGTTATAGCATATGCCGTTGTGAAGGTTTTTGTTTGTACTAAAATTGTTACTATGGGCACTACCTTCAATTCCATGGCAAAAAAAAGATATACACCTAAATAGGTTTACATATTACGTAGGTATACATTCTGGTTAACAGAAACGAAATGGGTCGAGATGTCATCGCTCAGTATTACTGCTCGTGTCTAACAGGTAGACGCTCAGCAGGAAGTTGTGCTCATATCATTTCAATAATATGGTATCTAGGGTGAGGCAGGCACTCACAATTTAATCCACCGGCAGGATATTTAGACGACATTATTATTGATATTGATTGAAATGTTAACAAAAATAATTTTAACTGTTAGCAGCTGTTTTATTTTTTATGTATACATTAAACCTGAAATTAAAACTAGTTAAAGGTGTTCAATAACAAAACCTATACTGCCATAACAGCACTACTTTTAGCAGAATATTAGTTTATTTATGGTCGGAGAAAAATATTTATAGCAAAATAACCCCATGGATTCTTCGCAAAAATGAGTTTAAATCTTTATATTTAGTGCTTTACAAGTATATTCAAAGTGGTCTCATCTCTGTTGGTGGGTGAGCCCAGGCTTCATACACTTTTGCCCATGGTCCTTTTGGATGCTTTAGATCAGTGGTCCTGGTGGTGGTGGGCTGGTGGTGCCTGGAGGCATTCCAAGTGGTCCGCGGACCACCGGTTAAGTCCGCGGACGTTGTTATCGATCTTACGTTATCCATCTTACTTGTCCAACAGAAAGAAATGAAGGTTTGAAATGTAGCCCTTTTACGAAATTTTAGTTCTGAGTCTTAAAACATAATCAAGATTTCCCGCTCGCTTCGCTCGCGTTTTCAAAAACTATATGTCCTCGTTTTTACATTTGTCAACAAATTAAAAGTTAAGTACGTTTGGGCTACATTGTACGTAATTTTGGTTCTGAGTTTATAATAAAAATAATTAAAATTTCGCGCTCGCTTCGCTCGCGTATTCAGAAACTATGTGCCTTCGTTTTTGCATTTGTCAACAAACAAAAAATTAAGTACGTTTGGGATAAATTTTACCTCCGTACGAGTCCGAAAAAAATTTCGCGCTCGCTTCGCTCGCGCATTTGAAACTACATGTGCATCACTCTCGCTTTGCTCGGTCAATTTCTTCAACCTTCTATTTCCATTTAAGTAATAGGGGGTCTACACAGGCTCTGTGCTTAGGGCCTCGGATACTCTTAATCCGCCACTGGGTGCACTACACAGAAGAGTTAAGTTTTTGTAATGATTATGTGGCTTAGTTTTACACTTCAGTAAACGAATATAATAATTGTACCTAATTAAAATACGTATTTTATAATCTTAATGAATTTTTTTTGACAAAACCCAGTATAATATGCAGTCGTAGGGCGGCATAATCAGTTTTGCACGCGGGCGAACTAACAGCTAGCGGCGGGCCTGGTAGCGTGTTGTTCGAAAGCTTATTAGGCTTAAGTTTACCTAATAGTCTGTGGATTATTGAATTAACAGAATCACTACTTCACTACATAGTATAAAACAAAGTCGTTTTTTCTGTCCCTATGTTCCTTTGTACGCTTAAAGGCTCCAGCAGACCGGATGCGTATGCGTAGACGTAAGCGTAGACGTGCACGTAGACGTGCACGTACCATGAGTTGTAATGTATGGAAATGTATGAGACAGGCCACACCGCTTGCGTAACGACGCGCACGTCTACGTTACGCAAGCGGTGTGGCCTGTCTCATACATTTCCATACATTACAACTCATGGTTACGCCGTAACTACGCGCGTGACTACGACGTGGTTACGCATACGCATCCGGTCTGCTCGAGCCTTACATCTTCACAACTACGCAACCGATTTTCATGCGGTTTTTTTAATAGATAGAGTGATTAAAGAGGAAGGTTTATATGTATAATAACATACATTAAATAGTGGGGAAATACTGTTATCCCCTGCGAAGCCGAAGAGGGTCGCTAGTAATAACTAAAAAACCTAGATGGCTTCCGTCAAATTACCTAGGTACATGTCGATCTTTCCTTTTCTTGATTCCTAACTAAAGCATTTTCATACCCAAGAAAGTCTCGAAGTGCTCTTGAAATCTCAACTGTAGATTACGAGTACCGAAGACAGTGAAAGGGGGGCGTTTTGGGGGTGCTGTCCTTATGTATTACTTGACGTGAAAAAGTGCTAGAAACTAGCCTATTTTCAATAAACGTTTTTGACTTTGACTTTGACTTTGACAGGTCCCTAAAAATTTAAATTATCTTCTCCTCACAGCCGCGGCAGCACCTGACAGTCGCATCGTCGGCGGTGACCACGTGACCATCGAGGAGTCTCCTTACGTGGTCTCCCTGACCTACCTATACCCTGGCCCAGGTATCACGGTGCAGCGCTGTGTTGGGACCCTGGTGTCTTCTTTCCATGCTATTACTACGGCTTTCTGTTATACGTGAGTAGACCTTTGACTTTTGGTCTTTTGGCAAAGTATGTTGGGTTTGGTTGACATTTTAACTAGGGGCAGCAATCGGGCTTAGAAATGATTGGGACTTATCATCTTACATCTTACTTTACCTCATCGAGTTTACAAGGGTTACCACCGTGAAGTACAAACCGCCCTTTGAAAGGCGTCCAGCCTTTATCGTAATTACTTTTTTCCACAGTGGAGCCGTCCTCGAAAACTTCCAAATCCGAGCTGGTTCCACAAACAGCTTGGCTGGAGGAGTCGTGGTAGGAATTGCTAATGTGGTGAAACACCCTGACTACACCGAGACCCCTCGCTCCAACGACATTGCTGTGACCTTCCTGTCTTCAGCTCTTGGCATCAGCAACACCGTCAATGTGTTGTATCTGCCTCCTGTTAATTATAACATCCCTGATGGACAGAGCGTTAAGGTTGTGAGCTGGGGATTTGAATCTGTGAGTACCTAGTATTTCATCATTAGATCTAGTCTAGGACCACGATCCGATAGCGGTTTCACTGGCTTCCCAAGTGGGAACAGCTTAGTTTCGAAGCTTACTTTGCTACTTTGAAGAAGTAACAATACACAGTCATGCACATGATAAAAAAATTTAAAGCCTTTTTAATATTAGTGTGATTTTAGTTTTATACAATAGGTATTCAAAGAAGAATTTGAGATAAAGACAAATTTTAATGTGAAAAACAGCAATTTACTTTGCGAAAATCTGACTATCAAAGCACCTTCTATTTATTAACAGGAGACCGGAGCGCAACTGGAGACACTGAAGTCTGTCTACCTGAACAAGTTGAGCGTGGAGGACTGCCAGGCTGTCTATGCTGACTCCGAAGATGTTACCGTTTCTGATGGTAAGTTTACAATATTTTGTTCCTATCTAAATGTAGATGGCATAGTTTTTAAACCTCTGGTACCTTTGCTTGGACCCTCAACACCTATCGACTAATTCGATTTCACACGTGACTACTAAAAACTTTTAACCAAATTAAAAAAAGGAGGATCTCAGTTTGACATGTATGTGTGTATGTTAGGGCATGATTATTTAACTGCTGCTGAATAAATTTTAATGCGGTTTTCATCGTAGTATTTGCCAGACTCGGTTTTGAAGACGGTTAGTATGTAAATAATCTATTCTAAATTATGATATTTCTTACAGCTGTGATCTGCGCTGCCGCCCCTGGTAAAGGCATGTGCCGCGGCGACTCCGGGGCTCCTATGGTCATGAACAACGCCCTCGTTGGAATCTCCTCCTTCTTCCAGGAGTGTCTCACTGATGTATACCCTGATGTCTTCACCAGGGTCGATAGATACACCAACTGGATCCTGGGAGTAGCGTCTTCAAATAGCCGCAGTTCTGGCATTAGGGTCGCCCCTGTAGCTTTATAAATTAGACTGAAATCTAGTCAATATAAGTGTGAAGGCCTTTTTGCACCACACTTCTGTTAGCCCTTATATATTTGTGGAGGCGGTGAAACTGGCCGAGTATAAGTGTCAAAATTATGTGATCTGCTTTTGGAATTAATTATTGTTTTTTAAGTTTAAGAATTATATATTTTTTCAAATATTTGTTTTTTTCGTTATACTCCAAGAAATATTATCTAGCACTCACTCCACCCACACACAGCAGGAATCAAATGTTTCCTTAGCTACCTACGTCCCAAAAAGTGTCAGTATTTCTTCCAGGAAAGAGTTCATCCAAAATGAAAAACCAAGACATTAAATAAAAATATTTATTGAGTAAATCTCTCTAATAATATCGTTATACATTCGGATCTACAGATCTCATGAACGGAATGGAGCCCTCTTTGGATATAGTTTTATACAAATAGGTTTATTTTTTTATTATTTTTTACAATCTTGGGTAAGGCAAGACAATGTTTACATTAAAGGCACATTGATTATTGCAAAATCTTAAAACTAAATAGACTATAACTACGTGTTTTTAAGTGGACATAAGTTCATTTTCTTGTGACAATTTTAAAAGGCATTTTAAGTTGACCAGAAAATCCATATTATATTTCATCAGTGATTTTGACCATGCTAGGTGTCTTTCAGATTAAAATTAATTGTATATAAGACTACTTTTCCTACTTCACAAAACAAGGGTGTGAAGGGTACAACTTTTCACAATTAAACCTACAAAACGATTAAAACATGTAACCAGAATATGTACCTATAACTTTACAATAACTTATCAAATACAATTTAAGTAAAATATTGGCAAATAAGTAGCTAACTTATATAAAAGAGTTCCTTATAAACACCATAAACTAGATTTAAAAGTAAATCTATGATCTAAAACAAGTATTTTTCCAATCTCGGTGGTCCAAATTAATAATAACCGTTATAAATAAGTTTCTTATTGTGACCTATAGTAAATAATAATTTTATAATCAGTCACCATGACTATCTACTACGAACATTATATTGTATAAAAAAATGGGATTGTATAATATTTTTTCTAAGAACGCTTTCAAATTAGCGGAAAAATTTGCTCAGTTTTTCCAGCGTTTTTACAGCGCGAAAAAATTAAGCGAGTCAGCTATTTTGAAAGCATTCCACGTCAATGAGCAATCTAATGGGGGATTTACAAAAACATCAATTCATACAAATCCATAGAACATTTTATCAACATGATATCTTATATGTACTTACATTTAAGCATTACAATAAACAATATGTATGCAAGTAATATTGCAGCTGCCATTATGATTTTAGACTAGCTTCTGCCAGCGGTTTGACCCGCGTCCCATGGGAACTATTTCGCGGTTTTCTCAGTAAATGGGCTAAGATTTTTTCACATCGGACCATCAGTTTTTGAGATTAGTGTGTTCAAGCAAACGAACAAACTTATCCTCAGCCTTATAATATTAAGTATATGTAGATTCTTCTGTACTCCAAAATTCAAAAAACCTGCCTAGATTTCTGTATGACTGCCTTAATTAATAGCTAAGTTTTACTTAGAACCTAACTTACATTATGTAAGTAAATATATACAGTTTAAGAGATTCACAACGGGTTTCTTAGGAAGATATCATATGAGCTTGAGTTTAGAGTGTATATTTATGAGAGGTTTATTCATAAAAATACAAAATTATACTTATGAATACCTATAAAAACATACAACTGGGATCTCGCATTTATAAAGTCGAGTATATGATTTTAACAAAGTAGCAAAACTAATAGAGCCATTTGGTCGTCAACAAGTATAGGTCGGAAAACATCCATTGGTAAGCAAACAGCCTTAAATTAGCCATTTTTTAAGAGAATTATACCATATTTTGAATAAATGAAAAAATACAAAATTAGCCACGGCTAATATATTTTTTCAATACTAAATAGGATAAAGAAACAACATTCAACTATAGATTGCTAAAAATATATCCTATCTTAGTTAGAAAAGGTAAATACAGATTGAGCAAGGACGTAACATTAGCTGCCGGTTTCAACATACATAAACGATTGAATTACTTAATATTATCACTTAATAACTACTGTAGATATTCTTTTATTAAAGCTATATTTTTCTTAAATTGTTTAGCATTCTTGCTATGGGTTTAACCTTCGCAAATTCTTGCTTCCTTTTTGCTTATAAGTAAATTCCTTCTTATTTATATTTTTTATCAAATCCCTAAGATGGAAGATAGAGGATTCAAATAGTTATACCTGCTTGATAAGTAGAATAAAGTGACTTACCTCGAGATTTTAATAACAACTAACCGTTATCAAGGTTAGATTTTATGATTTTTGTGAAGATGTGTTCAAATATGTATTATTTATTTAGAACACACATATATTGATATTCAGCTTTTTGAGATTACCATATAAATCAGAGATTATGAAAACAGACGACAATTATGTTCGCAAAAGACCGAGTTATGGATTGACGGCAAACGGTACCTTTTCCACTTTCATGCGAGAACTTACCTCAATTACTATGAGATATTCTATGTTTTTCATTGATTATTATACGTGGATGTTCTCAGTGTGCCAGTGAGTCAGTGGTACTGCGCGTCGGTCAGTCTGATGTCAGTGGTGGCGTCCGTCAGGCAGCACGGTGAGGGTCACGGCAGTGCCGGAGTGCTTGATGAGCGCCACCACCTCAGGATGCGGCAGGTTGCGGATGGAGACGTGGTTGATGCCCACTATTGTGTCTCCCACGTGAAGAAGGCCACATCGAGCTGCTGGCGAGTTCGGGATCAGTTGTCCTGGAAAGTGGGGTATTGGTTATAGAAATTGACTTGTTAGGCGTTTGTAACTGCTGAACATGAAACACACAAATGAAATAAGCTCGAGCAAAGCAAGCAAGTCAGACACATTCATTGGTGACTTTGAAGACACTCTTCTGCAAGACCCTAATTATTGCCATATTTTTGAACGTAATTTGAGTAAACTGGCAGCCACGATTACCCTATATTGAAAGATGTTCTTATTAAGCGTGGAAAGAGATATTTTTCTAACTTCTCTAAATACTCGTCTATTTCCGGAACTAGAGTTTGGAGAATTTCATTTTATTTCATCACAGAATGGCGATATTAGATACATCAAACCTCTAAAAATAACCATAAATCTTACCAATAGTACTGGTAGCCTTGTTAGCGGAGGAGATGACGACAAATCCGAAGCCTTCTCCTTCATTCCTGGTGACTGTCACGTCATAAGGGACAGATGCCCATCCGCCGGTCGTCTGGTCGTATTGAACGCCGTACCTAAAATTTGAAGGGTAAAAAATGAGCTTTGAGAATCTCGTGGAAATACACTTGGCTACCTATTACTATGCTAAATTTATCGAGGAAGGCTATAGGCTACTTTTTATCCGGGTTCGTACAGAGGTTCCCACGGGATGCGGGTGAAACCGCTGGCAGAAGCTAGCTTCATATAACATGGCTTATCCTTTTTAACTTCGAGCAAGCGCTATGATTAATACTTCTGTGTTGTTTCTGTCTTAGAAGAAGTAACATTGGTTTTTTCGTCTTTTTAGATCGTTACAGTGAGTCAGTCTCTCCATCAATCTTTTTAAGAGTATTGGGTTGCCCCGGTAACTGGGTTGCTCAGGACTCAGCATTAGACTGGAACCCACCCTCAACATAGACAAAAGGCTAGTCAGATGATATTGGAGTATTAAATAAAATGTTATCTACACTCACATCGGCACATGCGCGGCGGGCGGGTACATGGGCGCGGGGTGCAGGATGTTGTACGACACCGGCGGCATGTTGTGATGCATCGCAGGATCCGCGCTGTTCATAACATTATATTAATATTTATTTATTGATTCAATCTGGGTTCACATGGGTATTTATTATGTACTAAAACCTTCCTTATAAATCTCTCTAATTCTAGGTAAACCCCTTTAAAATCCGTAGCGTAGTTATAAAGATATATGAAAGCTTGAAAATGAAGATAGAATTAAACGAAGTAATAGAAATGGATTTTTATAAGCACATTTTAAGCAGGCAAGGCAATACGTAGGTAAACAGGAAAGTTATGAAATTGTTGATTTTACGTTTCAAATGCATACCTAAATTAATTCCTTTGAGTTATACAGGTACTGGCGAGATAGATCATAATAAAATAGCATGGACAATTCGTTTGGGACACTACCATGTTAAAATCCTATCGTGAGTTTTGTCAGAATTTTACTACAGGAGTTCTGCTTGTTGGCCAAGGTATACAACATGTAACGTAATTAACGTGCACCCTCAAACACCCTAATTTGAATATTATGTTATAATCATAATACATACACTGAATTTTTAATTTAACATGTATATGCATTGTTATTTACTAAATTAGTTATACCAATTCTTGGAGAACTTTTTGGTCGTACTACTACGCACGCAAATATCCGCTCGACTCGACACAACATAACGAAACTACGGAAAAGCCGACAATACACGAAGTCTTATTACTTTGAGTTACGGTCTATTTGAATTTGTTTTGACTGTACAGGGTTAATATGACAATAATTTCCGTAGTTTTAATTATTTTTGTGATAAAAAATTACCTATATTAAAAATGATATAAATCGATTCAGTAAACGATTCTGAACAAACTAATTTCAGGATGTGCGTTAATTAAGTTACATGTTGTATATGGTGCATATAATGTATTTTATGATGATGTTAGGTAAAGGGTTATATGTTAACCTTTTACCTCAATCGGCGTCTTGCACGAGATTTTAGCCAGATTTTGTATTCTGACCTCCTTATATTCCAAAGTTAGCGTGGAAGCAAATTGTTTATAGAGTACTTGTGTGCTATATACATTCTTATGACACTGTTTCATTAAAGACTATGTAAGCATAGAAAATAAATAGCTGGTGTAAAATGTATTTATTTACCAAACTAGATTATCAGTACCTTTTTAGCGAAACTTTTTATGTTGCTGTGTGTAACAGTGATAACACTACCTGTGTGTTTATAAATTTTGCTAACATGTGATTACATGTGATTAAGCATAGAGGTAACAAATTGGAATTATATTATAAATATATACATTAGTAGTGTATTTAAAAGACTTGTAACCAAGTTAAGACCTTATTACAATTTATATTATAGTATTTATCATCATTTTCTTTCTTTTCTTTTGTATGTACTTTCTAAGTATGTCTTAGACACCATTGACTGTGTTTCGGATGGCACGTTAAACTGTAGGTCCCGGCTGTCATTGAACATCCTTGGCAGTCGTTACGGGTAGTCAGAAGCCAGTAAGTCTGACACCAGTCTAACCAAGGGGTATCGGGTTGCCCGGGTAACTGGGTTGAGGAGGTCAGATAGGCAGTCGCTTCTTATAAAGCACTGGTACTCAGCTGAATCCGGTTAGACTGGAAGCCGACCCCAACATGATTGGGAAAAGGCTCGGAGGATGATGATGTGATTATATGTTTCTTTACAATAAAGCTTGAATCAATGTTACTGTACAAGTAATAAGTGTTCTTTTATTAATTGATGTAGTAATAAATACTTACGTTAATAATGGTTGATGTGGATGTGGCGCCACCATCGTAGGCAGTCCGAGAGGCTGAATATCTGCCCGATTGTGTCTCACCCCTAATGTTACCTGTGTAAATAATAAGTAAGAGTTATAATGATTTTTAAGCACATATGTTTCTGAATGTTGGTTCACCTGTAATTGGCTTAACTACGTAGGCCAACCTACTTGTCATCCTTTTATTTTGTTAATTTATACACAGAAGCTTTTGGTGTTCTTTTACTAATAAATATTTTTTGAGTATTATAGCTATACTCACGTGTCCCCTAGAAGCGGCCTGGCAGACGTACGACACGGCGCGGGTGTGCGTGGCGCCGCCCAGCGGGATGCCGTCCACCGACGTCAGCAGGTCGCCCGGCCGCAGCAGCCCGTCCGCCGGACCGCCTGCAAAATATTTATACCATTTAAAATCGCATACATAAGTGGATAAGACTTTACATAAGAATGAGTTATTTGGCCAAAATGTTAATATAACTAATTTCGTCACTACATCTACCCTACATAGGTTTACCGATCACGTCATTGATCACACTTAGTAATTTTGTCCTCCGTGAATCAGACTCGTGTGATGTCGTCAATCGTAAACTGTGATAGCAGCTACCAATTGATATAAGCAGCATGTAAATACGGATGCAATGGATAGCGGGCATTTTAAAAGACAATAGTAGGTTGTTTAACATTTTTGTAAGTCAAAGTAATTTCTTTTTATTTCAAACTAGCCGTTTTCCCGCGGTTTCACCCGCGTCCCGTGGTAACTACTGCCCGTACCGGGATAAAATATAGCCTATGTTACTCGTGGATAATGTAGCTTTCGAATGGTGAAAGAATTTTTAAAAACTGTCCAGTAGTTTTTGAGCCTATTCATTACAACCAAACAAACAAAGTTTTCCTCTTTATAATATTATATAGTATAGATAGGCCTATGAAACCTCCTTCGGTTGATAGCATACCTGGTACAACATATCCAACAGCGACTCTGCTGCCGTCTTCAGTGCCGCCGACTATGCGGAAGCCGAAGCCGGCGGCTCCTCGAGCTAGTCGCACTAACACGTCGGCTTCCGGGTCTTGGCCACCAGCACCACCCGCTTCCACCTGAGGAAGCAAGAGATGGTTGGAATATATATTTATTAAATAACTTTTGCACATTGTACAGATGACAGCACATCAACCTACATCAATCTAGTCCTCAATAGATTTTCAATCTTATAACAATACATAGTTGAAGATTAATGTTCAATTGGTAAACTTTGACAGAGTAAGTTAACGGGGAAGTTAACCCGCTGGCATTTGTGCAGTGGTGGATTAAATGCCTTAGGCGTTTTGTACCGGTATGTTAAGAGTAATAAAAAAAATCAGCATGAATTTCTAACTTACCGAGGAAATGGGGGTCAATATATAAATTTGGTAACTTACTTGTGGATAGTTAGCAACATACAGCGTGTTGGGTTGCGTTTCATTTTCATAACATGATGGCGACTGTCGCGAAACTGGGGAGTGCATGTGACGGGACGGTGACGATTCACGTAACCTGGAACGAAGTATACTCAAGTATGAATAGTACTGTAATTTTTAATTCAACAATTATGAAAATATTCAAATTACTCAAATAACTAATACTCAAAGAATTAATAACTACATGTATATCGATACAAAATGGTGTACAAAAGACAAGACCGAGAAACACAAATAAAGCAGAAAATATTGAAGAGCAAAAAGCTACAAAATATCCTATTATTTCTTCATATTTGCACCAAAAAGTAATCGATCACCATATGTGATGCGTTCACGCTAAATTGAACTTTTTCTTGTGAAAAAATGTGTTATTTAAAGTGCCATAGATAAAGGCATGTTACCTGAGAGGCGAGGACTTGATCCTGCTGTTAGAAGAGTTGTTGGAAGGCGACTGGCTCTGCAGCCGCGTGGATGGCGAGTTCGACAGCAGCCGGTCTGTTGCACTCGTGTTGGAAGGTGAGTGACTGCGTAGCCGACCTGGAGTGAATAAAAGTTTGATGTCATCATCATCATCATCGTCATCATCAGCCTATAGCAGTCCACAGCTGGACATAGGCCTCTCCAAGTTTGATGTATTGCTATGCTATTTGCTTAATACATAAGTTGATAATTATTACAATTGCGCTGGACAATTTCTTCGGTCCAATTGGGTTCGAGAACGCTAATAAATGGCAATTATGTTCCAAGCAGTTCGAATACGTGACTCGTATTCAACGTTTGCAAAAAGAATTTCATACTACCTGCAATTATTTAACAATGATTTATCTGATAGTGTACTGTGTTCAAGTTATTTATCGATATTAATTATTACCTTTTTTATATCTATTACACATTGAAATAAACAGATAATAATAATTAATGGTTCTTACCAGTAGAATTAGATGGTGAATGTGGTCTTATCCTGCTGGTGGAAGGAGACTGTCGAGTGAGGCCACCCATAGCCGCCGTCGTTGGTGAATGTAGCATGCCATCTTCTGGGAAACCTGGATTACAGAATACAGATTTATAGACTAGTCAAACGGTATAATGATAGAACTTTAGGTTGTTCATGAGTTATCAAAATTTTAATTTTCAGGCATGCAAATAATAAAGTGGCAATAGAAATATATCATCTGATTTTAGTTTTCTAACTTTTACTGGTTACAAACTGGCAGACGGTTAGCGAAGTCTCTGTGGGGGCCTGTTTTACCTTTTTGGGTGTAGAGTCATAAAATATATCACCCAGCTAGCGCAATGATATATGAGTTTTTTATTCTTTTAACGAAAAAAGCTTTGTATACAAACCTCCATTATCACTGCTATCAGCCACACTAGCGTTCCCCCTCCAATAAGCAGCATTCATGTCAACATGCACAGTGGGGGTAGGCACCTCCCCCCAATTCCCATTGCCCCACCTCTCGTTATTCTCCCACCTATTCCCATTAGCACTCTCATCCCACTTCTGTCCATTCTCCACCCACTTTTGCCCATTCTCCTCCCATTTCTGCCCATTCTCCTGCCACTTCTGTCCGTTTTCGACCCACTTTTGACCGTTCTCGTCCCATTTCTGTCCGTTCTGTTCCCATTTCTGTCCGTTCTCGTCCCATTTTTGCCCGTTTTCGTCCCACTTTTGTGCGTTTTCCGCCCAGTTTCGTATATTGGAGTTGTCGACCCACGTCTCTCGTTCTTGCCACTGGTTGTCTGGTTGTGGTTCTGTCCAGGGGGTGACGACGGGGAGGGTGAGACGTCCCCCGGGAGTGCTACTCCGACGGCGCCGGTCTATTAGGCTTTCTCGTTCGCGGTTTTTGTGTTCGGGAACTGCGTATGTTGCTTCTGTTAACAAAAAGGTTATGGATTTGAATACGTTACTTATTTGAAGTAGACCAAGTAATTATGTAAAGCTTAATCTAAGGGTCACTTTCAATATAACAACCTTAATAATTCTCATTCACAATCCGATGAGTTAGAATCTGCATACATGAGCATGTATATGTGTTGAAGAATTAAATAGGCTACTTTTACGGTCCTTATAAATGGCAGCAAAGGTATTAAAGGTAGGTACTTATTTATTACACGACTTACCTGAGTTCATGCCATTGAGTCGATCTCTCAACGAGTCTTGTGTGTGTAGATTTGGTGAGCGTAGTTGTTCTGCAGTCGGAGTCTTACTTCTGATGAGATTGTTGTTTGATGCAGCTGCAATAAACAATTATATTTTAAGGTATTTGATAGATTACATAGAAACGATTCATAAAAAATTCTCGCAATGCTAAATAAGAGTAATAGTATTTTATAGTTATTTTATATCACAAATTCATTCTGATATCTTGATTGATGTTCTGATGGCTGGATTTTGATAAAACTTTGCAGCAATATAGCTTATATCAGATCAATTATTTCCTTCGGGAAGTGAGCAAAACCGTTCGCTAGAGATATTTTTATTAAATAAACATGTAATACTCACTAGAAACAGGTTGTACTCTTGTAGCCGACCGACTTCTAGGCGCTCTAGCGGCGGCGTTGTTACGTCGCCAGACTCGCAACGTTGTCTCATGCATCGCTGGACAGTCTTTTAGTACCTAAGAACAATTCAAACAATATTTTATTAAGAAAATAGAAGATTTGTTATATACAATATAGTTATTGACAACCGCTGCTCGACAATTGCTCTTGTTACCACTGATATAATTACTTACGTAAACACTGAACTATTTACAAATCAGAGTAAAAATTGCTACTGAAATAAGTTATGTCATTATTAACTAGACAATTTAACCACACTATATTGACTATTTACAAAAAATTCAATAAGAAAGTACTCGTAAAAAAGAACGTTCTACAAACAATCGGCTTGATTATCTGTCCTGCTGACATTCTAACCTGGGCAAGCCGCCTCATCCTTTCATTTAGTAAATGTTTAGTAACATATTGTTAGTCACCACTTTACCTGTACAACATGTTGGTGAGGCGCGTGACGGACCTCAGTTTCTCCAATTTGTAGCAATAAGTCCCCTTCTCGTAGACCCGCGCATCTGCTGCGATCTAATACCTGAACAAATATTCATTATTTATTAAATTATTGGTATGTACGTTTATTGATAGGTATTATATTGTGGTATGACTTGCGCAAGACGGCTGGCAGGAGCTGGATGCGAGCAGCCGAAAATCGATCTCAGTGGCGTGCACTTGGAGAGGCCTATGTCCAGCAGTGGACTGCGATAGGCTGATGATGATGATGATGATGATGATTATATTGTGCTATTGTAAATAAAAATCCGCACCACCTTGCACCATCTCCAATACTAAAGAAACAATATTTGATTTGATCTTTTTTCGGGATATAGAATTATCTCATTTAAACGGTTCAATAATTTTAGACTCAAAGCGCGCCAGACCAAAAAAATCTAATATAAAGGCAAACCTAATTACTTGTTTTTTTTTAAACATCGCTATTACAAAATATCTCTTACAAAAAATATTGCCTTTCTATTTTTTAGTTTTAACTTTTTTTGTGATAAATAACTATTATTTCTCTATATTTTGTGTACCTACCTTTTTAACTTTCTGTCCATGCACACTATCAGCGATGGTGAACCCAAAGCCGGCGGCACCGCGGCGTAGAGTTAGCACTAGTTCCCGACCCGGTTCGTTCGAAGTGCTGTTGTCTGCTCGAGATTGATGTTCTGTAAACAGAGAAATTGTTATTAAAATACATGTATTTGCGCAAACAAGAACAATATACCACTCTAAATACCAATACGACTATTCGAGGCGGAGTCTCATCACTGACATTCAGGGTGGTTGTAATTGAAGGGCAATTCTGTCTTTTATTTAAATTACCTCTAATTGCATCTTGAAGAAAGTAAAAGAAACCTGATACTAAAGCAGATACCTTTTGAAAACACGTTTCATAATAGACTTACCCCCTTACTTATAAAATCTCTAATCACCTTCTAAGCAACATTTTAACAACAACAACATTTTAGCAACATTTTAGTGATTAAATGTTAGTTAAGACATGCTTAAGCAACGTTTATAAGTAAGAAATTTCTTAAACAGCCCTTAAGTATTACTTATATTTAATTCACGTTTATAAGTAAGGCTGTTAGTGATTGTCAATTTCAATAAGACAGCATTAAGTTTATTTATGTTTAGCTGTAAAATTAAGTGATTAGACACAAACTGCCCCCCCCATGACTGTACATAGTATGTGTAAGCTCACATCGCAACGCGCCGGGGTTATTTATAAAAATACGATTCAAGTCAATAGAAGATGGTGTTATGTTTATCATACAAATGCATTGAAAAAAATTAAGCAAAACATCTAGTTTTGACTTAACAGAACTGGTTTAGATAATTGGATCACATTTATTCAAATAACCAGTTTGATTCGATTTATTTGATATTTTAATGTGATTTACATAATTAAAATGTTAAGGAAAGTTATAAGCTGTTATTATTAAATATTCATAGATGACAAGGCTAATAACTATGTACTATATATTTTTTTTTTTGTAAAAGATGAGTTTTATCTTTGTTTTGATTCGTTTCTGAGAGAATATAAGAAATACGTGTTTGATATTTTTCGCTTATCTAGAAGACACGTTATTTACTTTTGTTGTGTTAACATCCATACCACGTGGATAAACATTAGAACTAATGAAATATTAGTGGAAATAAATACACCCATTTTTATATTACTAAGGCGAACATAAGCATACATATACTTTAAATAAAAAAATATAAAAAACTTACCACTAGCCAAAGACAGTACATGATCCAAGGACGGACATCTTGGCAGCTCCTGATTATCATCATTTATGGTCAGTTCGTCCAGATCAAAGGATCTGGACATCATCCTCCTCTGTCCAGGACTGTGGGGGGTGGGTCCACTGTCCACTTTGTCCCGACCTTGGGACGGAGGCTCGTGGTTCGGAGAATCCAGGTTGAACCTAGAATTGTAGGCTGATCTGAGTAGGGCTCTAGATTGTTCTTGGTACTAAGGAATTGGTTTCTTAAAAATATTGGTAAATAGAAACGAATATTTTTAGAAAAGAAGTCGTGGTGGCCTAGTGGGCAAAGAACCGACCTCTCGAGTAGGAGGGCGCGAGTTCGATTCCAGGTCAGGCAAGTACCAATGCAACTTTTCTAAGTTTGTATGTACTTTCTAAGTATATCTTAGACACCAATGACTGTGTTTCGGATGGCACGTTAAACTGTAGGTCCCGGCTGGCATTGAACATCCTTGGCAGTCGTTACGGGTAGTCAGAAGCCAGTAAGTCTGACACCAGTCTAACCAAGGGGTATCGGGTTGCCCGGGTAACTGGGTTGAGGAGGTCAGATAGGCAGTCGCTTCTTGTAAAGCACTGGTGCTCAGCTGAATCCGGTTAGACTGGAAGCCGACCCCAACATAGTTTGGGAAAAAAGGCTCGGAGGATGATTTTTAGAATATTTTAAGTGCTTGTGGAATATTCGTGTATGTGCTATTCATCCTCCGAGCTTCTGACTACCCGTAACGACTGCCAAGGATGTTCAATGACAGCCGAGACCTACAGTTTAACATGCCATCCGAAACACAGTCAATGGTGTCTAAGATATACTAAGAAAGTACATACAATCTTAGAAAAGTTGCATTGGTACTTGCCTGACCTAGGATCGAACCCGCGCTCTCATACTTGAGAGGTTGGTCCTTTACCCAGTAGGCCACCACGACTTGTATCGTGTATGTGCCATTGTAATCGTTTTTAATTCGAATTTTGATAAGCCTCCAATGCGGAATGTGTTATTCTTTATAGTGCATTTGTTTTGATAGAGAGATAATAAGGACACAATAGGTAGAATTTAATTGTTTGTTAGTTCGTGTATGGGATTCCATGTTTGTAACAGACTGACACTGATACTGATCTTTTCGCACTGGCGGATTTAACGCTCGGCTTTTAACGTCATTTTTGTACCGTTAGTCAAATTGATCGTCACCGCCTTACACCCGTACCTACAAACTGGACGATGTCACTCGGTTTTTCTGCTCGGGAAATCCGCCAATGTGAAAAGACTGTGAATTTCATTCTAGTATTGAAACGAAGTAATTAGACCAAATAAAAATTTCAGTCAACTAGCGTATAAAACGCCGCACCTGGAGAGTCCAGTTTTGGCATGATAGCGCGACAGACACAGTTACTGTCGCATTTGAAATATTAGTAATTTAGTAAGAATTATTAATACTAATGATATTCACCTGGTCCTCAAAGCCCTGGTGAGCTGCTGCATGGCCACAGCGTCGGAAGTAGCGGGAGTGGTCGCGTCTACTGCTAGCGTGCTCAGAACTCGAGTGTTTGGGTCTTCCGAGTCGAATGATAGTGGATAACCTGGGAATAACCAAATAGTTAACAAGTATAGAGTAGTAGTTCACGATCGAAGAGGTAGTAAGGTAGTATTTCCTTCTCACAGTCTTCTTCTTTCGATTTTTTCCACTGGACTGAGATGGATGCGATTCTATGACACAGTTTTGTAGGGTGATTGTATACAGTTTTTCTATACCAACTCTGACCCTATTCAACCTCTTCTTCCTGGCCTTAGTCTCTTCTAACAGCCAACACCTCACAAGTAACTTTATTTCTTATATAGACTTTCACAAAATCCATCCATCTTATATATCATTTCATTGGTCTTTATGCTCATTATCATTATTCAACTTATTTAACTATGCAAAAGTCTAACTTACCTCTAACAAGGTGCAGCGTGACGTCAGTGCCAGGGGTGATGGACTGGAAGATCTGAGCGACATGCGCGTGGGATAACCCTCGCACGCCGCGGTTGCCCACTCCCACCACTACATCACCGGGACGAAGCGCTCCTGAAAGGGTTAAGTGATTATTATTATCCGCCTTATGACGATGATAAACTAAAGGTGTAGACTAGGGCATGCAATACCGGTTTACCGGTTTCGGTTTTACCGGTAAAACCGCCCATTTTCGCGATTTTTAATTTACCGGTAAAAATATTATATAACCGGTAATTTACCGGTTTTTACGTTTTTGTGATAATATATAGCAATTGTTTATTTAACGTCAAATCTTCATTATGTAACCTGAACATAACGTAATATTGCATACATTATATATTGTAAGAAAGTTAAAGTTGCTGTTTTTAGGAAAGTCAACTTATGTGGCTCCTTAACTATCTCTAGGTTAGATACAAATCTTCATTCTCATCTTAATTTATAATATCTAAACAAATATTCATTCGGTTATTCTGAATTTCCTCATAGATGTCTGCTCCTATTAGGTAAAAATATAGCTTATGCTTATTTTACCTACTCTATGACCTTATTGAGAAAGGGCTTTTACTTCACTACCATGCGGACAGCTCTGAGGACACGGTGGAGCACACAGTCCAGGTGTGCACTGCCTGGGAAGGGTACCGCCGTGTCGTCGTTGAGCCAATAGGCAGCGGCAACCTCTCGCGTCCGGCCCTGGTTCAAGCCATGGTCCGGAGCGAGAGGGAATGGGAAGCCGTCGCCTCCTTCTGCGAAGCAGTCATGCTCGAGAAGGAGACTGTGGAGCGCCTGCGAGTTCGCACCTCTCATCCCAGCCGCTGTAGGGGACCAGGAAGACACCACGGGCGCCGAGTGTCGAGAGACGTCTCCCGGTCACCGTAGGCGTCGGTCTGTGGACGGTGAGTTTGGGTGGCTCATCGTTCCGACGTCTGCATAGACAACTGACCCGTGTCGGTGGCCCGAGTTGTTCCACGCGCAGGGCCAAGGCCTGCCGGAGCTGCGGGATTGTTCTAAAGAGTTACCGCAACCCTGGTCCATAAAATGGCTACGATCTACCATAAAAAAGGGCTTGCAAGTAAATGAAAAAAAAAAAAAAATGATTTTTTTTCATGGTAATTCTTAGCGTTTATCCCGTCTTGTGACGGGGTCCGCTTTCTGTATCTTCTTCTTCCACTTCAATCTATCCAAGACATCTTCCTCTTCGAGTTCGTAGATTTTCATGTCATTCATTACGACCCTCAACCACCACCGTTTCGGCCTGCCTCTGCGCCTTTGACCGGGTATATCGAGATTGAGTACACAACATTGGCGATGTATTCAGGTGGTCTCCTTTTTATATGGCCGAACCATCGCAGCCGTTTCTCTTGCATTTTGTCGACGACATCGCGTACGGATGGTACTGCCATGTTTTTTTGTTACGGCCTACGTCACAAAAAATGTTTACCACCTTATACCTTGAATTTTTATTTGCATGCCCTAGTGTAGGCGGATGACCTGATAAAATCAGGTTTGATCAAACTATATCTATGTTCTGCAGAAGAAATTCTAAGCTGATGATGATTGTGGCCTTACAAGCACAACGAAACAATAGTTATCAATATGATCCTGTCTGTTATCGTCAAAAGGATTAATGTTACACCTAAAAAAAAGAATGAAATAACCATATATTTTCATCAGTTTTAACTTAGATTAATTATACTCCGTGGTTATTAAGAGGAAAATAGTTTTACAGTATCTATAGATAAAATATTGTAACTTACCATCGATCCAGGCGGGACTGTGTGGCACTATGCTACGTATTTGAAGGTAGCCTTCTGTCTCCGGTATACCCTCAGCGCCTATTAACGTGAAGCCTAGACCCTAGAAAGAAAAATAAAGATTTTTCAGGCATCGTTCAGACCAAACGTATTGTCGGCCGCTGACTGTGAGCGCGCGTTACGCAGTTTATTGCTTTTCCATATATATTGAAATTGTCGTTCACACCGAACCGACTATACGCTATTACGTCGCCTGTTGTCGCTGACTCTCAGTGGCCGATTATTTAACTACGCGACTATCCACGGCGGACGCGGATTGGCTACGCGGACGCAGTTGCCGAATAGCGCTGCTACGCCGCGCCCGCACCGACGCGCGCCTTGGCCGCAATACACTCGAGAAACAAACTTCAATGAGGACAGACGTGACACGTGACACCTCGCGATGTTCGACACCGAAAAGTTTATTGCAGAAGTACATTCTAGAGAATGTATTTGGAATGCGAATTTAGTGATAGAAACTTACGAAGATGCGCTTGGGAAGACATAGCATCTGTTATGTATGAAGATTGGGGGGTTCAAATACTGAGCTCTTTTATGTGTAGAATAGTCAGCCGCTCAGCGTACGCATCTAGTGTGAACCTACACGAGCTTATTCTTTTGTTCACACATGTAGCGCATCGTACGCTATTTGAAATTATAAATTTGACCATGGCATACACTGGGCAAAAGTTAACCCGTTTCAAGATAATCGAATTTCAAGATCAGTCGTCTAGGTACACGTACAAATTTTATCCCATGGTCAAATTTGTCCGTATTGACCTATACTGTCACCTCATGAAAGGATGCGGTCTACTTACCAGTAACCCTGTATACTTAAATATTGACAACTGCTGTAATCTTATATTATTTTAGATGTTCCAGTTTAAGAGAGAAGCCTATGGTCTAAACAACGGAAGTTAATTTGTCTACATAAAATTAGAAATCATGAGTATAACTCATTTCAGTCACAACAGTAATAAATTAAAACATGAAACTGTACATTTAGAAACAGTAGCAGTATTTAAGTCATTCGTCACGGTGACGGAGCAAGGATAAACAGGGTCAACCACGGTTCAGCGCCCAGGACGGAAACACGGGGACTCTTTGCAAGAAAGTCCTGACGAATATAATGCTGTTTTATTTAGACTTTGCAGTAGTTTTAAGAACTAATTTTATGGCGTTATTACAACCACGTTACAATGAGGGTTGAGTACATCTGGAGGACAGTCAATTTAGACCAGGTTGACGAGTCCTGGCTTCCCTCAATGCATGAGAATATATAGTGAGTGATGGATTCTAGAATAACCATAGGGGTGTAAGTATAGGAAAATGCTATGAAAGACCTACATAGGCAGGCGTCCTTTTTGTTGCAAAGACTCGCTTATTGGTAAATGGTCAGTTTCGTCTATGATATTATAATACATATATTATTACTGACTCTGGCTGATCCAAATCGGAAATTCCAAATTATCAAACATTAATCGAAGCCAGTTGAAACGACATCAAAATAAGACACTCGCAACTATATCCTGGTACATAAAAATACCTCACATATGATTCACAAACTTACCGCAAAATTCAGTATTATAGGTATTTAACTCACCTGTGTGCCTTTAGTGAGCGTGAGTGTGAATCTCTCGCCGCGAAGCTCCCCAGTGGGCGTTGGCCCGTTAGACTGGCTGTTACCACTGTGTTCCGATGATAATTTCTCCGCTGAAATTAAGTTTACTATTTACATTTTAATTTCATAAACTCTCTAAATAAATTATGATATTAATACTGTTGCCAGCGGCAGATTCAGTTCCCGTAACCATGTAAAAATTAGCCTATTAGTAGTAGTAGTCTAGATTTCTAGACTATCTTCCGACTAAAATTCATTTAAATCTGTTCAGTAGTTTTGATTGAAAGCGCGACAAGGTGAACGCAAAAATGCGTTCGACACTGCGGGCAGATGTTAGTTATTTAATAAGGGTTTCTCATTATGACAAAGGATTTTTACCAAGATGCTCGCTATTACATTTGTATAGTTAGCATGCTCACATTGGGCACCTATAAAAAAAATTGCCTGTTTTGTCATCCGTACATTTAATTTCGACTCATTTTGACCGAGTTTTGCACCAATCTTCTACTGCAGTTTCTCTTAACATTTAGATTCATGTAAATAAGCATGAATATTAATCAAAGATGCACGCTCAATTGAGCCCGTATTTTAAAGCTTTTACTTGTCAACACCATATAAAGATAGTTTGACGCAAATGTGGTTAGGAATTCACGCATATTGTGTTCATTTAATTGTCTTTATAAACAGTATATTTTGTTGAATGGAAGACTATGGGAAAGTATGCTGTTTAGATAAATAATCGATAATAGGATATCTTTGCATACCACTTATCCTTTTAACACGCATAACTATATCGTAAGATTTTAAGGTTTTTTATGTCTTGAAGAGGTTTTTTTGGTCTTCTAGATTCTAGATTATGAAACGAAGTTATTTAGTTTGTTACGGGGATCTTTAAACACAGTGATTCCTAATTGTCTACGAGAAGAAATACAAAAGCTGTGGTCTATAAAAAATGAAGAGGTTTTGGACATAAACATCTAGAGTGAATTGCTGGTTTAGTCACCTAACAAGCCTAATGTTAGTTTTCTCAAATCCGCCTGACGGACTCTGGCGTGGAATTCTTGAATCTAGAATTATAAACTCATATGTATAAGAGAACATAGTAGCCACGGAAGCCCAACGTTGCATATCACATGTTCATGATTGAGGGCAAAGTTTCTCTTACAGAGTCAAAAATAGCCAATGTTTACAGCGCTTACATAATCTGAGAACATATATATATAATTGAGGCGTTTTGTTGAAAGTTAGCAGTTATGATGGGTAAATCATTCATTAGAATAATTAACATTTGTTATGCAGAATTGTGTTTAGAAAATAGTTTTTTTTTGCAGTAAGAGTAGCACATTGCAGACTAAATAGTCGGCCGATAGTTGACCCGATGGTTGTCAACATAAAAAAAAACACTTAAGGTAGAATTCCGTGGATAGCGGCTACGACAGCCGCGCGCGGCTTACGACAGTCGTCGGCCGCGCGCGACAATAGTCAACATATGAAAATGTATGGCACCGCTGCCGAGGTCCGCGACAGTCGCGCGCGGCCGACGATTTTCGTGAGCCGCGCGCGGCCGTATGCATCTCAACATGGTCTAGCGCTTAATAACATCTATAGAATTTTAGTAAAACCAGAATTGAATTGTTTTTTATTTAGTCGGCAAAACTTCCTTTTGTTTTCATTACAATACAAATGCTTTTGAATCAGTATTTGGTGTATCCTTCATCATTTCTACTTTTTAAAGATAGGGTAGATTGGTAATCTATTTCCATAATACAGCCACAGCAACACGTCATCCTCTTCTTCTTCAAGGATATCAATTAGCACTTCGACTAGCTAGAGGGAACGGACGAACAAAATCTACTAATTTCAACACAATGCCGCGCGCGGCTCACGAAATTCGTCGGCCGCGCGCGACTGTCGCGAGCCTCGGCAGCGGTGCCATACATTTTCATAGGTTGACTATTGTCGCGCGCGGCCGACGACTGTCGTAAGCCGCGCGCGGCTGCGTCAGCCGCGACCCACGGAATTCTACCTTTATACAAAATCAAGATTTTGGCTTGAAAAAAATTGGAAGCCTTAAACTCGAAGACTACATCTACAACCGAGTATTATTAAGGCGTCTTAATTAAGCTTAGGCTTAACTCCTCGGCTGTAGTTAGTAATCAGCATTGTACTTAGCCCTTGGTTCAGTCTATTACTTGACAGCCTATTTACGGCCTATTTTGCAAACATGTCTTAATTAAAAAAACTACTTCATTCCCTTAACTCATCTAAAATTTTAGCACAGTTTCTAACATGCGTGCGATTAGTTTCGGAAATCACTAATATCTACGGCCAAGGACTACAAAACCGTTTAGATAATCGCCCTCCCATTACGTTCACGCGACTGAACATCAAAGGATTTTCGGTTATTTGTTCGTTCATCCTTTACACACGAGAAAACTATTATGGGAGACGCTTTAGTAACTTACTGCCGATTAGTAAGTACACATAATTGAACCTCGTCTCATATCGCAGATTTCTGGAGTAATTTTAAGATGACGATCGATGGTTAGTAAACTGTTTATTTCCAGATGAGTCTGAAAAGCATTCTCTCAGATCTGATTTTGGGCCCAGCTGCGAAATTTCAGCAGATATTAGACCAGTAAACAGGCTATATACAGTATGTTTACTTCCCGCGGTGGAAAGAAATAATACGGAATGGGCCAGAGGTCAAATAGCCGACCACTTAAATTGAAATCACAGAAAACTACACAGTTTCTAATTGTGTATCCCGTCGTTCCCCTAGTAAAGTGATTGTCTCTCTTACTTTATAGAAATTACAGGTTTTTTTTTAAGTTAATTCTCAGTCATTTTGGTCCTATCAAATGGGTTGCTTTCATGGTTAAAGAAATCAGAAAGTAAATGTTCCTAATACTTAGAGGGACGAAGCCGGTGGGTCAAAAAGAAATCTTTTTTCTGTGTTCTTCCCAAAAATTGGGATATGGCCAGTGAAATAGTAACGCATCGAAACGATGTTAGTCAGTATCAGAAAAAATCTTCTCACAAACAAACCATACACATAGCAATAGATGTCCTCACTTATGTAGGTTTCAGTTGATCCAATAAAGTAAATGTACTACACATAAGCACAGTAACAGTGTTACAAAACAAGTTCTGGCTGAATTACTTCCAGTCAAGTGTAACATAGCATAATATATAATTGAGTTATTACTTCCTGAATTTTACATGGACACTGAGACTTATGTAAAAGATTTATTAATACTGTCTTTGGCCTTACAACTTGCTAGGTTAGTTTAATCCTTCATAGGCAGACATTCTTTGAACGCTATGGATTTAGTATAGTATCCAAGTGCCTAAGTTTCTGTAGATTGGACTCAATTTCAGGAGACAAAATTAAGGCATAAGTTATACTTTTTTACTCTATAGTCAGGGTTTTGTTAAAAGAACCATGCACATACAGAATTGTTGCAGAAGATAAATTGGTGTCTATATTAAAAGTTAATTAAAGATATAAAACCACAGATAAAGAAGATAAAGTATAAAAATAGGTAACAGAGACTATTTGTAATTAAATTCACGCTTAGTTCATTTCACAGACTTACTTAGGTATTTAGTACCAAGATAGTTTTTTTAAGACCTAGTTTTCAAAATACAAACTAACCTCTCAATCTCCTTGCTTGCAGCACTGGGTTTTCATACTGTGTTCTTCTATTAATATGGTCGACATAATAAGATCCATATCTTTCATCAGTTACTCGTTCCCAGCCAAAGGGTAGTTCATCTTCTCCACACTCTCCGAGAGAGTGTTTTCTGACCCTCGCTAGTCTTGGATCCAACCAGTGAGAAGTTCCTGTGTTGTGGCTGTAACAAATAAACATCTAATTAGTTATTTAAAATTTTTGATATTATGTACTTCATGTAAAAAGTTTTATAAAATGTAGGCTATGCTTTTCCCTACTAAATCAAAGTCAGCTTCCTGTATAACTGGATGCAGCAGAGTATCGGTGTTTGGAATGTCCATCTGATCAACTCAACACCGCTACTCAGGAAACCAAACACCACATGGAGATTGATTTTAGGACCCATGTTAAAAATGACCTTCCACTATGCCGCAGTGTCCATGAATGCAGGTTTTATTATAAAAACTCTGTTAACAAAAAAGTGTCTAGTGTTTTTATTTATATTTACAACAGCTGCTGTTATGAAGGTGACCTAAGTTAATAATAGTCTATGACATAGGTAAATATAACTCCTTTCTTATGTTTATTTTTATAATTATTAATCAATAGACATTTACAATGAAGAAATACAGTACTGGTATTTCTTGATAAAATATGTTACTGGAATTTCTCCATAAAATACCATACTGGTATTTCTTTATAAAAGGTATGAAAAAGGCAGTAAATATGTCTATTGAATAATGCAGACTATATATGAGAACTATTAAATTACAAAACAAGAGATATTAAATTAGCTTAGTAACGGGTGGATAGTAAAAACAATTAATGTAGTCAACTTGTGATTTAAGCATTAAGTATTGCTTCAACTAGGCTGACTATTAGACTGTTAAAATTCCTAGCTAACAGCAAATAGTGCATTTATTTGTTGCTAACAAGGAATTCTGAAAGTTGTAATTAATGCTTCGCATTAAGTGTGTCAGTAAATAAGTAGTAAACAGACAATTATTTAAAACTAGCTGTTTCCCGCAGTTTCACTCGCATAAAAAATATTTCTCAATCCTAGATAAAATATAGGTATCATCCAGCGTCTTGATAGTTGAAAATTTCTTCAAATCGGTTTTGGAGTCTTTACCGACTATCAAATATGTCTTCTTTATAATATTATTAGTATAGTGAAGACATTAGGCTGAAAATCAGCACTTTTTGAAGGTCAAATTTACAAAGGCCAGCCCCAAAAACCCCTCAAAATGCCCAAAACTCCCTTCACCACTAGATACCAATAGTTAGAAATACAGATTTCTGAGATTTCATAGTGATATAAAGTATTTTGATTTTTAATTACGATTGGTCATAAAGTCTAAAGACAAAAAGTTCTAAATAAAGCATGACTAATCCTAATTAAAATTCTTTTTTTAGAACAGTCTATTATAAGAAGAGGTAAAACGTTTATTATAGTTCGGCCATTCAGAGAATGCGTTCCTGACACGTCGCGATTGAACTGACGACGTAACTACATTCATTGATTATTGATATAATAATGTTGTTTTAATGCTCCTCAATTGTTAAAACGGTAAACAACCAGCAAAAATATTTTTATCGTAACTGCAACGCCATTGCAAAGTTACGTCGTCAGTTCAATCGCGACGTGTCAGGAACGCATTCTCTGAATGGCCGAACTATAGCTTAGATATTGTATTTTAAATAAGGTCCCATAACCTTTTAGTTTATGAAATCGAATAACTTTTTTAATAATAATTAAAGTCAACATGGACTGTTTACTAAGATATCTTACTAAGATATCTACCCTACCACTATCGAATCTCTCCATGGCTTTAAGGTTGGCTGTAAGAGAACCCAATTCTGGGTTAAGCTCGCCATTGTACATAAACTGTCTGTATTCTTTTTATGTATTTATTGTTAAGTGTGCAATAAAGAATAAGAATATCTTACAGCCAGTTTCTTCATCAAAAGTTAAAGCCAAAGTAAAAGTCAAAGTAATGTCTAAAGTAAAAGTAACGGTCAAATTCAATTTTTCTATTAGTTTTGCTGTCACTTTAGCCTTGAAAAAATGTATTTGACCGTTACTTTTACTTTAGACATTACTTTAACTTTAACTTTTGATGAAGAAACTGGCCGTTAGTGTTTGTAAATATCTATAATTTTAACCATTAATGTGATTTTATGACAAAGTAAACTTTGAATTTAAGTTTGGGGTTTATAATTACTGAATTTTTGCTACTCACTCAATAAAGTACACCTCTCCTGAGGGTGTGAAAGCTTTCTCCCACATTGGAGGCAGTGGTCCCAGGTTATATTCATCCTCATCCTCCCTTTTAAGCACAGCTTCACCAGGTCTGACACCAACTACAGAACCACCCACTGTCCCTGCAGTTCCAGAGCTATGGGTTGAGATCCCTGCTGAGGACAGCCTGTCCGAGTCCACAGAACTCTGAGCCATGGCAAATTTTTATTTTAAAACACTATATTCAACACATTTTACACACAACACCACTAAAATTCACTCATGTTCGCGCCAAACTAAACAGAACTTTATAATTCTTAAAATTTTCAAATAAAGAACACTTTTTGTTTCCCTTATCTTCATAGATAATTATCCGTTTTTTCTTTCATTCTCTCCGCAATTTACTCATCGATATGGCATTCCATAAAAACAAAACAATACAGGAATGCCAGTGACCACGTATGAGTCATTTTGGGACTGACTCCTCACTGACTTGTCGATTCGTGTACTTTTTTACCTGCGCCATAGAACACGTAACAAATAACTGGATTTCAATTAGCCTTCCGTCAGACCTTGTTAGCAATCGCGATGCACTCGGCTCAATGTAATGATATGTGCTGCAGGTGCATCGTAACGTACGTTAACGATGACAATATCATACCACATTTCTCACATTCACTAGGCAGTCGTAACGGTACATGATCACAAAATGTATTTTATGACATGTAAATATGATAAGTTCACTTTCCCACAAACAGGTAAAATGAATCTCTATCTTTTTGAAAGTGGGTGCAACAAGTGTAGGCACACATCTACAGATGTTTGTTTATAGCCACAGCCAGTACCTACTTAATTAAAGGTTGTTCCACTCTTTATTGAATTAATGACCGTACCAACGAAGATTTAATTAACACTCCAGGTTATCACAAGTTTTATATTGCCTCTAAATTCATTTATAGTCGCAATGTCACATAAAAACTAGATTATTTAACGAAAAAAATGAAAAACGAACTCATTCCACTAAATTGAATACATTTACACAAACATAGACAACAACTACAACAGTCACACAACTAGATTGTCTAGAGATGCACCTGCATCGTTACATCGATTTAACGGATTTGTAAATTAACTTCTATCCTGATTATTGTGTCTAAAAAGATAACTCAAAATTATTTTGTAAGCCTCCAATGCCTCATCATATAAAAACGGTCAATTAGTATCACAAAAATTTGCTTATTCTGCTGAGTTTATAAATACATTTCTACATTTTTTGAATAAATAAAATAACTGGAATCGATATAATATTATTCCATAGCAACTCATCACCTCCTCTTCACTCATAACGTTCCGTAACGCGCAGGTGTACAATTTTAACGGTGACCCAAATAAATAATTTTTTTATCAAATGAATTGATTTTAAATAATTTTAATGATAAATAAATATGCATTTAAATTGATGTTGCATTAGAACTCATTAGAATTGCTAGATATTACCTGTAAACTAGCAATATTTTACAACGCATATCTATTCTATCTATTCTATTTTTGTATATGGCAATCCGTGTCGATGTCAACTTCGACGATTCTGCCAATGACAAGTGAAATGAGAAGCAAGAAGTGCTTACAATTAAAAAAATAAATAAAAAAAAAAATATATATATTGATTTAAGATGGTGCTGTGGCCGATCTTGTGTAACTTAATGTGTTAGTAGGACGACACTGAAACAAACAGAAATACATTTACATATATAAAAACAACAACAAAATGTTAGTAACACATAACATAAAATATATACCACAACCATACAAACTGTGGCCTAAATATAGGCCACAGTTTATAATTTAATATTGTTTTGATTAATAAACATCAACAGCATCTGGAGCAGTTCTGGACAGGAGTGGGATAGGAGGGAACGGAAATTAGTCGGGAGAGGGATTTTAAGTTTTTGGAGACGACCATATAAATCAAAGGATGAGTTGATAGGACAGTCAAAAAATATATGGTCCAGGGTACCTTCATCCAGACCACACTCGCAGAGGGATGAATCCTGCACCCGAATTTTGCGCAGAAAGACCGGTGTACAGCAGTGACCTAACCGTATTCTGCACAGGACTGAGATTACGCGTTTAGGGTATTTTTTGAAATTGGAAAACCACGGTTTTGGTTTTACAACCGGTTGAATGGCGAAATAAGAGCTACCCTTCTTTTTGCCTGAGATGTTCCACCATTCCTGCCACGAGGTCTCAAGACTCAATTTGGGGAGGTTTAGCAGGTCATGCCCTTGAAGGGAGAAGTGTGCAAGGTCAGCGGACTCAGATGAACACGCATCTTTGGCCAATGCATCGGCACATTCATTGCCCGCTATACCGCAGTGGCTAGGGATCCAGACTAAGTGTACTTCTTTCTCTTGCCTAGTGCAGGAGAAAAGGGACTTTTTAATATCCAGGACAATAGGACAGTGGAGTTTAGTTCTAAAGGGATTCTGGGATAGGGCTTGGAGACAGCTAAGGGAGTCAGTAAATATAACTCCATAGCTAATCTCATGGGACTCTATAAAACGACAAGCTTCCAATAGTGCCACACACTCGCCTGTAAATACTGAAGACTCCTTCGGACATCTGAATTTCAAAATTATTTTAGAGTTCTGATAGTAAACCGCGGCTCCAGTACAGCCACCATTTGATTTGGAAGCATCCGTGAAGAACTTTTGATACCCAATCCATCGTTCACCCAAAACCGCATTAAAGGCCGAATTTGCAGACGGGGAGTTTTTGGATATGCCAATGTTATAAAATATTTTAGGGGTGAAGCAAAGTACTTCATAAGGGTAATTAAATAGAGGAAGTCTGGGATGTGGAGCAATGGGGGATTCTAAATTTTGAAAAAACCGATATGCTTTTAGGAATAGGGGAATTTCTTTGTGTTCCCAATATTTGGAGCTGTGACAAAGAGTGTCAAGCTCTCTGAGTTTTGGGATGAGGGGGTGAGATGACTTGGGTATAACCCTGGATAGGAAACGGGAAGCGAGGTACTGACGTCTTAGGGCTAGGGGGGGTTCAGCGCATTCGACCTGCAAGGCGTTAATAGGCGACGACTTCATGCAACCTGAGATGATTCGAAGGCATTGAGACTGAATCCTATCTAAACCGGCCAAGGCACCTTTGTTGCTTGGAATCACCAGGTGTGACCCATAGTCCAGGATACTACGGACTAAGGCGTTGTAGACCAGTTTCATAGTGAAGGGGTGGGCCCCCCACCAGACACCAGCGAGAGCTTTCAAGATGGAGATTGCTCTTTCGCATCTTTTGATCAAGTAATTAAAGTGGTGAATCCCGGATAATTTTGAGTCTAAGAAAACGCCTAAAAATTTTGTTTTGTTGCCTATGGGGATATCTTGTCCTTGAATGTTAACTGAGACCTGAGGGATCAGTAGTTTTCGGGAAAAAATCACTACCGAGCTTTTTGGGGCGGATAACGAGAGACCATGGTCCAAAAGCCATGTGTGCAGAGAGTCCAGGGAGAGACAGAGAGATGAGGCAGCGTCCGTAATAGATGGATTTACTACATACAACACTAGATCGTCAGCGTACTGTAAAAGGTGGCAGTCAGAATTAAGGCAGGAGCCAATGTCTGCTGTATACAGGTTGTATAGTAGAGGGCTTAGAACTGAGCCTTGGGGAAGGCCCTTCCACGTCTGTCTCACCTCAAATACCTCCCCCTGCACTCTGAGCATCAAAGAGCGAGACATGAGGAGTGCGCATATACATTGTACCATCTTACCCGGAATCCTCAGCTGTTGCAATTTTTGCCTGAGAACAGGAAGAAGGACGCTGTCGTATGCGGAAGAGATGTCAAGGAAAGTGGCTACAGCGGATTCATTTTTGGAAAAGGCTGTACGGATATCAGTAACCAAAATTGCCACACTGTCCATGGTGCTAAGCCCCTTTCTAAAGCCAAACTGACTACTCGGCAGTAGATCCCTAGACTCCACCAACCACTCAAGTCTGTTTTTAATTAAATGTTCCAATATCTTGGCCAACACTGAGGACAAAGCAATTGGTCTAAGGCCATTCGGATCATCAGCAGTCTTGCCGGGCTTCAAAAGGGGAATTACTATCTGAGCTTTCCACTGTTCAGGAACCCAACCAAATTGATAGCAATAATTTATTATTCCTAAAAAATATTTTTTTGCTTCAAAACCAAAATGAACTGCAAATGAGTACGGTATGCCGTCTATGCCAGGGGCGGAATCCCTAACATGACGTAATACCGCATCAAGTTCCTCCAACGAAAATGGTTCATTCATAGGATCATCCACAATATTTACAGACGGGAGCAGAAGTTCTGAGGAAGAAGGAACATAGGCTGGAGCAATTTTGTCGAAAAAGGATTCAGCAGTTTCTCTCGAGATAGGGGAAGAGATAGATGGGGAGCAGCCTCGCCTGAAACGATTAATGCTCTTCCAAACTGCTGAAATGGGAGTGGAAGGGGATAGAGAAGTGCAAAACTTAACCCAACCGCGACGTTTCTTCTTGCGAAGAAGCCGCCGAGATTGAGCTAACACTCGTCTGTACCGTATAAGATTGTCGCTATTCATCGCATCATTGTACTGTTTTTCGGTCTCTTTTCTTTCTTTAATAACCGATGTGCATTCTTGATCCCACCACGGGGGTGACGGGATTTTATTTCTGGCACCGTTACGCAACGGAAATGTAGAGTCTGCGCTTGAGGTAATGGCCGAGATAAAGCCATCGTAACAGCTCTTAGCATGGCAGTGACCAGAAGAATCTTGGAAACTTGAAGTTAAATTTGGAAGCACACTAATTTTCTCCTCCAGTAAAGATGCAAACCTCGACCAATCAGGTTTGGACAAGTTGTACTTCAATAGTGGAGGAGACGTTTTCTCTAAATAAGTTTTATTAATTAAAGTTACAACAATGGGGTAATGGTCGCTACCATGCGTCAGAGTAGTACATTCCCAATGAATTGATGCCGCCAACTCTACTGAACAGAATGTGAGGTCTACACAACTCTTTTGCTGTCCTGGAAGGGATCTACGAGTAGGACTACCATCATTTAAGATGCAAAGGTCTAAATCATCCAAGATTTCTACTAAACCTTCCCCAAACGAATCACAACGATTGGAGCCCCATCTAAAGTGGTGACAGTTGAAATCACCCATGACGAGCACAGGTCCCACTATGTTATTCAAAATGTCCCTAATGGTGGTTAAAAACCTACGCTGAGGATGGGAAATATACACTGATAAAACAGTGATACCCTCAATTTTACACGCAACTATATTCATATCACCATCCAGAACCGGAAGAGTCAAGGTGGAAAGGGGAACACGATTATTAACAAGGAGAGCCGACCCTCCATAGCCATCAGATCTGTCACATCTGAGAATATTAAATAGTGGCATATTAAAACTGAGACTCGGGGTGAGCCAAGTCTCAGCTACAGAGCAAGCCAGAGGCTTGAATTTGTTGAGGAGGAATATGAGGTCGTGCTTTTTATGCCACACGCTCCTCACATTCCATTGAAGGAATACTTGGCGAGGCGCCATTTCTAATATTTAATAAAAGGTTAGTTAGTTGGTAGGCAACGTTGGACGGTAATTGGGTATTATTGGTGGATAGAATTGTAGATAGAAGTTTAATAAGAATATCTATTATTGAGGAAACATTATTATCAATGAATGGGTTATTCAGAGCGCAGCCATCAGGCTGTGAAGGTGCAGGGGAGTTAATAATCTGCTGATGGGCAGCTTTATCATAAGAGGGAGATAGAGGGGCATGGGTCTTTGGCTTAAGGAAAACAGTTTTGCGGTATGACTGAGTGGGGGCGGGAATAGCTTTTGCAGCATTAGCATAATTGCGAGAAGGAAGTGGGACAGATTTGCTAGCTTCAGCATATGAAAGGGACTTCTCAGCCATAACCGTCTTAATGGCCTTCTGTCTACCCAACTCCGGGCATGATTTGCTATTTGCAAAATGATTCCCTGAGCAGAGCACACAGAATGCCTCCGCCTCAGAAGTGCTGCAACCATCACCAGGGTGATCATGGCCGCACTTACTGCAGCGAGGCTTGGACCGACACACTAGTTCCACATGACCAAACCTGCAGCACTTACGGCACTGGATGGTGGGATAAACATATTGCTGAACTGGAAGGGAGGTGTAACAGCAAAATACTCTTTGAGGTAATACTTGGCCATCAAATGTAAGTACACATGTCTCTGTTGCCTTGAATTCAGTCACTCCATCAATAACTACTTTCCTGTTTATGCGACGAACTTTCAGGATTTCACCACAACCTGAAGGGACCTGTAAGTACTTTTGGACTTCCTCTTCATTTAAATCAGTGGGAACACCAGTCACAACTCCCATCCGAGTTATATTAAAAGTGGGGATAGAGGCAACATAGCGGTTCTTGTGTAAAATGCTGTTGATAATGAATGAGTTTGCATCCTGAGGGGATTTGAACTCTACAGATACACGGTTCCTACCAACTTTTTTAACACCATCTCGGACAACGTTAGTAATGCTATGTTTTTGTAGGAATATTCCGAATGTAACAGGGTGAAGAGAGGTACCGGCGTTAGGCTGGGGCTCCAATCGAGAGACATGAACGATAAAAGGTGCCTTATCAGTAGCAGAGTACCTGCTGCGGCCAACTAGGTTTCTTTGTTGTTTGGATGGCGGGGTTGACACGCCAATGTTGGCATCATCTCCGGAGCGTTTTCTGGTATTCGAGGTTGATGGGGTCTGGGAGTCCGCGATGCTGCAAGCAACATCAGCGAGTTGGGATAGCGGATAGTTCGGGGAAAGTGGAGCATATGCAGAGATGTCGGGAGGATCGGGATCGGGGGGTTTATTTTGATCCATTATGCTTGTAAAAAAGTTGTTAGTTACCGAAATAACAGTACACCACTGGAGACAAACACAAGGACAACACACAAACACAAAACTAAGTCACAAAAGTTCACCAAAACACTTAAAACAGCTGAAAATTCTAGGCACACGTGCTAACCAAAGACACTCTGTGGCGAGAATCCTACAACGCATATCAAAACTTGCGTCTTCATTTATTGTTTCTGCCATTACGTGGGTACGTCTATTCACCACTAGATGGCATAACAAGACAAACGTTGATTTTACGTTTTGATATTTCATTTTTGCATATTTTACCGTGAAAAACAAGGATAAATATATATATTCTCGCATAGAATTTAAACAAATCCTAAAAAAATAAATATTTTTTCTCCTTTATTTTATGTAACCCCTGGCGGAAAAGTGGTTTGTTAT
The DNA here is from genome assembly GCF_022581195.2 of Helicoverpa zea. Taxonomy (NCBI): domain Eukaryota; kingdom Metazoa; phylum Arthropoda; class Insecta; order Lepidoptera; family Noctuidae; genus Helicoverpa; species Helicoverpa zea. The sequence continues at coordinate 2,066,231 of NC_061476.1, forward strand.
TTGTGTGTATGTGGGGGTTAAATACAGCGGTCCTAAAAAGGATTAATATAAATTACATAATTTACATTCTCCTTTGATCATACTACTATCTACAGTAATATTAGTATAGTATTATATAGTATATATTATATAGTATTATTATAGTGATAGATAAACTCAAAAACTACTGGGGCTCACAACGATTGGAGCCCCATCTAAAGTGGTGACAGTTGAAGTCACCCATGACGAGCACAGGTCCCACTATGTTATTCAAAATGTCCCTAATGGTGGTTAAAAACCTACGCTGAGGATGGGAAATATACACAGATAAAACAGTGATACCCTTTTTTTTTCCGACTTTTAAAATCATCAAATGACCCCTCCCGCTGTGGGTTAGCAGGGGTGAGGGAGTATCAGACTCTTATTGACTAAAAACCGTTGTGTTCCGTCATAGGCCTTTTATGTACCAGGGCCGCGGTATCTCTTTCGAACAACCCGCAGCCCCGGCAGGCCTTGGCCCTGCTGGGCCCCGCTGGGGTTGCTAACATCTCTTTGAGGAGCGCGTGGAACAACGCGCGCCGTCGACACGGGTCTGTCGTCTAAGCAGACAGAGGGACGATGAGCCACCCAAACTCACCGCCCACAGACCCACGCCTACGGTGGCCGGGAGTCATCACGCGACACCCGGCGCCCATGGTGTCTACCTGGTCCAGCGCGGCGGCCGGGATGAGAGGTGCGTACTCTCTGGCGTTCCGCCTCCTCCTTCTCGAGCATGACCGCTTCGCAGAAGGAGGCGACGGCATCCCATTCCCTCTCGCCCCGGACCATGGCTTGAACCAGGGCCGGACGCGAGAGGTCGCCGCCGCCCAAAGCCTCGACGAAGACCCGGCGGTGCCCCTCCCATGCGGGGCACACCTGGACTGTGTGGTCCACCGTGTCCTCGGGGCTGTCCGCACAATGGTGACACCCGGGCGCCTCCTCACGACCGATTCGGTGCAGGTACCTCTCGAAACAACCGTGTCCGGTGAGGACCTGCGTCATGCGGTACGTGAGGGCGCCATGGCTCCTCCCGAGCCACTCCTCAAAGAGGGGACTTACCGCCACGATGGTGGCGTGCCCTGCACTGGGTTGCGACAGTCGCTCCCTCCAGGCCACCATGAGATCGCGCCGGAGCTCGGCCCGCTGCGCGACAACTTGTCGCGGCAACGGGGTTTCCCCCCGGCGCTGAACCTCCTCGCGCCAGTCGTACAGGCGCAAGAAGACTCTCGCCTCCAGATCCCACGGTGGCAGTCCGGCTAGTAGGCCAGCTGCTTCGCGGGAGATCGTGCGGAACAGTGATACCCTCAATTCGACACGCAACTATATTCATATCACCATTCAGAACCGGAAGGGTCAAGGTGGAGAGGGGGACACGATTATTAACAAGGAGAGCCGACCCTCCATAGCCATCAGATCTGTCACATCTGAGAATATTAAATAGTGGTATATTAAAGCAAGCCAGAGGCTTGAATTTGTTGAGGAGGAATATGAGGTCGTGCTTTTTATGCCACACGCTCCTCACATTCCATTGAAGGAATACTTGGCGAGGCGCCATTTCTAATATTTGATAAAAGGTTAGTTAGTTGGTAGGCAACGTTGGACGGTAATTGGGTATTACTGGTGGATAGGATTGTAGATAGAATTTTAATAAGTATATCTATTATTGAGGAAACATTACTATCAATGAATGGGTTATTCAGAGCGCAGCCATCAGGCTGTGAAGGTGTAGGAGAGTTAATAATCTGCTGATGGGCAGCTTTATCATAAGAGGGAGATAGAGGGGCATGGGTCTTTGGCTTAAGGAAAACAGTTTTGCGGTATGACTGAGTGGGGGCGGGAACTGCTTTTGCAGCATTAGCATAATTGCGAGAAGCAAGTGGGACAGATTTGCCAGCTTCAGCATATGAAAGGGACTTCTCAGCCATAACCGTCTTAATGGCCTTCTGTCTACCGAACTCCGGGCATGACTTGCTATTTGCAAAGTGATTCCCTGAGCAGAGCACACAGAATGCCTCCGCCTCAGAAGTGCTGCAACCATCACCAGGGTGATCATGGCCGCACTTACTGCAGCGAGCCTTAGTCACACACTAGTTCCACATGACCAAACCTGCAGCACTTACGGCACTGGATGGTGGGATAAACATATTGCTGAACTGGAAGGGAAGTGTAACAGCAAAAAAATCTTTGAGGCAATACTTGGCCATCAAAGGTAAGTACACATGTCTCTGTTGCCTTGAATTCAGTCACTCCATCAATAACTACTTTCCTGCTTATGCGACAAACTTTCAGGATTTCACCACAACCTGAAAGGACCTATAGTATTTTTGGGCTTCCTCTTCATTTAAATCAGTGGGAACACCAGTCACAACCCCCATCCGAGTTATATTAAAGGTGGGTATAGAGGCAACATACCAGTTCTTGTGTAAAATGCTGTTGATAATAAATGAGTTTGCATCCTGAGGGGATTTGAACTCTACAGACACACGGTTCCTACCAACTTTTTTAACACCATCACGGACAACGTTAGTAATATTATGTTTTTGTAGGAATATTCCGAAAGTAACAGGGTGTAGAGAGGTACCGGCGTTAGGCTGGGGCTCCAATCGAGAGACATGAACGATAAAAGGTGCCTTATCAGTAGCAGAGTACCTGCTGCGGCCAACTAGGTTTCTTTGTTGTTTCGATGGCGGGGTTGACACGCCAATGTTAGCATCATCTCCGGAGCGTTTCCTGGTATACGAGGTTGATACGAGGGGTCTGGGAGTCCGCGATGCTGCAAGCAACATCAGCGAGTTGGGATAGCGGATAGTTGGGGGAAAGAGGAGCATATGCAGAGATGTCGGGAGGATCGGGATCGGGGGGTTTATTTTGATCCATTATGCTTATAAATAACTAGTTAGTTACTGAAATAACAGTACACCACTGGTAACAAACACAAGAACAACACACAAACACAAAACTAAGTCACAAAAGTTCACCAAAACACTTAAAACAGCTGAAAATTCTAGGCACACGTGCTAACCAAAGACACTCTGTGGCGAGAATCACGATTACAATATGATTGTAGAGCAAAGTACCGACAGATCAAATGGCAGACCAATCGCATACTAATGAAATGTCATTGGAATATGATTGGTTTTATAATACCTAGTAGAAGAATGTCCTCTAAGGTTAAACTATTGTGATTCAATTTTTATTCAATTCTGACATTATTAACTTAGCAGAATTGGGCCCCTGGACCGATTAAAAAAGATCTTTTACTGTTTTAAAGCTAAACTTCCCGAAAATCGTAGGTAGTTTCAAATAACGTCTACGCTGCTAGGCGTTTTTTTGACAAAAAATAAGAAAAAAAAAAAAACAGACAAAGTGGTGTTGATGATTCTTGTCACCAGATAAAATATGCCGAGTGCTATGTTATTACATACAGGAAATGTCATTTACATTTTTACATTTTTTTGGGTCAACGACACGTTTCAGCAATAAGATGTATTATATAGCGTGCATTTTTCCTCTCTAATTTAGTTTCTTGATGTATTTTTAAATACTTATAAATGCGTCATTCAGAGATTAAGTAGAATTTTTTTTTTAACGCAGGAAATGTGTCTGAATTCTTAAGGAAACATTGATTGATTATGTATGAGTGTTTGTTTAATCCAGAACCCTTTAAGATGTACCAATTATTTTTATCACCGGATTGGCTTCAAAAGAAGATTTGAAAGTAATTAATTCTGTACCAAAGGACCAATAAATTGAAAGTGAACGCGCCAAAATGATTTCAGCCGTGAGTGAGTTGACAAAATTAATGTTATCGTTTGTTAGCACATTCGTAAAATGCTCGTTTACTGGCTCCCAAAAATACTTCGAGTCGCAGCTGAAGTAGTCATAAATGTCAGATTTTTACCGGGGATCCCGTTTGTCAGAGATTAAGCGGGTGTAGACCGTATTATTTTCTTTTTTTTGGTCTATTAGTAGATTATAAAATATACGCGAGCATGGAAATGAACATTGGCTAAGCGTGAGAGACACTCGTGGAATGAGGGTCCCGAACAATTTTTCAAAAGTATTTAGGTTAACATTTGTATCAAATGGATTTGGCAGCTATCTTTCCGATAACTGTCTAAAGCCACTACGGGTATGCGACCCCGGACTGCTCGAGCTACTAGAGTCACAATCCTGTCCTTTCCGTGACTTTAGTGTCCCTGACCCTATCCCTGCTATCCCTTCCATCCTTTCCATCTCCTCAAGAATCCCAATCCTTTCCCCACAGAGACGGTCAACTCGAAATAAACCCGGTGGTGGTGGAGCCGTAAGCACCTGCAGCGAATCCGACTCCGCACGTAACGACTCGTCGTTCCTGTGGATCCAGTCGGAGACGCCGAGAGAGTGGTGTAGGTCTTGGGAAAGCCTGCACTATCTTAATTGCATCCCAGGCGATGCAGCATCCGTGGAGAGGTCACTTCACCCACTACAGCTATGCTGTGTGGAAAACAACACGGGGAGTGGCAGTGACCGGTTATAAGTCCAAGCAGATAGACGTAAGCGCGGACGCCAGGGGTCACTCTCGACAGTGGGAGGGTCCATCGAAGGCCCATTGACTAGTTACCGCCCGCTTCAAGCCGGGCAGCCCCCGGCCAGTAAGGTACTCGTCCGTCTCGGTGCTGGCCTGTTTCCCTTGGGTGTGGGAAGCACTAGTATAACTAGAGTGTCGGTGCCGTTAACGATTTCACCTGCGGCAAAAAGAAATAACAACAATAAAAAAACTCCGAAACGCGAATCCATGCGCTTTGGTACATGGAATGTCCGTACTATGAGGACAGGCTTCCCGGACACCTCTGGAAGCTCTGATTGCACTCAACATCTGCGCAAAACTGCGGTAATAGACGCGGAACTTTGGAGACTCAACATAGCTGTAGCAGCTCTTCAAGAAACCAGATTACCTGATGAAGGTTCGTTACGTGAGACCAACTACACGTTCTACTGGAAAGGAAAGGAATCTTCCGAAAGTCGCCAACATGGAGTAGGATTTGCTGTAAGGAATGACCTACTCAGTGCAATAGACGATCCTCGAGGAGTGTCGGAACGCATTATGACGTGTCGTTTAAGCACAAGCAGCGGCTTTGTCACCTTAATATCCGCTTATGCACCGACTTTAAAATCTTCTCCCGAATCCAAAGACCTTTTTTACGACCAACTATGTGAAACGCTAAGTAGGGTTCGGTCAGGGGATCGCCTAATTATCCTAGGGGATTTTAATGCACGTGTGGGTCAATCGCATGCATCCTGGCCAGATTGTATGGGTAGTCACGGTGTAGGGACATTAAATGAGAACGGGCAACGTCTCTTAGAATTCTGTTCGCAGAATCTGCTTTGTGTAACCAATACCTACTTTAAAGGAAAGTTTATGCACAAAGTGTCCTGGAAACATCCTCGCTCAAAACACTGGCATCAGTTGGACACCATATTGACTAGAAAGAAGAACTTGGGGGACATTCTGCACACTCGAACATTCCATAGCGCAGATTGTGATACCGACCACTCACTCGTCGTCACCACGGCATCTTTTTGCCCCAAAAAGATACATTCGTCGCGATCTATAGGTAGTAAAAAATTGAAAGTACCAACGTCAACATCCAAAGATGAGATAGCTTCTTACCAGCAGCTAATTAAAGAAGAATCAGCTTCTTGGGATCCTGACATGTCAGCCAGCGAGGAATGGGTTAAAATAAAATATATTCTCACGGAAACTGCGGCAAAAGCATTCGGCTACAAACCTCCATCAAAACATGACTGGTTCCAAGAAAACATCGACCATCTTCAACCATTTCTGGATTTAAAACGTCAGGCGTCACTGAACTATCGACAGAATCCGACAAGTACGACACGCGGCGAATTGTCTAAAGCCAAAGCAGACCTCCAACGCAATGTGCGCTTTTGTGCCAATTCTTACTGGTTGGAACTTTGTAAGAGTATTCAGAGTCATGCTTCAACTGGCAACTTTTCTGGCGTATACTCGGTTATTAAGAAAGCGCTGGGCCCTTTACCAAGCAAAACAGCTCGCCTAAAGGAGGCTGACGGCTCTTGCATCTTAGATGCGGATCGGCAGCTTCATAGATGGGTAGAACACTACTCAAATCTCTACTCTCAACCCATTGGTGTAGAGCCCAAAGCAGTTCAAATGTTCCCCGAGTTACCTGTTTGCACCGAGCTCGACGCTGTACCTACAGTTGAGCAATTTATTACCGCTATCAACCAGCTAAAGAGTGGTAAAAGTCCGGGAATTGACGGTGTTCTAGCTGAAATTATCAAGGTGCGTTGTGTGGGTCCTATACTCTACAACTTTTTTGTGAAATGCTGGAATGAAGAATACATCCCTCAGGATATGCGCGATGCAAACATCATCACATTGTACAAAGGAAAGGGCGACCGCGGCGACTGCAATTCATACCGTGGAATTTCCTTACTAAGTATAGCTGGCAAACTACTTGGTCGTATGATCCTTTCCAAGTTACAATTGCTAGCTGATCGAGTATATCCTGAATCTCAGTGTGGCTTTCGCGCACAAAGATCTACCACAGACATGATATTTACATTCCGGCAACTTCAAGAAAAGTGTAGGGAACAAAGAACACCTCTGCTAACGGCCTTTGTTGACCTTAACAAGGCATTCGATACTGTGAGCAGGGAGGGACTATACGCTGTGCTGCAGAGGATTGGCTGTCCACCGAAGCTGTTAAACCTAATAAGGCTTTTCCATGAAGACATGAAAGCCTCTGTTGTTTTTAAGGGCAATACATCTGACCCGTTTGACATGAGAAGAGGGGTCCGGCAGGGTTGTGTACTAGCACCAACACTGTTCGGTATATTTTTCTCTGTACTCCTCAAAGTTGCGTTCGGAGATAATCAACAAGGCATACACCTTCACACCAGGGTGGATGGTAAGCTCTTCAATATTTCGCTCCTTAAATCCAAAAAACATCGCCAGGATATTATCGTTGATAGCTTACTGTTTGCGGATGATGCAGCATTTGTTGCTTCAAGCCCATCGCAACTTCAGGAAATGCTGGATAGGTTTAATAAAGCTTGTAAGCAATTCTCTATGTCAATCAACGAAAGGAAGACGGTAATTATGACGCAGGGGATTACTGAGATACCCACAATCTCACTGGATGGTTCACCACTGGAGGTTGTTGAAAACTTCTGCTACCTGGGATCCACAGTCACAAATAACCTTTGCCTGGACGCCGAAATAAACAGCCGCATCGGTAAGGCCTCTACGATGTTCGGGAAGCTGAGCGCAAGAGTTTGGCACAACAAATATCTAACAGTTAAGACTAAGATTATTATCTACCAGACATGCATCTTATCCATACTCTTGTATGGCGCGGAGACCTGGACATCGTATGCTAAACAGGAGCGGAGATTAAACAACTTCCATATGCGCTGTCTCCGGCGCATTTTGGATATTTCTTGGAAGGATCGAGTAACAAACGAGAAGGTGCTTAGTATGGCGTGCATACCTAGCATAACCGCACTTCTTAAACAAAGAAGATTGCGCTGGCTAGGGCATGTGCAGCGGATGGAACCTTCTCGTTTGCCAAGACAAACTCTCCTCGGCCAAATATCAGATGCCAAGCGACCAGTTGGGCGGCCATTGTTGCGATTTAAAGATAGCGTTAAACGCGACATGGTATCGTTTAAAATCGACCCGAACATCTGGGAAAAACTCTCTGATGACCGTGATAGTTGGAGGAAAAAAATATCCAATGGAGTGGTCGCGCATGACAGTGCCTGGTTCGATCTGCTCTCCAAAAAACGCGATCTACGTCACCAACGAATGGCACAGCCTCCAACATCACCAGGAACTCAATTCGTCTGCGGACGTTGCGACCGGCGATGTCGCTCCCGTATAGGCCTTGTTAGCCATCAGCGCAAGTGCCAAAGCCAAACCACCTGAAACGGATGCAGCTTTAATCATCTTTTATAGATGTTATCAGGCCATAGTGTATCAAAGAGGAGCATATCCAAAAAATACTAAATATTTTACAACTGGACAGGGCGCGACGTAAGTATATACTTCCCTGCCGATTTCGGCTATGGTGACTGCTTTCAGTTGTTGTTAACAGAAGAGCTAAGGTGGTCAGCTCTTCTATGCGCCCTTTGATGGCTACAGTACCCTATCTTATGTGAAAACGTGCGCGAGCATTGGCTGCACGTGAGGATACCGTCCACATAGTTGTAATGAATGGCTGCTGGTGTTTTAGCCTTCAGAGCATGAACATCATGCTTCGCATCCAGTGCGGATTTCCTTTGCTCTTCGAAATCGTTGACTGCATTTTTTACGAGGCATCTCCATTCAGGGCGGCAAATGGCTTTTTTCTCCCAGATCTGGGGATCAATATTGCGTCTCTTCATGTGTATTTTCTGAACATCCTTGAAGCGTAAGAGCTGGCCGCCTTGCTTCCGTCTGCCGTTCTGGAGTTCAGAAAAGAAGATGCGTTTGGCCTCCCTGTCATCATCCATGCGTAAAACATGTCCGCACCATCTGAGCTGTCGCCGCATCAGGTGCGCTTCTATGCCGAGAACATTCGCGCGTCGTAGCACTTCTGGGAGGACTATGGCCTTGTAAACGGAGATTTTTGTCGAAAGCTTCAAATCATGTGAGTGTAAGACCTTGGTTCGTAAATTACCGAAAGCAGCTGATGCAGCGCCAATGCGATGGTTTATTTCGGTATCAAGATCACACTTAGATGTTATTGTACTGCCCAGGTATTTGAAGGTATTCACTTGCTTTAGCTCAGTATCGCCAATGTTTACCTTGATAGACTCTGTAGTTCCATGAGAGTCAATTGCCATAATCTCAGTTTTCTTCACACTGATTTTCAAACCGAAGCGACAACAGACTTCCTGAAGGTTGTTCATCAGGTCCTGGAGCTCTTGTGCAGAGTTGGTAACAAAACACAGATCATCAGCATACATGATCTCCGTTATAAGAGGCCAGGTTGAAAAGTCCCCCTTCAGCCCTGAAACGTATTTTGATTCCAGCAGAAGTTTGTTTGAGTGCTTCACTTACAACGACAGAAAAGTAAAGAGCAAACAGTGTTGGTGCAAGCACACAACCTTGCTTGACCCCACAGGTGACAGGAAAGAACTCTGACTGGTCACCATTATAGGTAACACAGCAGGTCATCTCGTCGTGCAGAAGGCGAATCATTCTCACAAACTTCTTAGGACACCTTAATTTTGCCAGTAAAGTCCAGAGGGCTTCTCTCGGCACACAGTCAAAGGCTTTTTCTAAGTCCACGAAGCACATATATAAAGCATATATATAAGTCGTGGTGGCCTAGTGGGTAAAGGACCAACCTCTCAAGTATGAGGGCGCGGGTTCGATCCCAGCCCAGGCAGCACACAAGTCAGATAACTGGCCAAGAATTTAACTCTATGCAGGGTTAAGCTTTATTATATATGAATATAAGCTGAGTGTATTACCAAATTATGTATTAAAGTTATTTCTTGCTATAATAATGCTATCAGCTGAATTAGTTTAGTAATTTGCGGATTTTATTTCTTCAAACTGAATAATCATCATAAAAAGACCTGCTACTCAAGAGTTCGTGTAATCTTTTGTATAACATTGGTATAAAATTCCATTATCAAGCATGATACTGGATAAGCTGTATTCTGTTTTCTTTTAGTTGTATTACACACTACACCTTGACCGTTATTCAGCTGCTGTATAAAATAGGCGTTGTTTCTGTTATGAAGCATATAGTAACTTAACAGAAATAAAGATAGCTGTTGTAACTACTTTATGACGCTTTGAGTACGAAATTACCGTCATGTGCAGCTACTGTAGTTAAAGCAATATTAACAGATTCTGATGCAGAAGTTTGCTGCGTATTCATGAGAAGTACTTAGACATTTTTAAGCTAGAAGAGCTGTTCTGGAAAGTTAGTCAGAATTTAACCGGCTGACAGTTTTGTAGGGTTACTACGTGAAAATCGCACGTTTGTAGTAGGTATATAGTACCTACTATGCTTATTTATTTGTATCGTACTATTTATGAATTCTGTACTACAATGATTAGTTATAATTAAGTATGTAATTTTTCGTATCGTAATATTTTTTAACCGACTTCTAAAAGAATGAGGTTCTCAATTCATCGGAATCTTCTATAATTATCTGAATTTGATAAGAACTAAAAATAAAAAATAATATAGCTTTCCTATAATGTGGGTTTTTATTATTATATGACTGAATCCTAATTGTTTGATTTACAGTACGAATGTGTGTTATTATAGAACAGTTGTCGAAAAATGTTTAATGCAGTCCACTTTTAACCAGAGCACAACTTAATAAGTGGACACTTATGGTCTGTTATGCATACATTAGACGGTAAGCCACTGTGCAATCAGATTTTATTCAGAATGTGCGTCGCCATTATCGAACAACATAGCCTAATTATATTGATGTGGAATTTTATACTCAAATACTCAAGTTTAATAACGAAATAAATATAATATTCTTAAAAAAGCTTTACATGGTTATTTTTGAACCCTTACATTGAAATAAACTAAAAAAATATTTTACACGTAAAAAACATAACTAGAAAAAATGTTGTTTATTTCTTCAAAACCCGGCTTATCAGGAAGCGCGTGAAAAATTTACACGAAATATATATATATATACACGGTAAAGTTGCATGCGCACCTACAATTTCTTTCATCAAGCCTAAATAAGGGTAAAATTTACGATAGGTAAAATATTATACTACGCATATGTATAACTCTGTTCGGATTTGTCAATATTTAATTTGATCAACTACTTGCTAAAATATACCTGAAATAAGCTAAACGCTGTGTATGATCTGAATATCTGAGCTTTGAAGGACTCGGTCAATTATAATATGTTCATTCATCATTCACTCATCATCTGGCTAAAAGAGCTGTAATACTTGTGTTAAAGAACAAAATCTTTTTATGTAGAAGATATTCAGCTTGTCGTACAATTATTCAAAAATTAATCATCTTTTACGTTGCTATTACACAGCTAATAGCAGTATATTTTGTGCCCAAATTGCTTGAATAACGTCTGAGTAAGCGCCATATCAGCTATTTACAGTACTTTTTTTCTGCAATTAGCTTCTATGACTGCTGTTAAACAAAAATTACTCAAAAGGTTTGTGCTGGCTGGGAGGTCGGGCATGTACCAATGCAACTTTTCTAAGTTTGTATGTACTTTCTAAGTATATCTTAGACACCATTGACTGTGTTTCGGATGGCACGTTAAACTGTAGGTCCCGGCTGTCATTGAACATCCTTGGCAGTCGTTACGGGTAGTCAGAAGCCAGTAAGTCTGACACCAGTCTAACCAAGGGGTATCGGGTTGCCCGGGTAACTGGGTTGAGGAGGTCAGATAGGCAGTCGCTTCTTGTAAAGCACTGGTACTCAGCTGAATCCGGTTAGACTGGAAGCCGACCCCAACATGATTGGGAAAAAGGCTCGGAGGATGAAGCACATATATAAAGGCTGACCTTGTTCTCGGCTTTTTTCCTACAGTTGTCGGATGGAAAAAATGGCCTCGCCGGTGCCCCTATTAGGTCGAAACCCAAACTGTGTTTCTGGCAATATGCCTTCGGAGATGGGTAAAAACCGGTTAAGAAGAACTCTGGCGAATATCTTCCCAGGGACAGAGAGGAGCGATATACCCCGGTAGGAGTTGCAGTCGGAACGGTCTCCTTTGTTTTTATACAGCGTCTGTATACGGGATATTTTAAATTCAGGTGGTATTGTTTCCTCGTTCCAAATGCGATAAAAAATTTGCCAGATGAAAGTATGAAGTTGCTCCCCTCCGTATTTCAGCAGTTCTCCGGCGATGTTATCAACGCCAACTGCTTTTTTATTTTTCTGCTCTTTGATGGCTTGAACGACTTCAGCAAAAGTTAGTGGTTCAGCAAGCGAGTCATCCGGCGGCAGAGGATGGATACGCCTTATATGCTCAAGATCAGCTGATCGATCTACATTGAGCAGATGGTTAAAGTGCTCTGTCCAACGATCAAGTATATCCTGCTAAGCAGTGAGCTTTTGGGAACCATCTAGGGATCTTAATGGAGTGCAGTTTTTTATGGAAACGCCAATCAACTTACGCATTTCTTCATAGAAAGCGCCTAGTTGGTGTGTGTCTGCGAGCCACTGTATATGCTCTGCCTTTTCAAGCCACCAAGAAATAAGTAGTAAGAAGTATTAGAAGATTTATATGGTGTTTTCTCTAGGCCTCCTCAAAGATAATAGATCTTTTTATATGAGAACGGCCACCATGGCAAATAATATAATCGTCTGGGAGGACATCGATCATTTTGATAGAGAATCCTAAAAAATAGAATAGGTAATTCAAAAAGTTATAGAATGTGTGCTCAAGAAATAAATAAAGAATACTAAGCGTTAACTCCATTTTTCATTCACAATATTAGTCAGGTATGTAGACTACGAATAACTTTTTATTTTTTCCGTCACGTGAACCAACTTTATAACTATGAAGTATGGATACCATTATAAATGTTACTATGTCGCGCAAAAGAATTATTTTCCATGTATTTCATGTACCTTTCACCTAATAATCATAATTTTCAAAAAGAGTAGCTAACGCTTACTGCACACTGGATATTATTTGAAAGAAAATTTATAGAATATAAATTTTAAACTAGCCTTTATCTGCGTCCCGTGAGTAATGAGTAGACGTGCTATAATGGTCGAGAGCACGTTCTGTTTTCGCCTTTAAGTTCTGTAAAAGTTCTTAAAACGGTCGAGTAAAAGCGTCAGAAACGTTTACTCAACGCGAAAAAGGCGCAAATTATTCAGACTAAAGTCCTATTAAAGTGGAATAAGCGCTGAGTAAGCAACTAAAACATGCTGTAAGATTTGAGTAACAGTGGTAGAAAGCACTAGGCGTGTTTTAAGAGCAACCAAAATGCGTATATAGGATATTAAGTTCAATAAACGCAATCGATTTGCTAATATACAGATAATTTTAGTTCTATAACAGCAAATATAATGATTTTACTCGACTAATAGGTGCTGTAAATGATCTTACGGAGGCTCTTACCTAATTTAATTTTCAACGCTTATTTGTAAAGTAAACTACATTTCAAAGGTTAAGAAAAAGGAATATATATTACATTTATATTAAGTTTTAGAGATATTAATATGTTTATTTTTACTGTTCTGTGTAGCTGCTTCAAAATATCATGCGCAACAAGCTTTATTGTTAAACCTCAAGGCATTTTTACATACACATTAATGCGCTGTCTATTTTCTTAAATTTGGACGACTAATTTATTAAATTAAATATATTTTAATTAATTATATTTAATGCTGTGGCCATATTGGTAATCCAGTTGTAATTACAGCGAACTTATTCGATTAAAAATCGAGTAAGAGTGCTAGTCAGCACATTTATAGCACAAGGTATCGCCATGATAACAGGATTTAGGGTTCGCTTATTGGTACGAGACCAAAAAAATCATTTTAAGTAAGATTTTTTTTAAATTGGGATGTGCTTGGAAGGAAACTCGTTTTATATTATAAGATAAATGTGACGGATGTGGCTTTAGCACAAACAATAACTCAAACCGAAGAAAATCAGTCAATAAGGAATTGTGGATCTTTAGGATGAACATGTGGCAGGCGTTTATTTAAAATAGTTGCCAGTTGTCTTAATGCAGCATTAGATACATATATCTAATTGAGGAGACCATTCTCTTAAATTCATCTGAAAATTATTATCGTCGACACTGTCTTTTTCACTGCTTTCTGAATCAGAACTGATTTCAGTATATTTAATATCTGAACTTATTACAACATCACTTATATGTCCTGGTTCTAAGTGTCGTCCGTTGTCATTTGTATTGTAAGTTATTGTGTTACTTGAGTCTACGGAACCACTTAAAATACTCGGACTCGCGCTTGGAAATTCACAATGCACGGACTTGTGCTGTTACTGTTTCTCAGAACTCTACAATACTACTTTAAGCTGAGTAAATATCGTATGAAAGCTTTTAAGTACACTACAGTTCCTATACAAACGTTTCTAATTATATTATACGAGTTAATCTATAAGTGTGCAGTAACAGCAGCAATCTTGCCATAAGCATTTTGATTATGTTTATAGAGCTCTTACAGAAACATAAAAGAGAGCTGAGTAACGGCTGTATAAAAGCACCCAATTCAGCGAATCAGCTATTCCGCAGCTATTATATGACTGTTATAGATGAAACGATCGAGTAACGAGTAATTTAGCCACTTTAATTTAGCATCTGCTAAAAGGTGTTGTAAAAGTGCTAAAACATAGTGCTGTAAACGTTTATTCGACGTTCATAAAGCACACATTAGCAAATTTTGCTAAATAGTCTAGATTACCGCTATTAAACGATAAATGAGTGTTTTATGGACGGTTACTCGGCTCTAATACGATTAAAGGCTGAGTAAACAATTTCTTACTCGACTATTTTGCTGCTTGGGGCGCTATCTATTGTTGAAAGAATTTTCAAATCGGCTAGTTCCTCAGATGGCGGAAGATAGTATTAGAATATATGATGATGTCCTCCTAGCCGATTATCGGCTACGGCGGCTGTTCTCATGTAAGGAGATTAGCCAACTGCGCAGGACATATTATAGTGCACAAGCATTTGCGCAGACACAGGTGCACTCCCTATTCCTTCAATCTCATAGCCCGATGGGACGGCAATCCGACACGACCGGAAAGAGATTAGGCGCAGGACCGACATTTACGTGCTCTCCGATGCACGGGTGTATCAATCACCAATTTCCAGGTTCCGGGCTGCTTTGTGAAAGTCTTCGAAAACCCACAAAGCGATTTCGGCCCGACTCGGGAATCGAACCCGAGACCTCGTGCTCAGCAGCCACACTTGCGACAACTAGACCAACGAGGCAGTCGATTAGAATATATAGGTATGTACTAAGAACTCATAATCTGCCTAGCCTTTTCCCAACTAAATTGTGGTCGGACTCTAGTCTAACCTCTATGAACTCCACTATGTATTTCCTTATGTACACTCTATGAACTCTATGTATTTCCTTATGTACACTCTATGAACTCCCCTATGTACACTCTATGAACTCCCCTATGTACACTCTATGAACTCTACGTATTTCCTTATGTACACTCTATGAACTCCCCTATGTACACTCTATGAACTGCCCTATATACACTCTAAGAACTCTACGTATTTCCTTATGTACACTCTACGAACTCTATGTATTTCCTTATGTACACTCTATGAACTCTATGTATTTCCTTATGTACACTCTATGAACTCCCCTATGCATTTCCTTATGTACACTCTATGTACTCTCTATGAACTCCCCTATGTACACTCTATCTACTCCCCTAGTATTTCCTATGTATACTCTATGAACTCACCTATGTACACTCTATGAACTCCCCTATGTATTTCCTTATGTACACTTCCCCCATGTATTGCCTTAGGTCGCTGTAATGTGCATAACACAATACTGATTTATGAACCCGATCAAACTATCGGCCGAATAAAATTTTGCAGTGTGCAAGAGCTCTAATCTTGCGCTTTATTTGTTCTTAAGCTCTTGGACGCAGTGGAAACAATATTCAAATTCAGTTTTTTTCATACATTATCATCATACGCATTTATTTCTTGAAGTAATAAATTGACGGCAATGTTTTGTAAAATTGTTTATGCTCCACCTAATGTCTTTAGTCTGCATTTTTATTACGCTGTTAATTTCGATTCTTTCAACAGAAACCTACCCTTTTTCCGGTCTGCTTTTTATCTGTGTTCATTTGATTAACCTTAGGATGTGTACATAATGGAGAAAATATATGAAACCAGTTATTAAAAAGTTCGGCATTATCATATTTTTTCTGCATTAGGTACTCTTTACAGTTGAAGCATGAAGTTTGAATTTGACGACGCCCTATAGGTAGTCATCTTACACTAATCGGAATAAAAATGATCGGAAAATAATTTTTCGAAATACTTTTTCTGCTTTTTTTTCTAGTTTTCATAAAGAAGGTTATTACCCAAACTAGTGCATATCACAAACGGTGTTCTCCGTGACTCAGCTCATGTACCGACTAGTTTAATGTTCCCTTGCAGCAGCGTCGCATGACTTTATGACGCGATCCAAAATACATCGTTACTCGGCCAGCATTTCACCCGTGCCACCTAAATTTTATATTAAAACCACGTGAAACCGTCTTAGTCACGAATGTTCACTGGACGGGCGCAGACTACGCGATAAAAATTCCAACACCCGACACTCATAAACTTGATAATAATATAATTATATAACGACGCAGTTGTGATACCCTATCCGTCGATAGTACAAGCCGCCCGATACTTTTCGCGCGCTTTTGACGCCATCTTGTGCTATCGAGTTTTCCGCCCCGGAAGTAAGTGCAATGGAATTTGTTTAAACAGCCTATTTTATTTGTGCTTTACAACCTTTTTAGGAGTGTTCTGTGAGTGATATCTTTTTCATTAAAATAAGCTACTGTAAGGTAAGGTAGAATTATTATAAGAGCTTATAGTAAATAGATTTTACATTGTTACTAAACGTTTCAAAACGGTTTTAGAGCTTGTTAAATCGTTGTTTTCCTCTGCCAAATTGTCCAAGTGCGTTCAGTGGACTAATTATTACGCAGAAAGACATTAAATTGGGCTTGGCATAAATGCTGGATTTCTCACAAATTACGAGTAATATTAAACGGGTAGGATCGAGAATGTCACGATGTGATGTAATCGGTTAGCTGAACTCGCTATTTTAGGATTTGCTTCTATACCGTTATTTTAAATGTATCCCCTCGTGATTTTTTGTGTAGGACGTCTTCTATTAATATTTTTGAATGAAGCTATTAGTTGCAGTTGAATGGAAAAAGACTGAAATAACGATTTGTTTCGTAAAGTTTCACAATTTAGCGAAGACAATCTCTTGTCTAGTTTAATTCTGGCGTAACAATAGCGTTTTTCACGGACTTATATTTTTCGGGAAGCTCGATTGTCAGTATTAAAATAAAGCAGCAATCCGGGCTTGATTTTCACTGCCTTTATGTATTTTAACTGCCTATTAAGTTAAGAATAATTTCCAAATAAATACTTTTGTCATTTTCTGAAGACCAATAGATATTTGCTTGGCCACTAACTTCAAAAATGGAACTCGGTTTAAACCTTTTTAATTTTGGTCCTTCGATAAGAATAATGTGACAGTAATTTAAGATCTATCGTTCGAATTGTAAACTTTCAAATAGTCGACCATTTTTTTATGGTTTGACTGTTTTTGATGCCGTTGACAAAACAGTCAGTGAAAACAAGACATGCTATTTTAAGTACTTACTCTTGAAAATTAACAGTTGTCAACTGCACAAAATCTTCAGTTGTACTCCTATAAGTTATTCATCTAGTGTACGTGACAAGCGACGTCCCTATCATGTCACGTACGACATTATATCTCAACGTTCACAATATTTATGTAGTCTAAAGTTATTTACGTCGTTACTGTCTGGTTCCTTAATTAATTAGCAACGGTATATAGGACAAGGATGAATTTCAAACCATTTTGTGGTTACCTAGAACACGGTATTCTAAAATCAGTGTCGTAATTAATGGTGTTGTTTTTACTTTGTTAATGAGTTGCCGACATTTTGGCGTTTCCTGCAATTTGCATGCAGTTTCAATGTTCGGTATCCAATACTCTAACACTATGAAGGTGACGTTTGTGACGATAAAGGGGCTTCCGATATTGTAAATTATTTTAGCAGGCTATGTTATCCTGGTCTGTCCTTGATACGTCGGCGATTTCGTAGCTAACTATCTAAACTAAAAATAAAAAAGTTATTGTATCTATAGACGTGACGAGAACTTTTATTTTTTTGTAGCTGCCACAGTTGCCTTACCCCCTTCTCAATAAACACAGAGTCCAAAAAAATCCAAGGTTCAATAGATGAAAATGTTTGCAACTGCAACCTTTCTTATTACTTGGTGTAACTTTAGTATGTGTATATTAATGAGAGAGTAAAAATGTCATAAGGTTTTCCCGCGATTTTAATCGCGTCACGTGGAAACTACTGCCCGCACCAAGAGTGAATGAATTTTTTGTTGCGCCACTTCTTCTTCCCAGCAAAAACACATAGGAAGTGGTGAAGGGTGGGCGTTTTGGGGGCTGTCTTTTGTAAATTTCTGACGATCGTAAAGTGCTGTTTTGCAGTCAAGTTTGCATAGACGAATTTTGATTTTGATTTTCAAATCGCTTAGGTAGTTTCGGAGCCTTTAGAGTAGGTATACATACCTAAACGATAAAAAATATCGTCTTTTTATATTAGTGAAGATGAGGTGAAAACTTTGTTTACGTGTGGGCCAATAGAATTTCAGTATTATTTGTATGTTAAACCCTGTAAAACTCGTTAACGTGTATTTATTACCTCCAATTGAGAACAACAGTCTGCCAATACGTTAATGGGCTAGTCTAGACGTTAATTTTATTTACGATTTATGTACGTACACACGATAGTTATTGTAACATTAAGTATATTAACTTCAAAGGTTTTAATTACCGTTTGCATTATTTACTTCTAAAAACGATAAACCTATGTATTTTATGCACAAACCGCTAATATTGAAGTATTTGCTCAATTTCGGAAATACATAGGTAGTAATAAGTGGGTATACATCATATAGTTTGAATTTAGATATAGATAGTAGCAGGGTCAATACTTATTCTCCTATGCGTTGTTTGGCCCGTGTTGAAGTCCTTGCTTGGGACAGTAACATCACATTTTCGGCTGTATATATTTTCTTTATCACACAAACAAACACAAAGAACATCTACTTAAAACTGAATTACAACAATGTCATCTTTCATTTGGTCCTTTGGCCCTAAATAAAGGACCAAAAACATGCCAGTGTCCTTTGAAAACCCCTTAACAACCCGTCAGTACACAATAAATGTCAAAAAGATGCGCACACGCCACGCAATATTGAGAAGGCGGAATAAATCATGTACTCTAGCCAGTGTAAACATTAGCCGATTTAATTTATAGCTAATGTTATGCTTTACCCGGGTGGAGTATTTATAGAGTGTTGCCGTCTGCAAGTCCCTTTGATATGGTAGATTCGTGTCATTTAGTTAAACGTGCTCAATATGTTTTTTTTTTGGTTCTGACCTATTTTGTTTTGGTTTTTACCTAGTTGTTTTAAGTGTATTGATGTAAGATTATATCTAACACATCCTGTGTTCCCTACCTGAACATTTTTTATGATTCTAAAGGAGCTTAATATGAAAATGGTTAGTAAAATTATGCTACTGAATACGATTATGCCTATGTATCGAATACCTTGTTTTTTTTTTTTTTTTTTTTTTTTTTAACTTGGCTAGTCGCTATATGCGCATTAATACCTTGTTTATGGTGCCCAAATAGTGCTCAATGTTGCCCTCATAATTCCCAATTTGAAAAGTTTAGGAATTAACTCGATATTTACCTACATTTTTATATATAAGATGCAGGATGTCTTTATCAACAAAAACATTGCAAAAGCATGCATGTTTCATTCGAATATGCTTCGGGAAAAGTAATAGGGCTGCGTGTAAAACCCGACAGTTTGACATTAACGAATGGTGTTGCCAGTTTCTTCGGAGAATTTATGCTTTAAAAAATAAACTTCCATCAGATTTTCAGATGTTTGGAAAAAGTCATTCACTGAGATACTTTGTTTGCATTAAATGCAATTATAAAAGTTAAGTACCTAGTTCCCACGGGAGGGTGCT
Organism: Helicoverpa zea; assembly: GCF_022581195.2. Classification (NCBI taxonomy): domain Eukaryota; kingdom Metazoa; phylum Arthropoda; class Insecta; order Lepidoptera; family Noctuidae; genus Helicoverpa; species Helicoverpa zea. Next base: position 2,086,060 of record NC_061476.1, read on the forward strand.
GTCAGAAGCTAGTTTTATAAGAAACAAGCTTTTACTAGATGTTAGCCAATCCAACAAAAGAGGTATTACGCTGAACAGTCCTTATTTCAAATCACGAAAATGTAACCAGCTAAAAAAAATACGGACTCAATATTTTTCAGAAAAATAAACTTCCTACTAAAAACGTGATTCTTGAGCCAATTAATGTAACAAAGTTATTTATAATTTGTGTTTTATAGTGGGATCAGTCGCCCACTGGCTAGTCATGTGATGTTGTCATCCTTAGTGTACCATTGTATCTATATTGTGTTGAATACTCATATTGTTTGTGGGACGGAAGGTGTGGGCTTCACAGTTCAAAAACATGAGTTTTTTAAAGTGAGGAAAATATAGGTTGATTTATTGAAGGCGTGGGATAAGTTACAGGGAATTGTTTACTGTTTATTTGTGATGGTTTATGCCTGAACTGCTGGGCAAAGGTCTCTCCGCCATATTCTTTCGTGAGTGTGTTGTGGCCAATCGGTTACGAAGGTTAAGGTCTCCCCAGTGCTTTCTTGGTTTGCCTCTAGGTTACCTTCCTTCAGGGTTCCATAGAGTGGCTCAAAACATCTATCTCAAATTCGTAGTTCTTAAAAAGTTCTAAACATTGTGTTCCTTAATGTAGTCTTTAAGCGACATTCCAAAAAGGAGGAGGTTCTCAATTTCTCTAATTAATCTTTTATTTTATTAAGCTGTTTCCTTAGTAAAATCGAAGTTCCTTAGTGAAAACGCATACACCTTTCGAGAAAATCAATCACAACGTTGTTGCATATTAAACCTGCGTAATAAATCTAGCTAATAATTCCAGTCTAGATCATATTTTTCGGTCTGCGACATGTGTATCCACTTTAGATCTCGAGGAGGAAGTCATCACGGGTCGTTTTAACTGTCCGTCTGTCCGTCCAGCGAGGAATTATGATTAATAGGCTTATTTATACTGGACGGCAGGACTGAAATGAAAGCGGTGTAGGTTAAGGGTGAGGCTTGACTTTAGTCATAAGGTTAGTTAAATGAGCGTAGGAACAGTTCTCGCCAAAAAATAAACAGCCGAGTGCGAGTGGGACTCGCGCAGGCTGTTATAAAAAGTAGTTCCGTATTTATAAAAAGGACATGAAATGACGTTTTTTCTATAAGAGCCCGTTTTTTCTGATAAATATTTACCAAATATCTAGCAAATTATGTTATAGGTAGGTATTAGCTTCCCCCATGCTTTAAACCGCGTCCCGTCTGAACGACTTCCTTAGTAAATGTGCTCTCTAATTCTGAAAATATCATACCACATACGAATATCGCAATATATTTTAAAACAATTAAACTAATACGATACTAAAATATCAACAGGTAATTATCAAGGTATGCTGGCAACCCATCGTCTCCGCTACGTGTCGTTACTCCTGTCATCTGCTTCACAATTAGTATCGCGATCGCTTCAGCTGTTTCCGCGTTAGTGGGTACGCAGCCTAATGTCGGTTGCAATTACGTTAGCAAAAATTAAATTCGTGTGAAAAAATGTAACAAAAGCTTGTGCCTAAGTAATATTTCGTAACCCTGTTGTAACTTAGGCACTAGCTTTTGTCTCGTTTCGTCTTTGTTCCCTGGGAATGATTTTTCACGACCGGATAAAAAGGCTAAACCATTTAACTAATAACATAGCAATAATAAATAATCTTGGGGGAAACCAGTTGGCAATCCATAGCAATTTCTCCTTCCAATGTCTTGGTAAAATATTTGAGAAATAGAGTTATATTACCTACACAAACTCAACTAAAAATAGGTTTTCAGTAACCCTTCGTAGTAACCATAAAAAAACCTTAAGTAATATCCGTATATCCAAGTACCTTGTTCAACACACTTCCTTTCTCACGTTTTCTGAGAAAATTGTTTGTAAGTATCTCTTTGAAGAGGGATACTTTACTTGGTAGTTACACTTCATCATCATCCTCCGAGCCTTTTTCCCAATCATGTTGGGGTCGGCTTCCAGTCTAACCGGATTCAGCTGAGTACCAGTGCTTTACAAGAAGCGACTGCCTATCTGACTTCCTCAACCCAGTATCCCGGGCAACCTGATACCCGATACTTGGTAGTTACACTTATAGACTCTTTTATTATTCAGAAGAGCTTTTAACGGGCTATTTTTGAAGCAGTTTCTTATTTCCTAGGCAGCTTTTCTAGAGGTAGGGAATGTTTAATGGATGTGGAAGTATCTTTGCCTGTGTTTAGGTAAATATGAATCAAAATATGGATTGAGAGACTTACCGTGAACTCTGATCTGATCAGTATCATTTATTCAGTTATCTGTAATAGTTCAAATAACTGTGTCACTCTGAATCAGCCATTTGATGCTTTTTGCTGTAGCATTTTGACAGTTTTGCAGTCATTTACTACATAGTATATAGTACCAACATCATAACAGCAGCTTATTTTTGCTGTTTTCTTGTAGAGATAATTTAGCTGCGCAGGACAGAGTACCGTGCACGAGCATTTGCGCAAACACAGGTTCACTCACTATTCCTTCACGACCGGAGGACGATCAAGCTCAGGACCGACATTAACGTGCTCTTCGAAGCACGGGTTTATCAATTGCCAGTATCCAGGCTCCGGGCTGCCTTGAGAAAGTGTTAAAACCCATCCGACCTGGGAATCGAACCCGATACCTCGAGCGTAACGGTCGCGCAATGATACAACTGGACCAACGAGGCATTTATTATTCACAGTTTAGTTTCTTCAATCATCTGCATACCTATTAGCCTACATAATCTATGACCTAATATCTGTGCTCGGAATCTCACACATATCAATAAACAAGACTAGAATTAATTTCCAACACATGTCTCGTGTCGCGATACAAAGTAGCAAATAAACTATGTTGCAGAAAAACTTACTACTTATCTATGATGATTTAAGGTTATGGCACATTATAGCGGCACCGCAACAGCATGGCTCCACACCAGCATTTAAGGTGTCATTCAATTTAGAGCATTAAATCGTGTATATTATAAGATATTTCGTAATGTCAATATAAAAAAGCCAACGGCGAGCAGTCAGCGTGCTTGCCGCTTCCACACAACTCGACTCGCCGCCCGCGTGCTGCAAGCGAGCGGTCCTCATGCGTACAGCGCGCCGACGGCGTGCTAATTGCGCGCCGACTCCGAGCCGGCAGCGAAACAACGTCATTGCGTCATGTTCAATCATAACATCAATCATAATCGTCTTAAAATAATATTGAGTTTGCGGTGACAGCAAGCTTACACCTCGCGGCCGGCGCGCGGCCGGCGCGCCAACGGCGCGCCAACGGAGCGCCAACGGCGCGCCGACGGCGAGCGGACAGCGCGTGGTTAGCGCGCTGACAGCTAGCCGTAGTCTTAATTCGAGGCGACGCCGTGCTGCTGCCGTGCTGTTGCCGTGCTGCTACAATGTGCCACAAGCTTTATGATTGTTTTTTTTTGCATCCGCCAATAATTGACTTATAAAAAATTACTCTTTTACTGTTATATAATTGGGTTGAGGAGGTCAGATAGGCACTCCTCTATGTAAAACACTGGTTTTGAACAGTTAAAGAAACGTTAAAAATAAACAAAACTTTGTAAGGGTGGTTGCCTGTGTATGATTTTGAACAATATTTTAAACACGCGCACAAAGGACTTTATTCTGCAATAATAAACGGAGTCAGAGCAATGAAAATAAGTAGACTACTTACCTACCTAAATTATTTTTTTATTTATTTGTACTATAATATACGTGGCAATATGTAAATAGTATTAGTAATTAAAATATTTATCTCATTAGCAAGCTTTCTTGATAAAAAGCTCCCTAATCTCATGATGTAATCCACTGTAACGTCTTAATTCCACATGGCGTTCATCAGATTAAAGATGGCGTACGATTGATGGAAAAGCTGAAAAAGAGACACATCGTAAAAGTTAATGACAGTGTTTTCCGTGAGATAAAACTTTATACTGTTTTTTGTTTGGGTTTTATGTAGTCTGTGTAAAATTAACACCTTAGGGTTTAGTTGCTCTTGTTGAAGATTTTATTTTTTGCTAAGTAGCATATACCTATTTATAATTCATTCACGAATTTGCCAGCCTTTAAAACTACTTCTTAGGTACTTTGTATTGTCTTACAGATTATTTAAATAACTTTCAAAATTCGTTCAAATCAAAGTTACCTACTGCGCACTGAGAAGGCCTGAAATGGCTAACTTAAAACTGATAAAGTTACTTGTCTAGATTTATTTTTGTTTAAATAAGTTTGTATAAATATTATAAAAAATTACATCAGCCAAAGCATCCAAACAAACAGTTCTGAACATGGTTCGTATGGCCGTAGGGCGGAGCGCGCGTTCCAATATGAGTGCTAAGGAGCTGCGCGCGCGCCGGTCGTACAGCCGCTCCCAGCCGCAAGAGTATACTGCTTGGCGGAATTCTTCACCCTGTATATGAGAGAATCATCATCATCATCCTCCGAGCCTTTTCCCAAACTATGTTGGGGTCGGCTTCCAGTCTAACCGGATTCAGCTGAGTACCAGTGCTTTACAAGAAGCGACTGCCTATCTGACCTCCTCAACCCAGATACCCGGGCAACCCGATACCCCTTGGTAAGACTGGTGTCAGACTTACTGGCCTGTATATGAGAGAATATTATGACAAAAAATAAGGAATGTTTTCATAGTAGACGTTGTACCTACGTAGATAATTTTGGAGTTTGTAGACGATCTTCAAAATAATTTTAGCGAATTATAAAAAAGTTCTTAGATGTGGCCGATTCGGAACACACAATAATATATTTTATTCTTGTTTATGAATTAGTTATTTATGTGTGATAATAAGGACATTTTTAAAGGTGTTTTGAGCTGATATAGGACTAGTTGGGGAATTCATACACTGAATAGTTGTGTTACAATTTTGTGACACACTAAACAAAACTATATGTAACAGAAAGTTGATTTTCATGTCAAACAAATGAAACAAAGTTGAACGAAAAAACTTTTTGTTTCGAAAAAATTTTAGAATTTGAAAGTCTATTAAACTGACATATTTATTGTCACCCAAGTGTCAACACATAGAAAAAAACAACAAAAGAAAATAAATGTGAATTCTGTAAAATTACTTGCAAATTAAAGGGCTAGAGTTTGGCAGAGTGCCAGGTAAATAATCTTAGTAGAATCGTTCCGTCTGACCGTGTCTCACTCAACTAGTTTGCGAAGATTTAGAAACAGATAAGATGGTATGACATACTTATAACTAAGGCTAGCTGCGGCCAATGGACCATGCCCCGTGGGAACTATTTTACACAAACTATTTCTTAACTTTTTCAATAAATAGGCTAATAGATACTGAAAGAAATTAAAAAATCCCTCAGCAGTTCCAGAAATAAGCGCGTAAGTATAAACAATAAACTTTTCTGCTTTAGCCACAAAGCGCTTCCACACTACTTGTAACTTTTCCACTCAGTTTTTTTAAACGAATCGTAAGGGTGCTTTTCGACAGTGGGGGTGTTTGTCGCTCCCAAAGTGTCGCGCGTAAACATCTGAGCAGGAAAAGCTGTTATGAGATATTTAGTTGCTGCCATATTTAGTTTACGTTAACTTATTCTCATACTACTTACGTTAACTTATACTAGAACAATAGTAACCAACCTTTGTCATAAGCAATTCGCTATAGTAACACGGAGAGCTGCTGATCAAAGTGCCCCCGAATATAAACGTGATGAACTCCAAACTAAACTCCCCTCGGCCGAAGGACTGGAAACATTCATTAGATACGAGTATAAATAAACACGTCAATCTGAAATCAAGGCTCTGTTTATAAGATTCTTGGTGGAGGAATTTCAATATTTTTGTTCATTTGAAACATCAGGCTCATTACATACACGAATACCATAAACGCTTTGGATGTGTTATTAAGGCGACGAATTGGACAACAATAATTCCAAAAGGGGTCGGAGCGTCTGAGCGGGGCGAGGATAACAATACGCGCGCTAGCTTATAACTAAAAGTCGTAAGCGACAAAATGGTTTTGTAATTTTATTATTTAGAAATGATAATTTGATAAAAAATCCTTCTACAATTTTAAAGAGTATGTATATACTCAACTACTAAAAAAGTTAAGAGGCTTAAATCGGTCCCGTTTGCCCATAATATGTGAATCTCTTTTTAAAAAAAGGTATGTTTGATATATTTTTCTCTGTTATAAAAGTTACCTAATCATGTTTCTACGTCTAACAAAATAAGGTTTATATCATGAACTTTCAGGTAACCAAGTTGTATTTTGATCCGTTTTGTATTTACTGAGAAAAATTGAGATCCTTGGCGCCAAAAATTCCAATTCGTCCTCTTAAACTAAACTACTGAACGGATTTTGATTTGATGAAAAACCATCTCTTGACCTTTTAATCTAGGTATATCTTATCTATTATAAGTTCAAGATTTTATATTAATTGTTACGTAGTTATAATAGAGTATATTTAAGAAACTTACCTCGAGAACTTCATATACCGTAATAGGCAAAATAATGGTCGTAGCTTTTAGAGTGAGTTCATATGCCACTCTAAATGTGTCTTTGATATGGTCAACCAAACTGCAAATATATATGAGAACAATATTCATATCAATTGCTTATCAAAGTATGTAAATAACCTAACAAATAACAATTTTGTTGTCAAAGGACCATTAAAGATCTCTCTTACATAGGTATTAGGTATGTTAATGCTGTTGATTTAGCTAAGTGTATTTAAGTTAAGCGTAATAGAAAAACTATATGTAGGTATACTTACTCATAAATACGCTGTAATTCCACACATATATTTCTGAGTTCCACCATTATTTCATCCCCTTTGTTATCTTCAAATAATCTATTCACTCGTTTGGTTAGCAGCTCCAATCTTCCACAAGTGTGCAGCATAAAAGTCGGTCCCAGAGGCACGAAAGAAGTATACATCAACCCAGCATATATAGCATAATATATTAAAAGAACATTAAGAGAAAAATAAACGAACAAACTATCTTTTCTTTTCTCTATAAATGGAGGGTATACTAAGTCGTAAATAGGGATTAACTCAAATTCTCCAATAATGTAATTGTAAATGAAGGTTACGGTGGTTTTCAAAGGGAACATACTGGATGCTGATATGGATATCAGCAACCATTGCTTGCCAACCCAAGCTCCATTTTGAGCGTACTTCAAAACCACCTCCTGATCTTCGCGGTTAGAAACCATGATAGCCTCAAAATCGTTCCTCATGATATGAATCATGTCTTTCAGTAAGTCTTGTTTCCAAACCATGATGGTATATTGAAAAGTGATTACAATATAAACGACTGATAAGGTCCCATCCTGGCATGTCTTCGAGAAGTCATTGTTTGCCAAATCATGGAAAATTATATTGTACATGATGATCAGAAATACTAGAGAGAAAATCCCATGGGTGATGAAGAAACGGAAGAACCATTTCTTGTTTCTTGGTATGTCTGGGTGACACTGGTTTAGTGTCATAGCTTTTATGTTTACTTTGAATATTTTGTCGTAATTGACTTCCATATCTTTCATTTTATGGTCTTGTGATACTGTCGCTACCACAGCGGATTAAGTGATAATGATCAAGCTTAGCACCTTTTATAAGCTGAGTTAAGAGGCAGATCAAGTGAAAATAATATTCTAGAAACTACTCTTTTGATTCTATGATATCGCTGTACCATATTATGTGGTACATTAGATTCCACTCGCGTTTTTATCTACCCCTCGAGAGACTTCTCATACATGGAAAAAAGCTTTAGTATTGTATAGTGCCATGTTTCATCAAGTCATTAAGCAGTTTTTGCGTGAAAAATCTTGACCAAACATACATAAATACATTCTAACAAACTTTCTCATTTAAAATATTGAGTAAGATATTGCACAAAAACTTCAGCAACAAACTTCGCATTAAACAATTCCAATTACATTTCACTTACAAATGTCATCGTTTGATTGAAACTCGCATAAAAGCTTCTAATTTTTCACCACGAAGGTGTAATATCTGTCACCTATATTCTTACAGACTTGAGCGTTGAAGTCTAGATTACAAGCGTCGCTCGTCAAGGCCTAATTGAAGAGCCTGTTGACAGCTTTCTTTCAGGAATATTTTTTAAATTAGGTACTTTTTAAAATGACGTAATTTTTTTATAACATACTACTGGCCCGCAGTACAATCTTCATTCAGCCCGCAGTACAAAAAAGTCCATTTTGTTGCAAAAAGTGTGATAAATGAAGAACCACCGACCGACAGCGATTTGTGCAAACTTCAGATAAACCATCTACTACTATCTACTATAAGTCAGAACAAAGCCTAAACATTTGGTTTGGATAGGTGAGACCGTTCTTGAGTTATAAAATTACAACGAAAAGTGGCATTAATTTTTGTTTATATGTATAGATTTTATCTGGTTTTGGTGGTGTTTATATGATTGTTATTTGCCGATATTGCTCATCGGGTACAGGGTAATAAATAAAAGTATCTACTAATAGTTCCATAAACAGGCTTCTATTGATTGAGTGCAAGTGTATATCTAATAACAAAGATAAAGTTTTTGCAAAATGTAATGTGATTTAGTTGATACATTACGAAACTTAATAAATAGATTTAAGTCAAAACAGCATTAATGAGATTAAATATGGTGTACGCCTGTTGAAACATCTGAAATAAATGAAAAAAAAAAACACATTATTAAAAAAATCATGAGTTTTCAAACGATCTCCAAAATACACATTTTTCATTTTATTTATGACATTTGAAATATTTTAAATATAAAGAGAGAGGTCTTACTTCAGTGAGTGCAATGAGACAAAGCGTGGCGAACATGGTCTGCATTGCTATTGGTCGCGAACTGCGAATCAGCAGCAACAGTATAGTGCTGCGCGCGCGCCGGTTGTACTCCTGTTCCCAGCCACACGTGTATAGTGCTAGACTTACTTCTCTACCCTAAAAGAATTAGATGTATCTTAATTGCTTGTATCGATAAGCTTACCTAAACTCTACGAAACAAATTAATTTGTAAAAGGACATAATCGTTTATAAGAAAGATAACAGAAGGGTAGTTAGTAATAACTTGACTCTTCCGTCTGATTTAATTGCAACCAGAATAATAAATGTATCTTGAAAATAATTCCAAAATGAAGTACATACACACGCTTACAAGAATACCAAAAGACAGCAGAATTTCTATAGAAACTGCATCTTTTATGGGGCGTTGGAGGTTTTATTTTCCGTGTATACCTTTTCTAGAAGCAAGTCGCTGTAGTAACAAGGAGCACTGCTCAATGCTATGCCACTCAGAATAAACGATGAGAATTCCAAGCTAAATTCTCCATGTTGCAATCCCTGAAAATAGAAGTTTGAACTATGACATCGTCTTTCATGTTGGCCTAATTTCATTTATTTAATTTCATAGGAAATAGTTGGTACCTAAATTATAGAATGTGTTCCTACCAAGTCCTAAAAGACCTATCTTTCAGTAGAAGTTTCACCTGGGTTCACATTTTCCTTTTTATTTACTTTTATTATTTAAAATCATTCAAATATTAGGCAAGATAGTACTACAGCTGCTCCAGAAACGAAAACCCCTGTCTCAATATATTTATCTTTACTATTTGCTGAGAAAATATTAAGACATAGCTGTGGAATGAGATTTCCAGCATCCAGCAAGACAAATTATCCTATCGAGTGATTTATTCACAATCTGACTCACCCAGTTTTCTAGTCCAATAGAACTGTCTACCCACTACATGTTTTGTAAAAAAAAAAATTATTTATTTATTTAGTTATTTATTTAATACACTATGGAGAACTTACAAAACATATATATTATATATTACATATTTATTATATATTATAGAAAAAAAAACTAAAAATCGATATAAAACCTCATTAATTTGATGTTACAGCTCAATTTTGTCGTCCGGTTGTACTGGGATATTTTTTCGTTGAATCACCGAGAAATAATAGAATGATGTTATAGTTTGGTGAAGTGCCAACATGATGGAGACTTTGATTTGAGACTGAGCTTTAGTGAATGAATTCGTATAAGCGTGGTTAATGCTGTAATTTGATCGGTTTGCGAAGAGGATTAAGTGCCTAAACTAGTCTAAGCACATTAACGAGTTAAATAAGAATGAAGAAAGGTTTATTGAATCAGTAAGACAGCGGGATAATGTCGAGATGAGAGAGTTAACATAACCTATGCAAGTCTGGCTGTTTGAGATATACATAAAACTATTTATTGGATTTTCATGCAATTTTCTTCAATACTTTATATAATAGATACTTTTAAAGAAGCTTCAAGTAATGAAAACCCGTGTGAATCCAGTGCGACTTAGAACCTACGAACGGATTTAACAGTTTATTAAGAATGCTGGTAAACCGTAGTAAGAATATGTAGTTTATAATAATACATAGTGAGCTTTCTGTTATGCACTTTAGAATACGCACGAAGTTTTCACTGCTAATAAACACTAGCGTTGCACAAACATTGTTAAAATATCAACATCAAGCATCTCAAACATCGGCTTAGGTATTTATTTTCGTCCTTATTTTAACGGCTCTAGTGATGATATTTGAATAGTTGGTCAGATTGACCATGTTTTTGGAATTGCAGATCGATGCAACAGTGAAAAAATGTCTCCCTGATCTCGTCAGATTGCTGTGCTATTCGACTACCAGATTGAGTCAATAGAGAGTACTGTGCCCGTCTAAGTTGAAATGATGTGCAAGCAACACACAAAGAAATGCTACCACATGTAAATACCCCTGCTATCGGTCATTCGGTTGGTTGGACTCAGACGTTGGTAGCTGAATGAACAACGATTTAATGTGTCCTGCGCAGATGACTGTTCTCTTTCGAAAACAGTCGCCAAATATCATCCAAGTTACTACAATCTGTCTTCTTTTAAAAGATTTAACAGGTTAGAGTAGCCTAATGTGCTGTAGTCTGTACAAATTGTGGTCGATGACGTTGCAGGATGCCTTCTAAATCTTGATTTTACCTACCCGCTTGTCTACTTACATCCAACAAGGCGTAGAATGTGACGGGTAGAGCAAGGGCGGACAATTTCAGTGTAGCTTCGTAAAATACTTTGAAGCACTCCTTCACGGTTTCCACGAAACTGTAACATTATACAGTTGTTATGTCTTGTTTATTTTGAAATACGGTTTTATTTACTACGGCTAAGAGTTCATAAGATTTTAGTTTGGCTGGTTTTTAATATGTTGTGTTTGTAGTGTGTAGGTCTGTCTTGTTAAAGTTATTGGTGTTTGTATCTTTGGTGGTATTTTGATGGTAAACACTTTCTTAATAAAGAGCTTTTAAGCAGTTTTACATCAAGACGTTAATGAAGGTCAGGGGACTACTAATTTCATTCCTGAACTGGAACCAAAGGGATTATAATATGGAATAAACACTTTGGCCTTTCATGCAGTCATTTCTTCCAGCCTACTCAGACTGAGCAAGGATTTTCCTACAGATTCTCAACAAAATTGCAAATTAAATTAAATTTATACTTAATCTAAATGATTTACGTTACATTTATGCACCATTTGGATTATCAAATGGCTTAATTTGTTTTACGATCTGTTCTAATGAACCGTATATTAGAAACATCCTCAAAATATTACAAATCATACTTACTTGTATGTGTATTGGAGTAGTTTTACAATGTCATTCAATTTTTCGTTGACATCCTTTGTATCTGAGGTAAATAAGGTCTCAATACGCTTCTTGGTGATCTCGAGATGTCCACAGGCATGCAACATGAGGACAGGACCAAATGGGAGAAAGCTCATGAACACAAACCCAGCATAAACACCATAGGAGAATATAAAGAAGTATATAACAAGATATATAGACAAATTTTCCTTCCTGCTTTCAATAAAATCTGGGTACACTAGATCGTACAAATGTACTAGCTTAGGCTCACCAATGATGGCATAGTACACCATTAAAAGGATGGCTTTTACACTGAATAAACTGCAGGATATTGTGAAAAGTACGAGCCAAACTTTGCAGACTAAAGTTTTCTTTCTGACGTACTCTTGAAAAATCTGCTGTTCGTCGCGAGGTAATCCGGCCGCCATTTTGTAATCATTTTTCATCATGTCAAGCAGGTTTTTGATAGAATCCCGATACCATAGCATGATGATATTGTTCAGACTGGCGCCGAAATAAGTAAGGCTCAAAATCCCATTTTTGCAGGCTTCAGAAAAATCATCATTGGTAGCATTCAAGTAAGAATTGTAAATTATGATAATTGCAAGTATCGTGAAAGGACCATAAGTTAAAGAGTAAAGAATAAACCAATTCAAGTTTATTGGGATTTCAGGATGAGTGCCAACAACTCGCATTGGTATTAAGAAAAGTTTTAGTGAATTTTCAAAATTATTTTCCATTTTTGTAGCACTTTTGAACTGCCAGTTTTTCTTTGTGAGAAATTGAGCTTGTTAGTATTTGTTCAATCGCTTAAATAGGCGCAATTAATTGTTATTTTATTAAGTGGAAGTTTGATCGGATTTAACCCTTTCAATATCTTACATTTACTAACTGATTTATTTTTCTGAAGTATTCAGATATTGCCATAGCAAGAACAAGTGTAATAAGTACCTATAGTTATTTATTGTAATTATAAAAAAAAAATTGAAACTATTTCTGTTATTTTCCCCATCAAGTTTGTGTGGTCTTTCAATCCCAAGATATGTGAATTTAAAATAAACATTTCTTAGAGAGCTCTCATAATTTTATTCTCAAACTTTTAATTAAAAGACAAGCATCGTTAATTCAGTTTATTTATACATCGTCCAACAAAATCAGAGCGATTACGTAATTTTGTTTCTCTGGCACTATTTTTAAGTCTGTTGTTGTAATTTCAGGAATGTATCGCGAGTTGAGAATTCCTAGAGGATTTAGTCAAATTGTTTTTATGCTTTCGATCTGAATGCGGGTGGGATCTAATTGGGTGTTGTGATGATGTAATCTATACTTATCTATACATTTTTTAACCCCAAAGACTGATGGAAAAACTGCGGGAAAACGGCTAGTGACAAAGACAATGCAAGAAGGATTGGTCTAAGAAAATAGAGGTCCCCAAGATCAGAAGATATATGGTAAAAATACTTAGCTAGTCAGCTACTATTGCTTACCAAATATTAAATTAAAATTGGTTGTCTGTAAAGTCGGTTTACTGACGATAGTTGAACGTGACAACGTCATAAGAAAATACTGATGGAATGGTTGCATTTTTCAAAAGAAAATTTTCATTTTATTTGTTTGATAGATATTTTGTATGGATGTAGAGAAGGAGGTTAATGGAAATCATAATTGAACTGATCAAGTTACATTTATTTGTACGCATAAATACAATTATGTCAATTTTTTTTTTAATATATTTATTTATTTTTTCCTAAGTTCCCTAAGTAATTTCATACTGGCTCAGTGATTTAAAGAAAAAAATATATTGATTGATTTAATTGAGAAATGGAAATTGGGATGGAATTAGATAATCAAAAGTGTTTCTAATTTAAAATATAGGTTAAATTTTCTGGTTTGACAAGAAAAAACTACTTCGTACCTTGGTACTTTTCTTATTAACATTTTTTACCTCGAATTTAATTTATTCTTTAATTAAATGAAAAACATTTTTTATAAAAAAGAAAAATATATTTTATAAAAATTGGTGTCAATTAAATTGGCCCGAAGTGTTTCGTCGTCCTGACGTACGTCAACCGCAGCTAAGAACCAATCCCGAGTGACGGCTATGACGCGATGCGCTGCGGGCCAATCACCGCTTTACCGCCGCCCCCGCGCTCCCTTCATACCACCAAAGGGACCCAATAAATCACTTCTGCGCAGGTGAAAGTCAGGGCTCGACTTCCGTGCCGGTAACTATACTTAACTAGCAAACGACAAGTCAGTACATGAACGCGCGATTGATTATTTAAAATGTATAGGTAGTTATAAAAAGTAATCTCGTAATCGTGATTGCAACTACAATTTGTAGTTAGTAATCAAATTTTTTAACTACTTTTTACGATTATTTAATGTAATTTGCAGTTTTGATTACTAACTACAATATGTAGTTGTAGTTAGTAATCAGTAGTTAGATTTCATTTTGCCCAACACTGGCTATGCTCCATAATTATTTCGATCGAATAGTAAAGCAATTGATTTTTTACTCATCGTGAAATAGTTCTATTACCTTTATTATTGTATGTCTCTACCAGACCTCGGGACTATAGAGTCCCGGATTTTTGGGAGGCGAACGTGGGGCCGAAGCCAACACGCTGAAGCCCTTTTGAGACAACTTTAATGAAATGGTGACACAAAACCGACGATTATCCCTGTATACACTATAGAAATGTACCCAAGGACAATCCCCGGTTCTGTGCTAAACTATTGCTAACTATGGATGAAAACTACTTGGGCTATTGTGATGGGATGCTAATGGACTAGGAATGGGGAAACTACGGGAACTATGGCACCTGCCGATGACAATGTATTAAATACATGTTAAAATGGCAGGTGGAGACTCGCCAACTCACTTACTGGGCCCCCGGGAATCAGTCACTGAAAAGCAACAATACATTATAGTTTTGTTATAGCATAACCTACAATCGCTGCACTAGCGGACTGATGCTATTTATTTTAATTATGAAAGCACGAATATTCGACAATATATCACTGAACATATATTTAATATCGAAAGAATCATTACCTTTATCGTCCCAATTATCGTTGCTATAAACAATTTACACCACATTCACTTTTCACTGCACTTCATACTTGACGAAAATATGTAAATATATTATTGAATAGCAGCTGTTTACGCGGACGCATCGCTCACTCAAGTGGGAGAGAGAAAGATGTCGAACGCTGCCGAACGCGTAGGCCGATTGTGCGATGGAACGCCTCAGAGCGAGGTAACGCCTCAGAGCGAGGTAACGCCTCAGAGCGAGGTAACGCCGCATGAGTCATGTTTTTTCGTGCGTGCAGCCGGCTCCATCGATTCATAAGACGTTGTCACGTCAAAATTATGAACGTGAAAGTTTAGTTGTGTGGATGTCCATGTTTGTTACACTTTCATGTACTTAAACATAGCCTAAACTACTTTTATTTGGGTGTGGAAAGTATTTTTTTCGACATTGTAAAACTACGATTAAGAGCAAGTTAAAAAATAAACTATACGTTCAGTTTTGAAAAACATCTGAGTATAGGTACATAGGTAGATGCAGGATTTTTTGAGTTCTAATTACTTCGCAAGTACCTATTACCTTCGTCAGAGTTTGTCCCTTTAATTATAAACTAAGGAATATAAGCTTGATGAGTCTTCTCCTTAAAAGCCCACAACGTTAATTATTTTAATAACTACACAATAAACGGTTGCAATAAAAATGAAATGTAATCGGTAACCTTTCTTCGCAGTAATATAAAATTGTAGGGTCATTAAATAAAAGGGTTCTTAAAGTAATTGATACTTTTATTTCAGAATTCAGACGAAGTTAATTATTTAATAACGATAAAGTTGATTATGTACAAGTGGTCATGGTAATAAAAGTAGGGTGTGCTTAGTTAAATTAATTTGTTGTGAAAAAAGATTCAAAATGTTATGTGGGTGTTTTCTTCTTAAAGCAATTGATTACCAAACAAAGGTTGACAACATTTGGTTTCACTAAAATTACCTACTTCTTACACATAGCGGTCAAAAAAGTTTTCTTATGACGTAATCAACTGTCATAGAAAATGGAAGTAAAATAAAATAAAAACGATGTTTGGTGTTACAAAGATCGGTGGTGAAGATGATGTTATTAATTAGATTTTTTATTTAGTTCCACATACAATTCATAAGATTAAATATCGCGTATGACTGCTGGAATAGCTGAAATAAAAAATACATATTTAAATCACAACAAACAATAATCTTTCCGATTATGTAAAAAAAATACTACCAAACAATTCAATTGCTTAAATATGTACAATGTAATCAAAGCTAGCAGATTCTTCGCAATTTTGACCAAAAATACAGCTGGCAAAATAATATATATGTGAGATTGAGAACATCTCTGCCTATCCATTCAGGAAATACAAGCGTCAATGTTTGTATCTGTTGATAGGATTTAATAGCAAAAGGAAACACTAATAGATTTGAATTTCTGAACTGTATTAACAGCTTCCCTTATGATCTGAATGATAGATAATATCAATTGCAACTACTAAGACTTCCTGCCTGTGGGTGGTAGGATTTTCACTGACATTGAAAATCTTTCAGAAAAAGTACCTATGATTTTACGAAATTCTTTCGCAGTTCAACGATATTTCAATATACTTTTGCAATTCGCTTCTTTGGGGCGGATAATGATTGGCATGGTTGAATATCGTAGGTAATACATATAAAATGAATTTGAAAAGACAACCAATTTTGACAGTCTAGTCGCTTCAAAAGTAGATTGGTTTGGACATTCGGTAATTTATTTCGAATATATGAATGTGAATGTTTAGATTGGAGTCAAAATAAGAACGTCGTCAAACATTGGCACCATGTTTGACGATAGAACTTTCCGCCTCGCTACCTGTTTACGTATAGGAGCACCGTGCTGCTCCCCTCATCGCTGCCACTGTGGTGAGGCTGTCACCAGCCTCGGACACCACGGCCTGTCGTGCAGCCGTAGTGCGGGCCATATTGCGCGGCATACAATCATCAATGACATTATACGTCGAGCTCTTGTTGCCGTCGGGCTACCAGCTATATTAGAACCAAACGGCTTGGCACGCGACGACGGTATGAGACCATACGGCATGTCGTTATTCCCTTGGAAGATGGGTAGGCCTTTAGTATGGGACGCAACCTGTGTCGATACTCTTGCGCCATCACACCTTCCAAGTTCTGCGTGCTGTGCTGCTGCTGCCGCTGCGGCTGCGGAGAACCTCAAGCGGCGGAAATATAGTGGCCTTGTCGGAAACTATATTTTCGAACCGTTTGGGGTTGAAACCCTCGGGTCGTGGGGTCCGAATGCCCACATTCTATTTAAAGATCTATCTAGGCGGCTGGTTGACGCTTCTCGTGACCAGAAGGCTGGCTATTACCTCGGACAAAGAATCAGCATGGCGATCCAACGAGGTAATGCTGCCAGCCTCTTGGGCACGCTCCCAGTTGACAGCGATGGGGACGAATTTTTTGACGCTTTTTAGTTGTTTGTTTTACTAGGATAGTTTTTGATATTTTTTGTAAATATGTATTGTAAATATCTATGTAAATAAAATGTTCATGTTAAAAAAAAAGAACATAAGTAGGTATAGTTTTAAATAATGTTTTACCCGGGTTTTTAACCGACTTCCCAAAAAGGAGGAGGTTATCTAATCGGCCGGTATGTTTTTTTTTTCTATGTATGTACATCGATTACTCCGAGGTTTATAGACCCATTTACGTGATTCTTTTTTTGTTGGACGCGGAATAGCTGCCAGTTGGTCCCATAGTCATCAGGTCAGGATCTGATGATGGAAACTTGAGAAATCGAGGGCAACTTTCGAAAGTTGTAGGCATACATAGGGTAAAAACTTGACACTCAGGTGTATGCCTGAAAGCACTATTCAACAGTAAAGGTTTGGAGCTGACTTAATGATGGAGACCAGAGAGGGTCGAGGGTACTCGACAACTGAATATAAACTACCTCGTGTTTGGGCTTATATTACTTGTATTGATGAGAACTTTCCATTTATATGGATAGTGACAACTATTCGTGTCACTGAAAAGCTGTAAATAAAAAACTTTTTTACAAAAAATTTAACCGACTTCCAAAAACACTAGCACAAAAACAAACACTTAACTTAGTAACATCCATTAGACACCGACTTCTAGGCCGATGCACCTAAAATTAGTTTATTTTTTTACTTTTTAGTGTTTTTGGAAGTCGGTTATTTTTTTTTGTAAAAAAGTTTTTTACATAATAAGAAATAAAATTAAATGATACTTGCATCTGTGAGAGCATCTAAACACATTACAGTGAAGACAGTCTGTATAGCAATAGGTTTGAGCGCGTTCTGTAACATCAGTTGCAAAGTCGTGCGCGTGCGCCGGTCGTAATGTTGCTCCCAGCCGCAAGTGTATAGCGACATGCGTACGTCTTCACCCTGAGGAAGAATATAATGTTATACAATGTTTCTTGATATGGCACTGATTCCGACAAATATCCGACGATTCGTTTTGCCTACTAGCTTTTTGACATTCAAAAATGGGCAATGAAAATTCTGAGCTCGGGAAACCCGCCAATGTGGAAAGGCAGTTAGAAAGGGTTGGCTGTGGTATTTTTTGAAAGAGTTACTACAAAGGTGCGTTTGTGTCAATAAAAGTTTGACAGTTCCTCTAGCTGCACCCACAGATACATAAATGAGGTTCTGATGATTTCCCATCTCAAAAAAAGGATAGGTAGAATAGTAGCTTTTAAAAATGCAATGAAAAACATTTACTTATATAACTTGGGTACTGATTATTTCTATGTAAAATACTCACCTTCTCCATAAGCAAGTCGCTATAGTAACACGGTGAGCCGCTGATCATAACTCCACCAACTATGAAAGTTACGAATTCCACATTTACTTCGCCGCGGTAGAAACTCTGAAAAAAATAAGTATAAAAAAATAATTACCTGCAATAGAAAAATTATCTCGACTGTTAATATTAGTATTTATTTTTATAATCTATTTCTACAATGTACACTCTATACATATTATATAAGTGTTAATTGTATTTTTTGCCATCTGATTCGGGAATTCAAAAGGCAAAAAGTTTGAAAACCAGTGTTATTAAGTGGTATCGTGGGAAGATCATATTTGAAGTTGGACTATGAAAATCACTGGATAGTTATACCTATGTAGTTATAGTTCCATCTTGTTAGACCCAACCGACCCCAACATAATCAGGAAAGCCAAGCTTGTATAGTTATCGGCACGAATCTTGAGCTCTGACCTACATCTGCGCAGAAGTAATTTATTGGGTCCCTTTTGTGGTATGAAGTGAGGCGCGGGGGCGGGCTAAAGCGGTGATTGGCCCGCAGTGCATCGCGTCATAACCGTCACTCGGGATTGGTTCTTTGCTAATAAATCACTTCTGAGTAGATGTAGGTCAGAGCTCAAGATTCGTGCCGATAACTATAAGGTCTGCTGTAATAGTTTCTCAATTTACACAGAATAATTTTAAAGTTTGGTTCAGTTAAGTGGATATAGTTTATCTTACTTCAAGTACTGCATAGATAGTGATGGGTAGGATAAGCGCAGTGAATTTCAGCGTCAGCTCATAACCAATCTTGAAAACTTGCTGAATTCTGTCCACGAAGCTTCATTTGAAATTGTTTTATGAAACAGAAGAAACATTATTAAAATTCAGAAATATATTATTCCACAGCTTTTATGACTGACATTTATTAACTTTTTATAACAATCATGTCATATTTAATGCGACAGATTTATAATAATATTTATTTATCATTGTGGTGTTTGAAGTTATTATTCTTAGTAGATATAAAAGTTAAAATGCAACAAAATTTTCCTAACAGTATATCATTTTAGAGTAATTGATTATTTCAAAGAAAAAGCTTTCCGTATTCTGTCTCAAAAACATGCAAAAGGCTTTACCTGTGAACATATTGTAAATGAAGAATAATACCCTTTAGTTTCTTCCTGATAACCTCATCATCACACTCCACAAACAGGTCATCAATCCTTAACTTCACCAGTACCAACTGGCCACACGCATGCAGAATAAATATCGGACCCAAAGGAACAAACGCCGCATACATTAATGCCGAATATGCAGAAAATAACAACATTATAGCATACATTAACAAGTACACAAAGATATTATCTCTATTTTCTTCCATTATCGGAGGATATAACACCACTTCGTAGAACGGAACCAATCGAAACTCATTCATACAATAATAGTACAACATGAGACCTAAGTTCTTGAGAAGAAAAATCGCGCAACCCGAAATTGTGAGGAAGAGCCATTGCTTGCAAACCCACAATCCTTGGTTAATATACTTCTTGATCGATTCTTGTTCTTTTGGTGGTAAATCTTTGGAAGTCTGAAAGTCCTTGTTCATATCTGCGATCAATCCAACAAGGGTATCCTGATAGGTCAGCAAAACGCCATATTGATAGGAAATGACAATATACACGACGAATAGGACGCCATTTTGACAAGTTTGCGTGAAATTGTTAGCTTTTAAATCATGACAGAAAATATTGTAAAGAATTAAAAGAAATGTTAAGGTAAACAGCGAGTGGACAGTGACGAATTGGAGGATCCATTTCTTGTCTCTCGGTATATAAGGATGAGCCCTAGCAAGTCGTAAAGCCGTGGTAGGAATTATGAAAATTTTGTTAAAATCCAAATCCATTTTGATAAGACTAGTTCGGTCTGTTTGATAGGTTTATGTGTTGTGGTTGGAAATCGGTGCACTTAAACTTAATCTTTGATTATATAAAAGACTTAAATATTGTTGTGGTAAATTACAGACTCTATGGTTTTAAGTAGAAGACTGCTCCATATTTTATCCATTTTGAGCATTCATTGCACTTTTAGTTTTTCATTGCAAGCAAAATTGAAAGTTTCAGTCCTTTAAAACCTTTTATGACGTATCGTTGTATGCCTAAAGATATTGAAATAACGCTATTTAATATTTAGGTATTTTAAATAAAAGAACCTGGACTATATAGTCTGAAATCACCAACCCGCATTGAGCAAGCGTGGTGATTAATGCTCAATCCTTCTCCGTGTGAGAGGAGGCCTGTGCCTAGCAGTGGGACGTTAAAAAGGCTGTAACATTAACAGTATAAATAAAAGAACAGGTGAAATCGCCTTCTAAAAAAATATTGTCTTCGCTTTAAACTTAGACAATATTTTCAGCCTGTAATCAGTGGTCTGCTAATTTACTGTGAAACAGTGCTTATTCATTATCGTAAATATTATGAAATAGCCTTCAAGGTAACTGCCTTGTTTTCGGAGGTTAATTTTCTTCTTTGTAATTTAGAAAAATATTGCTGAGTTATAATTCAGCAAGCAATTTTGAGTAATTTGAGCGTTTTGCTAGAAGTATTAAGTGGCTCCGTAATGACTTAAGTTTAAGCTTTACCTCTTTATTTATAAAAAGCGTAGATGACTTTGTCCTAATAAATCGTAAATAGAAAAAATATATTAGGTATGTTCCTTCTAAATGTGGCAACCTACAAAAAATAGTGACGTGTAAAATAAAATGCAACAATCAGCAAGAAACATCAATCAAAATACACTGAATGACCAAAAAAATGACCCCCATTTAATAATATAAACATTACATAAAAAACATATTATATAATTTATTCTCCAACATGATAAATAGTTTGAAATGTCGCTACTGATGTATGCTATATTATATAAAAAATTGGCTAGTTTACAGAAAATTTCATAGAACTACAATGCTCGTTATTCTCAATTACTTTCATCCTTCAAATACAGACCAATTTATTGGATGACTGAATATATTTTTTGCATGATTTACTGTGAGAAAAATGCTTTGCAATTATGTATTACATTTTTTTTATATATGTTATGAATGGATGGATAAATTAATATGTACCATTACAAAAACGGCCCATTTTTACCTATAGGTACTTAGGCAGCATGAACATTTTTATGATCTTGCAAGTGTTCTGGAAAGGACTGGAAGCAAGATTAAGATTATTGTAAATCGCTTATCCCTTACTATAGTCACAGTATTTATCAAGCTGGAGCAATTTTTTTTCTGCATACTGTTCTTTCGCAAATTATATGGAACTAATGCTTCAAGCAGTCGGATCAAACCTATCAAATAATGCAAACACTTTTTTTTGTAATGAGATTGAAAAGACCCACTCTTTGGAACCGAGCACCTAGCTATTGATGTTTCTTAAGCACTCGTAATAGCTTGATATGAAATAAAAATCTTTGACTACTACCAGATTTGAAGTTATCTCCATACCAAACAAGCCAATAAGTTCAGCCGGTTTACGGAGAAAGCGCGACAGACACACATACCCACTCACAGATTTATGATATTAATAAGTCTTCATGATGAATTCGATTATTTATGAAAACCGATATCCTGTAAGCAAATAGTACTTACGCCATTATTTCGGGCGTTAACGAAATTTTCATCTTACGCCGGTTTTATTTTTAGTAGTGTGTTAGTTTTCGACATAGCACCATGTTTTGTGGTAAAGCAGGACGCTTAGTTTGAACGTTAACAGTTTTTAGTTCAGTGCTTATAATTGTGACCTAGTTTTTTGGAAACTTTAAAGGTTTTTGGTGAGTCGAATTTTTGGCATTTTAGTGTAAAAGTTTTTAGTTGTGCAAATGTTCATTTATTTTTTGGTTAATATAGTGTTTTACGTATTCGATTAATACATGCCTGTTGAGTTAAACTTATTTATTTAATTCTTCGATATTAGAAAGCTAAACCTTATTGAATTTCGTGTCTAAATTAAACTAGCTTTAGATTTTAATGTCGCCAATATAATTCATAATTTTCTCATATGCTTACTGTACTGTGTTGTCTAAAAATTACACACAAGTTATTCATCTCGTAGATACGATGTCACTTATTTCTTTCAAAGATAATGAATTTTCATTTATTTAATTATTAAATGATTATCAATACACGCTAAAAGCGTCGCGTAGTGAAAATACGAATATCATTTAAACAAAACACTGCAGCACTAATGAATAAGAAAACCCCATTTCCTGAAACTCAGACAAATGAGCTGTAAAAAGAAACAATTAAAACAATATGGCACCTGTCACTAGCTGTCAAATTAATACGTTCGAGTGACAAGCGCCTGTCATAGGTTGAAGAAAATAAAAAGTGACAAAATGCCTTCGTTTATTTGTTACGTTACTTTTCAGAACTGATATTCTGAAATAATTGAAAGATTTCAGTTGATTTCAATTGTAAGAATCCTATAATTGGTTAGGTGTTTTCTTTACTTATGTCAACATCATATTAAATTTATGGAAAAAATAAAGCATAAGCCTTAAGAACTCAATCCTTCTCCGTGTGGGAGGAGCCCTGTGCCCAGCAGTGGAATGATAAAAAGGCTGTAACTTTTTTAAGCCGGTGCCACAAGTGTATTCACCACGGACGGTTTGTTCTTAGATCTAAACTAATATTATAAAGCTGAAAAGTTTATTTAGTCGTTTTATTGCAAGCTCTTATTTCAGGAACAACTAAAGCGATTTAATTATGTTTTAGATAGCACGTCTATCGACGAAGGATAAAGTTTATTTTTTATCCGGGTGTGCGAAGTATAGTTCTGGTGAAACGGGCAGAAACTATATTATAAAATGCAAAAAAAGAAGTCAAACTTTTATAGTGCCTAACTTTTTCTGATAAATCATTACCTTTACTTTACCTTCACCTTTATAATCGCCCACACCCTCACTCAATCTTCAACCTTGAAATCCCAGCCCCGGAAGCCTACATCCGTGACCTCGACTCCAAGGCCTCTGAGCCTCGCGTCCTCGCCACAAGGTCATTCCCGGAGCTCAGTCCTTGAGCAAGGACGCGGCCTTCTTCCGCGGCCTCGATCCAAGGACAGTCCTTGAGGAAACCTTGTCTTTAAAGGTCAATGTAAAGGCCTGGTTTATGAAGGACAGTATCAGATGGGTCAATGGCGTACGTCATCGGTGAACTTGTTGAAGGTCATATGTTTTGACCTTGACCTTGAACTTAATAGAAGCTCTTTACGTTTTGTGTTAGGTGGTGTTTTAGGAAGTGGCTTGGATGAGTTTCTGTTTGATATTTTGTAGTCTAATTATAATACCCCGTATTTTTTGTAAGCTTTCTAGATTTATCGACTTTCCAGTTTAGTTTTTTTTTAAAGTGTGTGATGCCCGACACTCTTATTTTGGTATTTAATTACATAAAAATATTTTTGTGATATTGGTGTATGCAGAAAAGCTTTATTTAAATTATACACATAAACATTTAAAAAATTGTTCTAATACGTACAAATATTAAAAAAAAAAATCGTCCACTGATATTTATTTCGTTTACTGAATCAGACGTTGTTGTGAATGGAATTAACAGATTTATCACAGCAATCAATTATTCAACTAGACTTAACTAAATAATGACTTCTGTCACATACAACCCTATCAATTTCAAAGAAAAATAACTTTGTACGAGAGCAAATTACTATGTCCTAATTAAAAACTCAACGCAATTATTTTTAAGATTGATTAATTTAAATGCTTTATGTAATTTATAGAACCAAGTGATTCGATATAAACTGTATAGATAAATTAAACAATTGGCATTCCTATCTACACTTACCTTCAAACTGAAGAATTTGCATAAATTATTCTGAAAAAAAAAAACAATTCGATTTCGACAGCAACGGCTCGTAATAAAATTCCGTTTTCAAAAATAAAGCAAAGTAAGATGGCGGCCATAAAACCGTTAAAAACAAATGCTTTCGGATTTATCGTTGACGTTTTAATTTGCTGCTAGTGTAAGCAAAATTGTGAATCGTGCGCACGTGGATTATAATCATATAGAGCATGTAGGAACTGGAGAGAATTTGTTCCTGAGTTGAAAACTGTTTACAATTAAACATTAGTTCAGTACTTGAGTCCAGAAAATACAAAGCAAGTCATAATAAAAATGATATTTTGCTCGAATGCTGAATACCTTCATATCCTTACTAATATCATAAAGCTGAACAGTCGGTTTGTTTGATTGAACGAGCTAATGGCAGGTCAGATTCGAAAAATTGTTTTAGATAAATGCATTTATCGGTGATTGATACCTACATCCGTGCATCGGAGAGCACGTTAATGTCGTCCCTGCACCTGATCTCTATTGCCTCTCCGGTGGTGTTGGTTGCCGTCCCATCAGGATATGAGCTTGAAGGAATAGTGACTGCACCTGTGTCTGCGGGAATGCTTGTGCACTATAATATGTCCTGTGCAGCTGGCTGATCTCCTTATATGAGAGCTGCCGTCGTGGCTACCAATCGGCTAGAAGGACATCATTAGACCATACCCATGAAAGGGTTATAATTTAGGTAACAAACAAACTTACACTCTTTGATATTTATTTCTGTTAGGTTGCCTTTCACTACACCCATTGCATACCAACGAAACTGTCTATTTACATAATCTGAAAAAAACATTTTTCTACATCCAGATGTTTTGAACATTTTATCACTAGACGGTTTGGCTAGCACCAATATGTTTTCATATATCTAAGTTTATATAAGTTTGTATTATTGTTATTCGCAGTTTCTTGCACTGCTATAAATTTAGGTACTTTAGATTTATTTAAATGGTTGTATACAGATGTACAGGTAAGCCTGCATATTTTTGGCCATGTAAATATTACTCATTCAAGGTTCAATCTGCGTGTTTCATCTCCGATATTTGTGAGTCATGTTTGAGCTTTTCTTTATGAGTATGCTCGTATTTCTTCCTCAAAGTTCATAATTTCTTTCTCAATAGTCAATAGGACTGTTGGACGTTACATCTTTTCGTATTTGTGTTATTGAATGTATAGTATTCATAATATCGTAGGTTTTTTACTTTATTAAATTCAAATTCACATTTTACATTTACATGTATACTTAGTTCCAAAAAAGCGTTTAGCATTTTAACCTGGCCTAGGCCTAGGCCTGAACAATGCAGTTTCTAAATAGACGATACCTCTTCTTACATACAATTACCATCTCCTAGACCAACATCTATTCCACTGTCAAATTAAATTGCAAAATTAATGGTTCTTTCACATTGGTCAACTGGCTAAATCGTTTCTTAAGCCAGAAGACAATTAATGAATATCGGAACGCAAAACGCTCTATTGGCCAGCTCAGTAACGATATACATGCTGTCAATCTCGAAGAGTTGGCTCGCTGCCAGGAGTTGTCAGCGCCACTCAGACCTGATGTACCACACCCGAGGGTTATTGAAGTGGAATCCAATGGGTTTGAGGATAAAGGGGAATAGGAAGTTGATGTTAAGTAATGATTGATCTATTATTGCTTTTGGTTGCGCTTGTAGTATGTTTTATACATACATCGTCAGCATTATGAATCACTTCATCTACGTATTGGTTGAAAGGATAATGTGTAGTAAATAATAACAAAAGACATACCTACAGCTGTTGTTCCTGCCATTGTTTGCTAGCTAGCTTATTGTTGTTTATTGTTTGTTAAGCTAGCTTATTGTTTGTTTTAATATAGAAAGGACATGATAATTGATCTCCATGCTTGCTCTGAATATGTAGATTGGTTGAAATTGAATTACGTTGGAAGTTTTCAATGGCGTGAAATCGGCTTCACAGATTTGTTTTTAGTTAGGTACCATAATTATGATATCTCCTGAAACTATTTAACGGCTAAGATCAATAATTAAATCACCATAGCAACCACTAATCACTTTCTAAATCAAACAAACATGTATCATTGTAACACTTCTAGACTTGCAGTGATCTGCGACCGGCGCGCGCGCACCCATCCGTGTAATGATTAATATCGAGCTTTGTTAATCTTGTTCTAGTCGTGATCTAGTGACATTTTTGAAATAACAATTAGGTACGATGTGTAGTAGTGTAAGATATAAATAAATTCTTCAGTAGTTTTATTTTGATTAAATCATTATATACCTACTGGCTGACGCTCTTGGTCCCTTGATAGTTTGGGTTGTGTATTTAAACGCGTTTTTCTCAGGAAGTAGGTATTGAAACGATTTGAAAAATCTTTCATTGTTGGGAAGCTACATTATCCCCGAGCAACATGAACTATATTTTAACCGGGTGCGGGAAGAATTTTCCACGGGACGCAGGAATAACTGCAGGAAAGAGCTGGTCTAAAATATGAATGTAACTCGATAACCCGACATCTCGGAGAGAAACTCTAAAAATAACAATATCAAACAAATTGTTGACTAAAATAAAATAGCCGATTTATAATACGAGTTGAACGATCTCTGCTTGACCAAGGTTTTTCATAAAATATACGGTTTTATGAATGACATGTTTTGAGAATAAATTCTTGTGATAAGTAGCTGTTTGTTACCTACAATATCGTTACCACTTGGGGTCCATATATAATTTATTTCCAAAGAAGAGTGTAGATTGTAAAACATGAAATGTTCGCACATAAAAACAGCAAATCTTTGATGTGTCAATAAACAATATTTATGGTGCTAATGATCGTAAAGTATCGGTAAATATGTTACGCTTTCACGCGAAAACTACTGAACCTATTGAAATGTTGGATACATGGATAGAACCTGAGACAGAACACTGACTACTTACTTTTTACCGAGTGCGGGAAGTAATGCTCTAAGTAAACAGATGCTATTAAAGGTAGTCTTGAATAAAAAATACTGACAGTATTGCTCTAGGCTTTTCAGGGCTAATTTTTGATCTACTATAGCAACTGAAACTACCAGCTGAAGCACTCAGTTCGCCTTGACACAAAATAATAGAATTTCCTTAGGAATGCGCTCAGTCGAGTCAGAAGCAAGTCAGAAGTAATAAAATCTAATAATAAACAGATCACAGGATTTGGTAGACCACTGCATTGCACAATACGTCGTTAATGCCAGGAAATTCGCGTAAACTTGCTATAGTAATAGGTGATATAAATGATTCACGCATTTATGACATTCAAATGTATATGTTATAAGATCTGAAATCGTATGTATCAATTTATTCTATCAAGCCCTTTATTCAATACATGCATTAGAAAAGATCCAAAGCTTTTTGAGTGTTACTCTATGGTTAAAAGTTTGTTTGAAAGTTTTGAAACCGAAATCTTCAGGTATATAGGAAAGTTCAGGCCATTTTCAGCAGGCGCATTTCACCCATACCTACTTTTATTACATTCTTACCAGTCTGTAACACTTCTATGCCAAAAATCCGGTAGCCAGATAGCCCGAGTAAGAACATAGGCTACTTTTTATTCTGTTTCAGGGTGTGGGGAACGCCCTAGTAGACCTTAATTATAAGAATACATCTTAAAAATAATAGTGTTTTATTACACGTTTAATCTATGATGCAATCAATGCCTCTTTCATTCTTCTTCTCATCGAGTACCACCTAACAAGTTCTAGTGTCAGTCTTATTAAGTCCACCTAACGGTCTTTATTGTCGGGACATATATATATATATTGTCGGGACACCTTTTCACACACGGTCGGTTAGCCCCATGGTAAGTTATTAATTAACTTGTGTTATGGGTGCTAACACAACTGATAAACTACATATAGCTACATATATACATATTTATAAATACATATCATAACACCCAGACCACGGCCAACAAGCATGCTCATCACACAAATGTCGACCGAACCGGGAATCGAACCCGGGACCTCAGGTTCGGCGGTCCGGCATGATGACCATTGCGCCATCGAGGTCTTTGACGTGGAATTGCAACAACAACTTCTACTGAGTAGCATTCGGGGACGTCGTCTTTACGTACCCACTCGTGTACGTTAGCACGTACACTATCAACTAAAATATCTGACGTACAAATTACGAACACAATAACAACGAAAGCAATAAAACGAGCTATACTAATTACGAGCCGTCAAAACGACTGGTTTCTGAAGTTATTACTACACGACAAACGTAGTACGCCAACAGTTGTAGTGGTTGCTTTGCGTGTGACATTATTAGATGGTAATATGTATAAGATGTATCCTACTATAATAAAGTGGAATAATTTTTGTTTGTTTGTACCCTAGAGGCTTCGAAGCTACTGAATCACTTTGAAAAATTCTTTCACTTTTAGAACGCTACTTTCGACCCGAGTACCTAACATACGCTATATTTTAACTACGTATCTACGGGAAGAAGATTCCACGAGGATGTGGGTGAAACCCAAGAAAACAGCTAATAAGCTTAATAAGCAGTGATAACTGGCATGTGGAATCTTCTTTACACGCCCAGATAACAAGTCAAATCAAATCAAATATAAGGCTTCCTTCCTCGATAAATGGGCTACCTAAAATTGAAAGAAATTTACAAATCTGTCAAGCACTTACAAAGCAACTCTTCACCTTTAAATATGTTACATATTTATAGTAATACAATCGCAACATTTATAATCATCAAAATCGATGTTTTCAGGAATTTGCACTATTTACAGTGATGTGCACTGAAATCTGCCAGACGGTAGAGCCCAGCTGTAAAAACAATGAACACCAGAACTGTTTATTTTGGTGCAGGAAACTATTTTGATAAAATCTCTCGATAAGCATTACATAAATATTAGTAATCTTTTCAGTTACTATGTACATTTATATTATTATTGGATAACTCTTTTCTGCTTCTATTTTATGTGAACAAAATATTTTTGAGGAATAGCACCTCTACGTGAATATTATGTAGGAACGTTTAACTTTGACTTGATTACTTAGTAACTGTATTTAATTAACAACAATTATGTACACAGTTATTCAATAAATGAATCTTTACTTATCTGTCAAACCTATTGTTAAGTTTCCTTTATTGAAAACTTAATTGCCTTTATGCTGTCTACAATCATCTTTCTTCGCTTATCGTCTAAATTAATTATTGAAACGATTAATAACAGAATCTTAAATTATTCCTGAATTCCTGAATATTTAATATATTGAAACTTAAATTATTCCTTTTATTTTCTCTTAATGAATAAGATAAAATTAACTAATAAAAAGGGTAGTATTTAAACGCAAATCAAAAAATATCCTTTTTCTATGCAATAAGATTCCGAATTCCCATCAAAATTACTGATTGCACAGCAAAATATTCAACTCAAAATATCACTAAACACACTACAATTTATTTTCGCAGCGTACAAGCTTTTTCATCAATGCACAGCTAATAATCTTAATGCATATTATACATGTTAACTCTTTTTCTTTTAAATATAGCTTCTATTTTTATATTATTTACAGCAGTTTTTCTGAATAAAACAGCTTTTTATTAGTCACAGTCATCTTATTATTTATTAATTACGGCATAATGAGATCAGCAAAAAAACATAAAATTAAATACAAAATTGTGATTTATTGAATTATTTATAAGCGTTCACGCTTCCTTTTTTGCCCAATAGGCAACATTTTTAGCTTCTGCCGGTGGCGCCACGTACTTGAGTCCGATGATATGCTTGCACATACATACTTGTTCTTAAAAAAAATGGGGCTGGTGCATTGTCAGTCATTGTCAGTATTTCCTTTTAGCATACATTTAATATAAGTAGTCATTAAAAGGCTACTACTATAATATCATATTTCAGAATGTTTATAGTCAGAATCATCTTTTGGCATAGTTTTGGAATTTTTATTTTCCTGTAAGAAGCATGCAAGCAAGCCTGAAGCATGCAAGCAGGCATGCAGCATGTAAGCAGGCATGCAACATGGAAGTAAGCATGCAACATGCAGCAAGCATGGCTTCTGTCACGGCTCCGGCGCTGCGGGGCTCCGGCGGTCCCATGCGAGCTTATCGTCGCAGATGATTTTCACGCTCACCACCGCAGCTTCGGCTTACTGGCCGGCAGAGCCGGCCAGCCTCAACCGCGTCGGCGAGCGTTAAAACTACCTGCTCCTCAGCTCGCAGGCCGCCTCGCCCTTCCGCGCCTACGCGGTTTTGAATTGCACTCTAGGGGTAGGCAAACAAGACTACGTGGAGTCGGTTTTGCAGCGATTCGTTTTCGTTACTAGCTTCAATTTTTAATACAATGTTTTTTAATTGAACTCTATCTTACTCGCTATCTCTTTATCGCGCCACTCTGCACTCCAGTGACGAAAAAGTGCGCGAAGCCGCGAACCTTTTCAGTTAATTTGTTCTGGTTTTAGAAATAATGCAATGTGACAGGATTTTTTGTTATAATAATCATTAAATTGGCCGAGCATGGCTTCTTGAAAATTAAGACAAATATGATGAATAGGTTTTGTTGTACTTACTGGTTAATATGCGACTGGGATAGTTATTTTGCTATGAAATATGGAAAATTTGCTGTGCAGTCAGTATTAATGCTATGTATGTAGTATTTTTGTACAAGACTAAATTTAACTGTATTGCATTATAATAAAAAAAGCAATGTCATATTGATGTATCATTTCGAATTATCTGCAGTTTGAGTTTTGTTAAACATTTAGTTTATTTGTAGTGAAGTAAGTTATTTGATGTAAAAAAGAATATAAATGATGAGTATTTATTGATAGGCGATTATTTATTTGATATGCAATTTATAATATCCCTAATAAAAACCAGTCACGAATTTATTCCTACCAGCGCCATCTCTTGCCGAATAGCTAAACGGTTTGGCATACGATCGATGTGTACAGCGCCATCTCTTAACATAGTTCCAAACTACAACGTGCTGTAAATTTCAAATCGCGCTGAAAGAGACGCAGGCGCGTTTCATGCGGCGCGTTTATTTTTGCGCCAATCCAACGTGAACTTGGGGCTGTACGAAAATAGTTCCGAGTTTGACATATGGTGGAAACATGTAGTTTTTATTTTGAATATCGCCTCGCGAATTTAATTTTATTTATCATAAACCTGTGCTTCAATAGATGACAGTAGAAATGGATCCGGGGTAAATATTCTGACCGGCTTCTCTTGCATGATTGCTATAACATTTTCAAAAGGCGTTGGTCGTGAATGTTTTGATTCGTTATAACCTCACACTGTGTTTTTCTTGCATTTTTTTCTCGTTTAATGGGGATCTGCTTTATATTTAGAGTTTAACAAGTTTACATTTTTACTTTCGCTTGAGATAAAAATTCTGCTGGAGAAGTTGTGAATGAACGAAACTATTTTGTTGAATGAAAGATTGCTCGGATATTTCTTATCATTACTCCACTTTAGTCTTCTTTTAGTAAGCTTTGTTCTATTCTATCTATTAGTCTTTTAACCTGTAATAGTTCCCTAGTTTCAATAGAGCAAGGTCACTAGGAGTAGGTCGACTAAAGAGTGGCTTTTAATAAACGCGGCAAAAATAACTTCGCGCTTTACTTAAATATACATAAATGTTTCAATGTCTTCGCTGTAATAAGCAGCTCATCCAATCCAGGGCCTATTATCACAAGTGCCCATTTGTCACAATTGAGTAAATATATCTGAACTTTAATAAATAAAAACTAAGGGATATCTTTAGTTTTCGAAAAGAAAGAAGGACACAAACGTTCAAAATACGACGTTAGTTAGAATGCACAAAAAAGTCTGCCTTTGTGTTGCAGAAACACAATAAAATACATTAATTATCACATGTCATTTGGTTATTCCATAAGATTTAACAAAACAAGACAGTTCCAGCTACGGATAAACTCTAAGTATGGTTCAGAATCTTCTAAATTACTAATATACCTATATTTCTCCATTCCAGAGGCAGTTCCAGTAGGCTGGGTGATCAGCGTGACCCTCACTGGTACATCGACTCGGCGTACGCATCATCCCTTAAAGTTTCTCTACGTTTACCTACACGACAGTTCTTAGAAGGTTAGTAGAGCCTGCCCTTTAATGTCAAACCTAAGTAAAACCTAAATATGTAGTTTGAACTGATAGACGGACGAAATCAATTACTATTATAAGTGCCAAAATTCAATAAAAAAATTGTTAAGTTTATAGTAAATGACATTACTGCGATATGTTATTATTTTAGTTGGTTTTAAAACTAAATGAGTCTCCTTTGCCTGGATGGACGTAAATGATGAACAATATAAAACTGCATTTTCAGACTTCTACCATCCGTGGTTCCGTCAAAGTGATATCAGGAGATATATATTCGGTATGCAAGATTGCCCTCCTGAATTTGTTGCAATCAAAGATTACAAAATGACTTTGACTGCATTTTAATTGTCGTTTTTTTGTTCTTTGTGCGTTATTTCCATTTTAATGAGTGTATTGCATATAATGGATACATTGATTTATGTGTTTGTCCATTTATTTGTGTCCGTCCTTTGTGTGATTTATTTTGATAAATTGTTAATTTGTAATGCGCATTAGTCAATTTCGTACGGTTTTATTATGCGAGTTGAATTGAGCGCCATCTTTTGATTTTGTGTGGAACTAAATAGAGTGACGGTCTTGTGTTAAAGCAACGACGTGTGTAAGTGGTTTATCCATCGGACGCTAGGTGGCGTTGTTGTCAAAGGCATGTTTTTCAGTGTTCGAGTTTTTTCATAAAAAATATGATTTTCAAATGTTTTTTTAATCCTTAATTATAACAATGTTGCATTTCACGTAATCTTTACTTTTAGTAGCTAAATGTTAACTAAAATAGGTAGGTACAGCCATTATTTCTGTTTTAAGAGAGTGTCAGATAGACTAATGAATTTCTGTTAATTAATAAAACGACACGACATCATAACGAGCTGTAATATTTTAACCAGTTAGGTGTCCCTTCGATAAAAATAATTTCACGTTGGAAAAAGTGGCGTTAACGCGAATTTATGCCTGATATTTATATTTATTCGGTTTGACGCCAACATATTATGTTTTATGAGAGCAGGTGTTGCAGACTTTATATATAATATAATGATTATGAAGTCTGTCTTACTATGTGACTAGTTTTTACAAGGAATTTGGAAGATTCATTAGCGATGACCCACATAATTTTTAAGACTCTGCCAAAGGGTTTATCTTTTGTTGATTAATATTAAAATAATGTAGACTGAATATCAAATACTTTTAATATTATGTAACGTTAATTAAGTCACACGTTACTTAATTAAATAGCTGTGTTTGTCTAATCGTTTTTATTCGATGTTAAGGAATCTAGATATATTTTCCTCTAGCTATTTATCCATATTTTCCTTGTAAAGCTAAAAAATAACAAGAAATAAGAGAATTATGAATAAATAAAATAATTATTAAAAGGCTTAAGGTACAGCTTAAGTCTACATCAGAAAACATACGTATTAATATCTAAGTAGGTTCATTTTTGAGAAGTACATAGTTCCTTCGGGATAATGAGTTATTGAATAGGTACGCATCTAAAATCTTCAGTAAAACAAAAAAAAACTCAACCAATACTTTTTACTTTTATTTTAGTTCCAGTGAACGTC
The DNA here is from genome assembly GCF_022581195.2 of Helicoverpa zea. Classification (NCBI taxonomy): domain Eukaryota; kingdom Metazoa; phylum Arthropoda; class Insecta; order Lepidoptera; family Noctuidae; genus Helicoverpa; species Helicoverpa zea. The sequence goes on from NC_061476.1 coordinate 2,120,166, forward strand.
ACAGACCATTAAGATGACACTTCCTCTGCTAATAGACATTAACGATGCGAGTGTTGCTACTATTTTATAATTAACCACGTTGGGATAGTCGCGGATAGTCAGGGGATAGTTGCTGTGGATAGTTCACATGCTGTGGATAGTAACATATAGATGCCCATCGAGTTTCTGTAATCAACTAGTGATTATGGAAAACTCCATAAGTTGTTTAAATTGACTCTTATTTTTTATTCTTCTACGATAAACCACGATGTCTGTATCTTTATTTACACTACAAAACAAACAAAAAAGCATAAATAAAAGTTAGAAAACATACAAAAAAAAAAAAAAAATAGCCCGGAAAAAAATGCTATTTGACGGTAAAAGTTTTTTGAAATCAGTGCTGTAGTTTCTAGGATCTGCACGTTTAAACAAACAAACTCGTCAGCTTTAATACTCAGTAAGATCGAATAAAATCCGAGAATCAACCCAATAACAAATCTTGTTTCAGATGAATTCAGAAATAATTAGAACATTCACGATGTATGAGTTTTTAAAATTGTGAAACAAATGTCAATTATCTGTAGCCTACTGAAAGATTCAAAGCCTAGTGAAATATTATTCTAGACAGTCTGGAATTCCGAGAACACGGCCCAATCCGTCGTCAATCTGTAATTAAATAATTTGTGCACGTTACACTATTTAAAATGTATAATTTGTCATCGGCAATGAAGGTTGACCACCGGATATCCGGAGAGATGTTCAAAAAAGTTGATTTGTTATGCGTTTGCGCATACTTACACGCAAAAGTGGATTTCAATCAATATTGGTTTTAACCTGACATACATGCATAGGTCACCATTTCGAGAAGTAGACAGTATTTCTTTAAGAACTTCGAAGTTTTCTATATTGACTTCACGATATTCAACATGTATGAACAAAAGACTACTGCGTATGCGCAAGAGTCAAATAGCTAATTATTGCGCTTAGTACTGATGTGCAAAGTTATTTGACGACATAAACTTTTCAGTATGTGGGGTTTTTTAATTTTGAGAAATATCTACAGTAATTTCAGTATGCAATTTTTCGATACAAAGTGAATAAAACGCATGAAAACAGTCCAATATATTTTCTTCATACTTGTTTTCTAAATAAAATGATAGATCTTGTTATTTGCTGTTGACAGTGTAATATGGCGCCTCAGAAACTGAAATGTGTAGAAAATACGAAACACAAGACATTATTGCGATGACAGATATTTAACGACTTGCTGAATGATATGGCCAAAGTTTATGAAAGATATTCAAGTTGGTATGTATGTAGATCTTGTTTTGAAAATATTTGATTGATCAGGTCTTTATGGTCTAAAATTGCATAAAATACCTAATACAAAAAGTCTGGGTACGATTGGCTGTCAGACTTTCTGGCTTCTGACCCTGCAACAACTGTCAAAGATTTACAAATGACATTTGGGACCCACCAATTTAAAGCGCCATCCAAAACATGGAGGAACTCAGAACCTCCGTGTTACCCGGGTTACTGGATTAAGGAGATCAGATAAGCAGTCGCTCCATGTAAAACACTGGTTCTCAGTTGCATCTGGTTAGACTGGAAGCCGACCAAAATATAGTTAGGAAAAGGCTAGGCAGACGATGAGTAAATTAACCATGGATTATAAGAATCACTGGACAAAGGTTATATCAATATGATTTAGCTAAGATGCAGCTGTTACTTAGCCACTTTATCCTTACTTTAGGTAAATGTCGTTAATATAGGTACAGAAATCAGTAATGCAAACGTTAGTGCCTTGTGACTCACTGTTGAGACATATTCAACATTTTTACACTTTTTTCTAAAATTCTGAAACATTGCCAAACATTAGATGACGTTTTATTATATTAAATATTATAATTATAAAGACGAGGGGTCGATGTTAGCGGGGAGCGGTAGCGGCTATCTTTTATAGGTACATTGATTCCTCAATGCTCTCGTAAATAGTAACTTAGTACGCCTTAGAAGCTTTTTATTATGGCAAACCTAAAAAAATAATAAGGTAGCTTTGGAAAGCAGCAGGATTGAGAAGCTAATAACCTTTTTAGGCTCCTATTTCAATAGTAAACTTAATCTCGATAAGTAGGTAAGTTGATTTAGTACAAAGGATTCTACAAAGAAAAAAATGCATCTATATACTTACATATATAAAAATGAAACCCGCTTTCCGTTGTTACGACATAACATGAAAACGGCTTGACCGATTTGGCTGAAAATTAGAGGGGAGGTAACTTTGCTAACTGGACCCGAGAGAAGGTTTTAGGATAGTTTTTGTCACCATCCGGTTACGGGACGCGGGCGAAAGCTAGTTTATAATAATTACTAAGCCCGTGATTCCTCATCCCTAGTTATATACTTTCCACACCCGGATAAAAACAAGCCTATAGTCCTATCTCAGACTTTCAACTATTTGTCTATAATAAGGGTTGTTTGGTCTTCTTGCACCCCTATATAGTCTTCGATGTAACAGATTATTTCTTACTCGCTCTCACATAAGCTTCTGGAATCCGTTTGCAATAGGACCACGTCCTTACCCTATGGTATGTGGTGTCCCAAATCGTATAGGTTTTATAATTTGGCATCGCACACTACTTTGTCGGTACTATTAAGATGCAGTATAATCATATAATTTATTTGCTTCTAACGCGAAGTATTTGCTGGGTTTATAATTATGATGGGTCTTGGGGAATTCATGTTGTAGTGTAAAATTATATTGTAACTTTGTTACTTGCTGGCTAATTTAGACTTTATCTTCTGATCAACATACTTTAGTGATATATTAGTAGGTGAGTAAAACATTAATAAAACTTATAGGTACAGTTATGTCAACACTTAGTTCTGCATGAAAAAAGAGTACGTATTTATTATTACCTATCTATGTGAACAAACGTACCTTTAATTTTTAGACACTCAATATTCAAAAAGATCTGAGAGAGTTCTGCAATAGATCCTAGTGTAGTTTTTATTTGAGTGCGTGAGATAACCAGAACAAAATACTTCCGTACTATTCGGTCTCAAAAACTACAAGTCGTATTCAAATCCTGAATATGTTTATTACTTTCACTGCCCACCCTTCAAAAATATGTATAAAGTTAAGTGGCAATGATGCGGATGCTATTTATTTCGGATGCGGTGCACTGACTCATTTATATCAAAATATCTAGACTTCACCACTTCTAGACTTGGTCACTCAAGTATTTCCGTGATTCATGAAGTAGCTGCTTGTTTTTGAAAGATTTCTTTTCTATGTAACATTTACGGAAAAAGTCATAAGGATTCATACTTATCATTACTTGTTCTTTCTTACACAAATTGATATCTGCATAATAGAGTTTTTTGTTAAACAAATTTTTAATGGATAGTGTGGTGGCTTAAAGACCAATACTAGTTGTTCTTAGTGGTTTCACCTACGTCCCGGGAGTACCTACTACTTTGTCATCATTCGTTTGTTTGGATGCGCTTATTTGCGTTGGATGGATGCGTTTCAGTGTCAGACAGCCCATTTGCAATTTGTCGGCGTGGAGTAGCTCCGACGGAGCACAGGTGAAACCATTGACAGAAATTCTCTGGTATCTCTACTAGCTCCCGTTTGCGTTTTCACGTACCCGTAGTTAGACGAAACCTAGCCGCACGGCTACATAAAAGTAAAAAGCCATCAGTCTTACAGGAATCATTAACTAGTCTCGAAGCCCACAAAGCGCTTTAAACGGCTGTCACGAAATTACTCAGCAACATCGACGTCATATTATTTTATTTTTATATTAATACACTGTGTTACGCCAAATTACAAGTTTTTATTGCTCTAGTGCGATATTTTTGTTGAATGACTAGACGCTGGAATGTGTGACTTCAAATTCTTGATGAAAATGATTTTTGGTATTAATATTGAACGCCTAATCCTTCATGGATCATTACGGTGTATAGTGCAGGACCCATATTATTAGTTAATAGTCAATGTACTCAAATCAAATAAAATCATTTATTTCATTTAGGCCTTTACAAGCACTTATGAACGTCAAAAATTGTAAATAAGGTTGATTCTAGTTGCAGTTGATTCTAGTTGTTGGTACTCTATGGACCTTATACAGTACAGAACCAATTCTTTTTTATTACGGGGTGTATGATACATAACATTGATCGCGATGGTGTCATTCTTTCTACTTATCTAGTTGAACGCTGATTTTTTCTACAAAGAGGAAAGGAAAAAAGTGACATACCTACATAAGTAGGATATAAAAAGTCAAACCTGTTAAGATTGCTGAAAGTAGTGACATGCCGCCAAAATACCGACATCTGGTAACACTTACTAGTGCGGCTTTTTCAAATCAAAAGCAATCAAATTAAGCCACACAGTACAACGGAAGCAATTAAACATTTTATTAGGTAGCTCTTTGTTTTTCGAAATAAAACTAGTGAATGTCATAAAAATATGTCTACTTTGATTGTGGAGTCTTCAATCTGCGAATGGGACTCTTTTATATTTTTTTACTAGGTTTTTTGTCTTGAATTTTTTCAGTCTTGAACCTACCTTTGACAAACTCCGGATAGAAGTTATAACCTTCTCTAGGTTCAAACGTCGTATCCTCATGTCATTCTCACTTTCCATAGTTTACTCGACTGTAAAACGAAGCTTATCTATGTTTAAATGTCTTTATTGCTTACACCGTCAGTTGCACAAAGCTCCATTAAAATAAAAGCTTCATTAAATCTATTGCTGACACTTTTTATCTTGTTGACAAAGAAAGAGTCAGCAATAGATTTAAAGAAGCTTTAATTAAGCTTTGTGCAACTGACGGTTAATGTTTTAAAAAATCGACGATTATACGACTTTGAACTTTATCAAAATAAAAATAAACGCCTGAAACTTCGTACAGAAGTTTCTGAGATTATTGCGAATAGACAAACGTGGTGGAAAACTTTGTAATTATGTGGTAAAGTAATAGGTAGCAGGGTCACCATATTTTGTGTTGTTATCTTCAATGGCCATGCTCCTATGGGAATTTTATGGGTACTTACTTTGATGTCAGAATTGTAACATGTAAACTTTTCAAAGAATGTTAAAAGCAAATTGTTTGCAGAGAATATTTTTAGATGTTTGTTTTAGTGGATATAGTAAGTACTATTACGGTTGATTGAAAAAAAATGTTTGCTACGTTTTGTTAAACTTGTGAACATTGAGTTGACATTGAGTTATCAAAAATACGATCAACTTTACGGTAACTAACGATTTAAGTTTACACATGTGCATAAGCGATTGCACTGTTATACGAGTATTTAAATTGCTTTGTCGGTGTTTTAAACTATAAGAATTGAACAGAAAAGTAGGTTACCTACATAAGTAGATTATCTAAGAAAATTTATTTTTTGCATCTAGAATAAATATATACAACCAAAGCTTTCAATTTGAGTTAACGCGTCCTTCCGATGGGACCGAAAATAATATCTTCCTTTCATCAGGAATAATCTCCAAAAATCTCAGTACTACATGGAATGTTCAAATATGTCAAGGTATGTACAATATGTACCCTCAATTTGGATGTAACCCAAATGCGCGTGAGTCGGGTAAACATCAATTAATATTCCAGATAGTCGTTATTTTTGGTATTTGTGCACTTAATTTAGTGGATAACTAAATTGCAAAGATTTTTTTGAAGTTTATATCGCTTGTATTATAGTTCGGCCGTTACCCTGGCTGTTTGTTGTTTTAATTGGCTATTTGCTATGACATTGTTATTTTCTGTTTTTCGGCTAAATATGTAAGGCTTTTTGCCGCGGGTTGACTCATATCTTGTACTGATAATGCATTTCTTAACTCAACCCCTATGTTTTCATATTGTTTTGTCATAGAAATAATAGTGAAGAGCTCGTGTCTTAAGTAAATGCTGCATGGATTGATCGATTCATAAGGTTAAGCAACGCGGTAGTTCTGTGGGTGGCTGTTAGATAGTGAGTCCCGACTGTCATTGATCATTCTGATCATCTTTGTCAATCGTTACGAGTAGTCAGAAAGTCTGACAGCCAGTCTTATCAAAAGGTTGCCCAGGTAACTGAGGTTGAAGAGGTCAAATAGGCGGCCCCTGTGAGTAAAAAAATTCGGTTAAGACTGGAAGCCGACGCAAATATATTTAGAAAAAGGCTAGGCACATGATGACACAATATGCAAAGTGAGTTAAATATAACTCATAAGAAAGGTTATTGCACTTACAGTATTTACTCAAAATTGACGTATTTATGTTTGAGATAAACTCGAGTGCTTTGGAAATATTCATTCTGTTTTTAATACAAATATTTTGGGATGAGTTTCGAACTGAAAGCTGTTAAATTCCTTTCTTTGTTTTCGCAACTGATGTGTTGTTGTGCTTTTAAGTTGTAAATTAAGTAGAATTTATAATGTTAGTCTGTGTTTTCGAAAATATTTTCTTAAGCAAGATTGGCATAATATTGTATTCTTACTTAGTTCGACAAAATGAGGCGAACTATTAGACTTCATCATCTGCCTGCCCTTTTCCAAATTGCAAGTGTTGGGTTCTGCTTCCAGCCTAACCCGATGCACCAGTGTTAAACTTGGAGCGACTGCCTTTCTGACCACCTCAACTTACCTAGCTAGGCAACTCTTTCTGGCTTCAGACTACACGTAACGACTAACATATAAGATGTTCAAATGACAGCCAGGATTTTCACGTGCCCCAAAACACGGAAGAATTCGTCATGACATAGATGATCACTCATCCATGGACCGACCGCGTGAAGCTTTGCTTAACCTTATGAAAGCCAGAAGCTCCTCGCGTCCCACACAAGAATTAGGTAGCAACAAAATATCTCCGCATACCAGTACTATCGAAAAAATTATAACCTCATAAAAAACTAGGAAGATTAAAGTTTTTAATAAAGTGTTCAAAATTATAGCTATTTGGCAAGATACGTGTCAGGGTGACGCCGATGGAGTTTCGAAAATAACTTGTGTCACATTCATTATTTGTGTTATGGAATAATTGACATTTAGAAGTTGGGGAAGGTCATGGTGAACGAACCTTGTTAGGAAATGAGTGAAGGAAGACAGTCGTGTCAATATCCCCTGCAATATTTTAGTATTGGTGAAAGACCTTTTGCCTTTGGGAGAAGTCAGGAAAAAAGAGCTTGCTGAAAAAGGAAAACTGGTTTTAAAACAATAACTTGGTTATACCTAATTATATTTACACAATAAAATAAAAACTTCATTTAGTAATGAAGCAATCAAGGGTGTAAATTTTTGTTTTTAAGTTTTTTTTCATTACTTTGTAATCAATGACATGATAAGATGTGTCAAATAATCATAATATGCTGATATTGGTTTTAAATGTCAAACTGTTTCCTCGAAATCAGTATGATTTGATCATAAACATTGTTACTTTCATAGCTGTAAGGACATAAATACAAAATGTTATACAAAGATCTAAGCATTTCTACAAGTATCCACTATATCATACGCGTTTGTAGTTCAGCGTTATATTAAGGAGTTTATTATAGTTTATACAGAGTTACTGGTAAGTATACCGCATCCTTTCAGGAGGTGATAGTATAGGTCAATACGGACAAATTTGACCATGGCATACACTGGGCAAAAGTTAACCCGTTTCAAGATAATCGAATTTCAAGATCAGTCGTCTAGGTACACGTAAAAATTATTATTTTTACCCAAAAGTCTCGTCTTTGTGGATTTTTGTGTGTTTTTGGATAGAAGATGAATCACTTCATAATAACAAACCATAAAACTTTGCAAATCACAGAGGAAATTATAGCAAACAGCAATTACTTTTTTAGTAGCTATTCTCTCAAAAATATTACTATTCATTTTTTTGTGCAGAATACTAAAAAAACATCTACATTTATCTAGCTATCCAAAAAGGCACAAAACACACAAAAATCCGCAAAAACGAGACTTTTAACTAATAATAAAAATTTATACGTGTACCTAGATGACTTGTAAATAAAAGATCTTGAAATTCGATTATCTTGAAACGGGTTAACTTTTGCCCAGTGTATCCCATGGTCAAATTTGTCCGTATTGACCTATACTATCACCTCATGAAAGGATGCGGTCTACTTACCAGTAACCCTGTATAAAGGTATTCCTTAAATATGTAAGGTTAATTTAGATATGAGTAAAACAAGGACTTATACTGCCTACTGGTCTTAAAACCTTAAGCCATATAATCGCTGCTTTGGGGCTTAAAAGACCAAATAATATTTGTGGTCCTGGCGAACAATTTATTAAGTAAGCAATTTGACGAGAAAAATGTCGGAGCTCTTTCTTTAAATGGCACGAAAGTCTTTAATTAATATGCTTTCAACGTCTAAACTTAATATTATAAACGATATAGAGCGTCTTCATACACCACCTCTGTGTTTGAGAATGGAGGTGGTGCAGACGATGCATCGAAATTTCTCCAGAAAGAAATCCAGACAATAGTTCATCAGTCTACCTCATTTATTACTATGACTCAGAAAAATCGAGAGCCGTCTCCAAAGACCGAGCAACGCATGTCAAAAATACGTCACAGCCATCACCTCCCTCATTCCAAGTCGGTTAATCACGCATTCTATCTAAATGCCTCACGCGACTAATTTTAGTGTCAGACAAAAATCACTAGAGTAAAAGTACATAAGGACAATCGGCGAGGACATGTCAAAACACGATGATTATAATTCGATTTATCGTTACAAAAATATCTCGGAATATGTACATAATTAGTGTTTAATATAAATACGTAATTTTCGCGTTTCTACTCGTCTCGCGGGCCGCTGCCTAGTCTCAACGGACGCGTTAACCCGTACGGTACATTCAAGAGGTTTTTTTAAGTGCAAAGTGTAAAGTGAATAAGTGCTGGTAAATTCTTACGGTCCGTGTTATCATGGCGCCAGTACGAATTTTTTGAAGTTTTCTACCTACACTACACAGAAAATAATTATTTTTGAAATAAAAATAATTTAATTGTGGCGCGCAGTTGCATGTGTTCGAGGGAGCGTGCTACGAAAGTACTACGCGCTTTGTTCGGTGCTACGAGATTGTTACATGATGAATGGACGGGTTTTTGTAGCGAAAATGAGAAAAATGGTTTTTGTAATGTCTTAATTGCAATATTGTGTCGTGATTTTGTTGCAAATATTTTAAATCATTTTGAAAAAAAAAATTTTGAAAGTCACGTAAATTGTATAGTGTGATCGCGACAAAAAGTGTTTGAAATATATTGGAAATGTAGAAATGAAACAATTAAAAAAGCCTACTGAAAACGTAAAATAAAACTTGTAAAACCTACGAAACGTCTTCGAAATTAAAGTTAAAATATAAATTAAAAAAGCTCATCCGACGACCAAATAATTAAAATATTAAAATAAATAGTTTTCTAAATAAATAACCTACAACTTTATCCCAAAAAAAAATCCTAGACGTTCGTCACTACGTCACGCAATCAAGTAATCAACTGTCTAAATAACCTAAAAAAATACTATAACTGAGACGGCCTACACTACGTCATTTCTCCAGCAGCTTTCTCTCAGTCGTACTAAAAGTATTATATTACTAAACCTCTCACACCGTCACAGTTCCCGTTTATTTCCAGATCTCGTAACTGTGAACACTTGTGGTCATTTTATAGAACATAATTTAGAATTTATTATGTTTTTTCATATAGAACGGTGGAGCCAAATATCTTGGTGATTATTTTTAGTTGCTGTTAGGTAACTAGCAGCTTTTCCGTGAATATGTCACTGCGCGTATAATCAGGCAGTGCAATTTGGGGGCGCTATTGAGCAATCATGTTCACTCTCAGGCAATTCCGTACGTATTGTTTTATATATTCTATTGTTTTATTTTTGAAAAATATTTAACTTTGAACTTGACCGAAATTATGTGCAAAATTACGCGATTTTTTATATTAAGTTGTAATACGCTACTCTTTAATTTTTATTCATTCAATTACAATAATTAAATGTGTTACGAATATAATATTAAATAATCGATTACATAATTTCAGCAGTGCAGTGTTACAAAAAAATAATGCTCTAAAAAATGTTGGTCCTTTAAGTATCACCTCGTAAAATTATTGGTCCTTTTGGTACTTTTCAAGAAGAAGGCTCGCCTATCATTGGCTGTAACATTAAATCATATTTTCACAGTGCCAAGTGACGGTACATATCGTTCTCATTACGAGATGTGGAGCCAGGAATATTAATGTCCACCCTGGTAATTGGAGCGTAACTACTAATTACCTTCGTATTTGAGAATCAAGGTCTTCAACCTGTTGAAATATTTGGAACTACGTAAATTATAGTTGAGATAGGCGGTCACAAAGGTATTTTCTGAATGTAAAGTAATTTTCCTTCTCCGTGTGAGAGGAGGCCTGTGCCCAGCAGTGGGACGATAAAAAGGCTGTAACAGTAATTTTATTAATTTAGTAATTTCATGTAGAAAAAAAAATCGTTCGAATAACTGTGAATTCAATATTTTTTAAATGAATTAAAATGCTTAATTACTAGAAATGCGATGATTATAAATAATCAGTGATGATTTAGGCCAAATGAATTACCAAAGATCATTTGACAATTCCATAGATAATTAATATAACCTGAATGATCTGATTAGTCTGCAAACCAAAACTGAAAGCTAGGCCGATTGACTTGATAGCGAGATTATAATAAAGTATCTGGGACGACGACAACCACCTGTTTCAATTTCAACATACACTGGAGTAAATTGGAGTTACTGAATGTGACTGATCAGTTTTCACACTGTAATACAGAATGTTGTTTTAGACTTCCCACGTTTTAAATTAATTAGATACATGATGCACGATACTAAAAAGCTTCTTGCCTTGAAAGTCTACCTGTAAAGTAATAGTGACAGAATGATGTTTGAGTATCAGTTAAAATCGAATGGCGTTTCAGTATTCGGCCGAGAGATACCTAAAATAGTATAAACTTTAATGAGAATAAACTGAAAAAAAGCCTCCTTCTTTCTAGCTTAAAAGAAATATTTAATTCCAAAACCAAGTGAGAAAAAGAGGGTTTACAGAATATGAAATTCAGGTGGTTTCCAAACTATACTGTTGCAGCCTTTTTATCGTCCCACTGCTGGGCACAGGCCTCCTCTCACGCGGAGAAGGAATGAGCATTAATCACCACGCTTGCTCAATGCGGGTTGGTGATTTCAGATTATAGATATAGTCCAGGTTTCCTCAAGATGTTTTCCTTTGTCAGTGGTGTCCAAGATACACTTCGATTCGATTAATTAGCAGAATAGAGCTGCCTCATCAGATCAGTTTATTGTGTTATTTTTAAAGGCATTTTTCGTGCTGTGTTTTGGTAACTTCCTAGATTATGTCAGACCTTATATTTCGTGTGACAAAGTTTATTCACATTAGTAATTGGCTCGGTATGACTCCAGGAAGATTACTCACATGCTGTAGTAGATCAAAATCATTTGGGTTTGGTAATTGGGGACGAATTGTAGACAGTAATAAGATGGCAGTGGTTTTCTTGTCTTCCGGGAGACATTGAACATTTGTGAGGGTTTGAAGGTTGTCAGATAATTTATAGTCCAGTGAAAATGACTTAGGTGCTCTTATACTAAGGTAAAGTTTTTCGTGTATCTGCAATTAACATTTTTACGATAAGTTTTATAAGTTGAAACATAACCCTTCTTGGTACTCGGTTAAAACAATAGTAAGTTTATGAAATCAATTTAAAACAAAGCAGATGATGTGATTTCACATTCTTTTGAAAAATGATTTTTTTTTTTTAATATAAATAAAGTAAAGTAATAGAGTCGAAATGGGATTTAATTAGATTATTAACTAAAAATTCCCACAAGTAGGTACCTTACAAAAAACATGTCTAGCCCATACCCAACTGCCACTTATAAATAATAAAACATACCATAGAAAACTGGGTCACTACCTACTGAAATTCATTCACAGTCAGGTGCATAGCTTGCATATCAATTTGTGAATCCAGTTTCACTAAGATTTTGCTCTCAGACATCAGACATTACCGTCAAGTAATTCATAACTCGTCGCGTTCTTACAGATGTATGTCATCTACGTCACTAGCCTGTGTTGTTACATATTTGTTATAATCTATACGAATATTATAAAGCTGAAGAGTCTGTTTGTTTCCTGAAAGCGCAAAGGCTGTAAGTAGGCTACCTTTTATCCGGATGTGCGAAGTAGTTCTCGCGAGTGTAGCTACTAGCAGAAGCTAATATCTGGATAATAATAATCCTTACAAGTATTTCGAAGATGAGGAGTCGAAGATGAGGAGTTTGTTTGCTTGAAATCTCAGGAACTATTGGCCGTATTTGAAAATGGCTTGTGTTGTAAAACAGTCCATTCATCGAGGAATGTTATAGGCTACTCTGTACGCGATTGCGTAAAGTGGGACGTGGGCAAAACCTCGAATAGAAACGCAAATACATAATAATATATTATCAGGACAAATACTTTGTTAAATACACCATCGAACTTCTAGGGGTAAGTTCATTCTATCGTTGACTTTACATGGAAGTTAGCTTTAAACAATGTTTCAGTTTTGATAGCCAAATGCTTGTATACAATTAGGCTATTTAAAAAAAATACATATATGTAGTTCACTAAAGTTAATTAGTGTCTGCTTATATGTGTAATCGCAAGTACATACTATTGGATGCTTGCGCATTTAATCTCACAGATATTGTCAAAAAGCTTTATTGTTAGAAGTTGCATACTACTATTAACTTCATCATCATCCTCCGAGCCATTTCCCAAACTATGTTGGGGTCGGCTTCCAGTCTAACCGGATTCAGCTGAGTACCAGTGCTTTACAAGAAGCGACTGCCTATCTGACCTCCTCAACCCAGTTACCCGGGCAACCCGATACCCCTTGGTTAGACTGGTGTCAGACTTTCTGGCTTCTGACTACCCGTAACGACTGCCAAGGATGTTTAATGACAGCCGGGACCTACAGTTTAACGTGCCATCCGAAACACAGTCATTGGTGTCTAAGATATACTTAGAAAGTACATACAAACTTAGAAAAGTTGCATTGGTACTTGCCTGACCTGGAATCGAACCCGCGCCCTCATACTCGAGAGGTTGGTTCTTTGTCCACTAGGCCACCACGACTTTTTAACTACAATACTACTAACTTCAATAGTCAAAAATTATAAACAAATCACTGCTCATGCGTGATGCCTCAAATAGTTAATTTCAGTAATGCGAAGTTATTTTTCGCGAACTGTAGCTGTTTTTAAGAAGCTCAGCATTTGGTAGAAAAATGCTTGGGGACAATGATATATGATTTTTATCGTCCCACATCAACATTGATTCATAGAACCTGATAAAGAAAGAAAAACAGTACAGGTCTTGAGATATACTGATTTGAAAACTACAAGCAGAACTGCGGGGCTTAACAAGTATATAAAATATATAATATTGTATATAATATATTCAACGGATATGTAATTTGGTGGCAACATTCTTGGCGGATGGCCGTTGACGCTTCACGATCTATGTCCCTGATAATTTCAGCGTCGTTGGCTAATATATCGAGCTTGCAACATTATTTTCAGTTTTTATATATTATGTCAAATTATTTCGGTTTGGTAGGTTCGGAATATATATTTAAGAGTTGTTTTGAGTTGTCATGGTTAGTTGGAATCTCAAGTTTTTCAGCAACTGGTACTGTACTGTTGTTTATCACTTTGACGTTTAGGGGTAGTTGATTAAAACATTTTCAGGATGCATGTCAGTAGTTTTTAGGTAGGTATCCGTAGAATCGGACTTCAAAGACTATGTTTGTATTAAAAAAAAATGTTACCCCTGTTTTGTAATAATTGAAAGCCCACATTTTTTTCAAAACCTTGACAACACAAAGGTATAGTCCAACATGTCTGTTGATAAACAAAATAATGTAGTATAGTGGAAACTCATTTAATACTTAAATTTAGGTTCCATGCTATAAGGAAAACGTCACAGGATGTATGAAGAATCGAATTTTGGCCTTAACGTTATGCAAAGTAAAAATTACTTGAGCTTACTGTAAAGTTAGAAAAAAACAGCTCAGTAGCATTTTCGGGAAAGGATAAAAGAGTGAATAACCAAAAAGCCAAACTTTCACGTTTGTAAATTCGTATGCTATGATTTAATAAAAACATTTTATTAACATTGTGAGTGAGGTTGAAGCTGTAGTCGTATAAAGCAAATTAGGGATCTCGAATTAGACTCAGCTTCCATTTTGATCTTAATCTCGAGGGAGACGCTCCGGAAGTTTGTACATTCTTATTTAAAATATAAAGAGAAGCGTAGATTTTTATCTTATTCCATTCATGTAAAAGATTAAGATATTACTACTTATATACCAAGGATTAATAGAAATGATAAGATTAAACTTGTGTATTAAAAATGTAATTTATCATGATGTCTCAATTTTTACATTTCAAAAATTAAATTTGTGCAAATTGGTCCTAAGATTTCAAGTTCAGATGAAAAAGGACCAAAAAGCATAAGCAACGGGGAATTTTGTCCCATATTATTATTCTTGTTTTTCGCAGCCGTTATGGTACGTAGGTTTAGTTATTGCTAAAATGCCTGTTTGATTTTAGGAACATACATTTTGCCTCCTTCATGGATGATGGTAAATTGGCATATGCACTAAAATTCATCATTACATGACATTTGTTTAAATAGGAGTTCAAAGGCTTATCTAAACGATTGGCAGCCGTTTGAAGTCATCCAAAAGGGTTTATAATTGTCGTAAGTACATGTAGAATGCGGATGTTTGTCAGTTACAATGTCGTAAGTGACTTTGCCAACTTTGACACTCTACTACGTAAGTATATTTACTTCAGGAATTCAGAGTGTACCACTAAATCTTTACTCACGGAACCCAGCTGTTATCCTTGAAATATTCTCGTCTTATTTCTCGTGTCAAAATACGTATCCGTCATATCGTCATGACGTCAGATCTTGCCAGAAATATTAGCCCATTTGTCAAATGTACACTCAGAACTTGAAGTTACAAGTGCATTTGAAATCTTTGAACTTTGATTGGGGCATTGTCTCTAATGGAGCTGTCATTTGTAAATGCGATCGCCATTAAGTGCTGAATAGTAATGTGGTATTTCGTTTGAATTATATTTTGGTCCTTTGAGACGAATGGTTATTGGTGTTTGATTTATCTAAGTCTTGGCGAAGACACTGACATAGGTACGTGATGATAGGTTGAAAATCATTAGTCCTGTCATATTTTCCGACTAGCTTCCGCTAGCTTGTTTTACTCATATCGCATTCACGCTCCCGGATAAACAGTAGCCATTTTCAATAAATTGACAATCTGATACTGAAAGTTTTTTTTTTAAATCTGACTAGTGGTTCCTATTCTAAGTTTAAGCAAACAAACTTGTCTGCTTTATTATCTTAGGTAGCTTCAATATTTTTTTAGGATATAAACCAAGTGTTTCGTAAAGGGTAATTTTTCCGTTTATATAAAACATTTGGGCATATGTACTTGTGATGTAGGTAGGTTTATAAGTGTACACATATCTTGGTGATCTGCTCTAGTTTCCAGAATTAAAATCGCCCTCCGCGTTGCTCTTGCGCAACATGTTATACGTCAGATGTAATATCTAGATACAGGGTGCTAACTTTGATGTTAGATTGAGTTTTTTGAGGTGCGAACGGTAATGATGCTTAGCATGTTTTTGTTTTTAATAATAAACTATCCGTTACTATAATAAAATGCAAAAGTCACTCTGTTTGTCACGCTTACATGCTATGTATAATTACTGAAAGCATTTAGAAGTTTAGTACACAGATAAATCGCTTAAGTAGTATATACAAAATTGTGAAAAGTATTTAATAAATAAAAGATAAATAATCTATAGCCTGAGTACAATAGACTGCTTTTTCCTGGTTGCGAGAAGTGGTTCTTCTGGCACTTGGGAAAGAAATTGATCGATAAATAGAGTACTTTAGTAGCTACTTCATTTAATTTACGTATTACTTGAATGTAATATATAAGGTTGAACGATTAATTTGCGCGAGTTAGTCAAGACAAGAAACATATCGAAACACCTATTACTAAATCAATCGATATTTTATCGCTTAAAAAACTGCGTGCAAAATCGTTAGCAAATATTGGTGCAATGGTCTTGCCTCTTTATTTGCTCTGTAAAAAACATGATTAAGTTGTGAAGAAATCTAAGTATAGCAATGTAAATGTTCGAGTGATCTGCGTAACTTGGTTTTTCACGGTTTTCGGAGCGTCAAAGTAACCGTGTCAATTGATACGAAATGATATTATTTCGATAAATTAATGTTCGTAGTTATTTGCTATTCACTTTATAGACATTTTTAATGTACCGTGGTTTATTTTTTAAGAATAGTTTCGTTTATATTATGGCAGTGCAATTTTTTAACTATTCCTGTGAATCGAATATTACCAGTGGTTATTGTAACTAATGTTCAAAAATGCAATTGGATGTTTAAAATAAAATCCTGTAACTGTTTCTTAAATACTGCAAATCACGTAAACGCAAAATGTCACAAAATATTAAAATCCTGACATTATAACGGTAAAATTAATTAGCCATATTAAAAACGCTTTAAAAATTGTGACAGAACGTACAAATTGCCGGTCGACAGATTAGGTGACAAGAAAAAATGTCATATTAATACACATCCCGGTTTTATTTTAAAATGCGTAACTAATAGCATGTTTTATAATATCCACAATTATAAATATCTAATGTTCTTGCTGAAATAAATGTATGACACATTTTTCTTTATGTATTGAAAAAAAGGTCGGTACATTCCATGTAGTTTATTGGGTTTTAAATCTGAATTTTCCATTCAGTGAGCTTAAGATTAAATGGAAGGGATGGAAAGACTTAAAGTTCCAAACTACTCCGAGTTAAACCCTTCCATTGAATTGTTGTTGTATTTAACGTTAATTTGTTTTGCTAAATAAGAATTTAAGACAGTTAAAACATAAGAGAACTTTCATTTTATTGCGGAAAATAGTTAAAACTGAAACTGTAAAAAATGTGTAAGGTAAGTTTTCCTTGTCTTTTTTTTTACGTTATTCGCTTTTGTACAGTCTTGTTTTCAATAATTAATTCGTACTCTGACTTTAGTTTTAAAACAATGAAGATTTTTTTATCGGATCTGTAATTTAATCAGTCAGAATTCGCTAAACATTCACCTATTTCTCTAGGTCCTGTCTTTAAAATGTACGAAATTACCCACCGACAAACAAACAGTTCAGTTTAATTTCTGACATTAATATATACGAAAGTGACTTGTAATTATGAAAGTGTCATGTAGCCTTAATGATGATATTATTTTAATGGGGTTTTGAGTTAATTTGTTTAATTTCTGGTGAAATATTATTTTGTGGATGCACCTAATCATGATCTATCTAGGTCGATCTGCAATTCGCATATGGTTTGTGACCCATTTCAGACTGATCAAAGTAATCATGTAGTTATCCGTAAACACAAAAAGTTCCTTATTACACGTACATGTGTCAGTACAACACAAAATAAAGATTTTGGTTCCTGATAAAATAGTAAAATGTTTCAATCAAATCTAAAAACGTACTCAGAAATAAATACGTAAAAGTTTATTTATTGAAATCCACATTGTTGCTGACACTAAAAATTCCTTCATTTAACGTTGTTTTCATTAAGAAAGTTTATTGCTGACAGGTTACGATTGAGAAATTTCAACAATCCGAATTCGACTCCATTTTGTAAAGATATTGAAATAAAACAGTCTTACATGTCATTATAAAGTTTAATTCACATATATTGTATTTTTATAGCCCGTCGTGAACGCTTGACATATGTTTATGTCATGAATGTGACAATAGATAGCGAGTGATTTGAATGAAATATTTCGAGTGATTTTCAGAATACACTCTCACTCACACTTACCAAATACATAATTATATTTCAGCTTTCTTTGACGGAAAAATACATTTTGATGCTGAAATATTATTTTAAAATATTTTTTATACAGTAAGATATACATTCGTTCACATCTAGGAAATACCTAACTACCAGTGTTGCACCTCTTATTCAAAAATATAACTTTCATGAATAAAGTTATTTTGAAAACGCAAATGGCGCATAGCGTGGTATTTTGTAAAGTTTGTGGGATTGTATTATTTATTGGTACATTTGTCAGTTTTTGTGCTGAGAACGCTTTCATGTTCTGGAGTTAGATTTAGAGATGTATCTTAGTGATGTGCTGTGGTAATGTCGATAGTTTGCAAGTTTTTCTCGTGAAGACGGTGGGTGGCATTTTGGTAAAATTTTCTGGATTTGTTTATGTTTCAAACAGATATTTTAATAAAATGTAGTCTGATCAATACATGGTGACCTATATTCGGATGAAATTCCCATGAATATGCATCGAAGTCTACTACAAAGGATAGTTTTGGTTTAGTAAATAAGGGTCTCCTATTCTGTTTAAGACACAAAAACAACAAAAGTAACATTTCGATTTTCCTAGCATCTACAAAAAATATGCATTGAATAATTACAAAACATCGATAACTGTATATTTAAATTACGAAACACAGTCACATCACTACACCGCAATAAATATAAATCACAGAGTAGGAATTTTGCACTCGCGAGCCGTCAGCGAGGCAACAGCTTTAGTATAACGAAAATAGTGTCTAATGTACTAATTACTATAGTAATACATGAACCTTAATTACTGTCGGTTTGTTTGAACTCATGTCTGAATCTTTCAGCCGGAAAAATAATGGAGAAATATACTTTTAATGGCCCTGTTTTTGGCTCACCTAGTTTGAGGTGTTTATCTTTGGAAATACCAATACAATTTAGATTAATCTTTTTGGATTTTATAGCCACATTCTTTAGCTAGATTGTAGGCTATTTATCATCAAACTATGACATTTTAATAGTCAAATATTATATGAAGAAGTATGAGATACTGATTTGGATCTTAAAGGCCAAATACCGAAACACCATTCAATTTTAAAGACTGTTCAAGTATCATTTTGTCTATGTGACACGTGAATTGCTGAGACAGGATGAACTTAAGTAAAGTAATTTTGATTACCTATTTCGAGGTTAAGGTCGGAGAAATGGGTAGTTACCCAATATACCATATAACGTGTTTTTAGATTGGGTGTCTTTGTAATCATCTTTTATAGGCCATTTTGATTTTGATTGCAATTCTAAAGTTGTTAGGTGGTTTGGTCACTTTGTAAGTCTAAAGTTAAACATTTGAGTATTAGAAAAATGAGTTAAGAAAAATGAGTAAAAGACTATACTTAGCGCATGTGCAAGGCATTAAATGGTTGATTGCGAACCGGCTATTTGAGTGTTTTCGTCGTTTTGGACTCAAGTAAAGTTGCTATACACAACATACTGGATGGCAAATTTATTTAACCTCATACAAAATGTAGGTGAAATCCCGTTGTTTTAGCAGTTAATATAACTGGGCGGATGTTCTAATGTAGTCTCAGATCTTCCTCAACGTGTTAGTGTTTTCATTCACAATATGAAATGTTTATGTTTTCTTTGTATTGTTGTCCAACAGTTTCTAAAATTAGGTGAAGTTGGGTACTTGACATTTTCATATACGTTGAATTAGAATAGAGGTTTCTCTTTGTTTTAAAGACATGTTTTGTAGCGTTGTTGTGATTTTGTTTGCGGTATTATATTGTGTTATTTTTACAGAGTTCATAATGAACAGAATATTTATAAATGGCAACATATACAATGGTGAACATATATAATGGTGCACTGCTTTCGACCCGCCTTTTTCGAATCGATCATACTTATTATCAAGAGTACTTCGATAAACTTGGAATGAGTTTTTAAAACTAACCAGTTACTTATAAATTTTATTTTTACTATAACGATCATGAATCTACGAAATGACTGCGGTAAGCTTAACCTCGATGAGACGGTCAACGCAGCTGTTATATCTAATTTATTTAACATTGACAGTTTTTAATATAATCCTATCTCTCTAAATATATACAAAAAAAACACGTGACAATCCGCTGTGGGAAGCCACAATAAATAAAACATGAAAAATAACATTAGTAACACAGTTTTGTAAGAATTCTAAATTTTCTTTGATAATAAATATTTTCTGTTATCTTAAATATGCGGTCGTACCGGATTCTCTTTGAACTGATCATATAAATTGTATTCGTATGAAAATATGCTGTTTCTATGTCTGAGAGTTCAAAAACATTGATAGATTAAGAAACGACTGTTTTTTTCTTGTAAAAAAAATAGACAAACTACCGTGATAAAGTAAAAAGGCTGACTACAATGAAGACTGTTTTTCTTTCATTTGATAAATGATAAAAAAACGGTAAAGGAAACTTTCAGCTAGTGTGTTTGTTTGTTATTCTGTCATGCTAAAACGGCAAAACAGATGAAATGAAATTTGGCATGGAGAGAGATAATACCATGTAGTGAGAAATAGGTTCCTTTTTATCCAGGTGTGGGACGTAGCTCCCCCGGGATCCATACAAAGTTGCGGAGAAAATATAATTATTTATATACCTTCCTTATTTATCGAAGGACCAACCCACCATACAGTGTGTTTCAAAAGTGATTTATGAGACACGTTAATCGACCTGTGAGTCAGACCAATAAATATATATCAAAAGTACCTATATAATATACGTATTTTTAAAACTCATCAGCCTAACTGTTGACAGACGAATTATTGGGTGCGAAGTTATAAGGTACAGGAGCTGTTAGCAGTTTTTTTATATAATTCTCCATTTCAAAATGACAGACATTTCCAATATGGGTACCTAACAGCTAACGTAGCCGATTTTTCATTGGATGCTTACGGCTACTGATAAACACAATTTTAATTACCTTTATTTAATATGTTAAATGAGCGTTGATGAAAAAGCCCAATTTTGATACTTAAATCATGTAAACAAAAATTATTTCAAGAGAAACCTGTAACCCCATGCTCGAGATACCATGAAATTGTTTAGACCACTAGACCAAAATACTAAAAATCGTGTCACGCCCAATATATTATTATCCGCCCAAAACTTTATTTCTTATAAAATTTATGTTTCCCCCAAATTAATATAATTAGATCGGTCGACAACATTTTGGCGTTTCTGACTGACAGGTCGATTTTATTTATATCCTTTATTTATTTATTGGAACTCTGCCTACCAAGAAATATTTTGGTCCGTTTTGCTTATAGAGAAAACATTTAAAATTAAACGCAATTATTTTCAGTAATAGTTATATCAATCAAAATAAAATGACGTGTTCATTAATTGAAAATATTATTTGTGTGTTTGTAGGTCAGGTTTTGATATTTATGGAATTGAGAGCGGGAGAAAAAAGTGTGTCCCCTTTTTATATGGGACATACATAAGTGGTGATATTTTTACGAAGTTAAGTTTATCTCTGGTTAAGCATTAGGGTGCTGAAATTCATAAATGCTTTGAAATGTGATTTGTCATTCATACAACCTTTTCACACTCGGTTTTTCCGTGCGACATCACCTGTACAACCCGGGCTATGTCGCTCGGAAAATCGTCTTCATTATTCCTATTGCCTTATAACAAAAGTTGTGTTAAATCTACTGTCTGTCATATTTTAATGTTATTTATTTTTGTAAAAAACGCTAGACAGAGTTCCTTAACTGCATCTAGTGAGACTGGAAGCAGGTACCATCCTAGGCAGGGGTGCAAAACCAAAGGTTCTGTAGTTTGTACCATAAACACATAGATGGCGTTGTATCGAGAATATTTTTTATAAATACCACACGATTTCATTCCTATGAATGACGTAAGAAAAATGTTGTTTTTTAAAGGCTTATCTTTCGACGGAGATCGTTAAATTCATAGAAATAAAACAGGGGTTACAATGTCGTAAAGTAGTTTTAAAGCTATAGGCTGCTGATAGGTTTCATAAATCTGAATGTTAAACGGTTTTAGGAACAAAAGTGACTTTTTTTTTCATAATATATCCCCATTTTCATAATCTTTTATGACTATAAAACTTGTAGTTTCTATTAAAAAGAGATAAGCTTCGAAAATGACATAAAAAAAAGAATTTCAAAGGCTGAGATTTGAATGCTATGGTCCAATTTCTGTAGGTTTTAGTTAGTATGCTTGAGGAAGGTCATGTGCAGAACGTATACTAAGAAAAAAGTCAGAACGGAAACCACAGAAAAAAATTTGGAGCGTGCAATGTGGAGACAATATCCCGGGGTATGAACTGACTCCCCAAAAACGATGTGCTAACATTTTTATATAAAACCCATTATTAACAGCCCTTATATCTAAAACTCATGTTGGGACTATTAAATAAATAATTTTATTAGCCATTAATAAAAAATAATAGAGCTAAACGGTTGACGACATCTGACTACCAATGAAATTGTCACCGGCCAGAGGTCATAAACATTTCGCGATGACGCAAAGCCGCCATGTTTTTTTTTATATATATTTAAAAAACGTCACGGTCTGCCAACTATTTTTATTATGCGTTACGATGTCAAAATTGTAGGATAAACAATGTGTCTAGTCCGTGTATAAAATATTTTTATGAACTTTGAAGATTATTAGCCCATTGCGCAGAAACATGTGAGCGGAAAAAACAAGGATTTATATTGGGACAAATTAATGATTAGTTTTTCAGGTTCATGAAAAAACTAGGATTTTAAGAATGCCTATTAAACTTAGAGTTATTTTAACTTTAAAGTTCTTATTATTCTTTTAAAAGAATACTCTGATTTAAATCATTTTAAGTTGTCTTAACAATACTCCGATTGAAATGATTTTTTTAATTGAAATCCAACCAAAGATAATTTCTAGCAGTAAATTTTAAATGGGACACTGAATATGTCTACCTATAAAAAATAGTTTCTATCGTATAATGTGGAATCCAGGAACAGTAGAATAAACCTCAGTGGGGCGAATACCTGACGGGGTTGCGGACTACCAGGATTACTTTACACAAATATACCTACGATATACATGTAATTTCTAAAATAAAATCATACACGCTGTCAAGTGTTAAGATATATTTTACCTACCTACATCTTGCAAATGAGGCGTCTAGCACGCCAGTTTTTGCCACATCAAAGAGTTTTTTGAGCCCGGAAATAAATTATTATAATATTAAAATAACTGTTACACTAGTAAATGGGTTAGACAGATAAAATACTTCTGTCATGTGCTGTTTTAGATTGCGTGTATTTTTCTACTGCATAAAATATTAATGTTACGTAAAATGTAAAAAAAACGACGTTGTGAGGGCAAAATTCGTATGACATTTGTAAAATAATAAATAAGATAAAAATTTGTAGTTGCACTAATAATAATTTCGTCTTATGTAGGAAAACGCGAAAAAAACGAACAGAAAATTATATAGAAATAGATAAAAAACTAAATAGATTTTATTCAGCGACACAATCATACAAATTGTAGCATCAAACAAAATCCACGAACAGCAACAAATTAACCAAAAATGTCCTCACACAGGGACAGCAACGCACACAAACAAACGACCACCATACAATGACACACACACATTGACACTACACAAATTTAATCCATATTTTCCGCACTAGAAGAAACCCATTCTATATAAATGGCGTTTGTAAGTGAACTCTGGAATTCTCTCGTTGGCGGCAACGACAAGCAGGACGCTTGGCACGAATTATCTCGGTACTACTTCGATGACAGTAGAAAATACTTCTCAGTATCAGAGATTGACCAGGAAGCTATACCGATAGTGTTCTCCGAAACCCATAAGATTAGTTTCAATAGACACGGGTTTGGATACGATTTTACGCCGTTGAATTTCGTCACAGTTTATCATATTGATAGTAGAAGAGGTTTGTATGTTGCATTTATATATATATAGTTTTATTTATTAAGATTTGGTATGCAAGAAATGGTACCTACAGGGTCTTGCAATTTATATTAACCGTGGTTATACAGAGTAAAGGACAAGTATGAATCCCACAAGAGATGGATTGGAAAGCTCTCGTCAGATTTCTTTTCTTCTCTGGAGTTGGCTTATATTGACTGGGAAATATGGGTATATGCAAAAGACTATTCAATATTGCATGCCATCTTAGCTGCAATGTTATTCTTGGAGATCTAATTAATGAGGAGAGAGTAGTGGTTAGTATAAATGATGTCGAATGGTTAGCATCAGAACACAACGTACCCAGCAAAAACTGAGATCAGAGCAGGCAGAAATAGTACTAATTAATATCTCTATATTTGTTTTCCAACAGCCTCATTTTTCATCTCATTTCGCAAAGATTTGTTACTCTTGTCAAAATCTCAAAAAGTATATTAATTATAAATGACGAAGCCACAACTTATTTCTCCAAGGCTGTGTCAAAAATATTAATGGGCAATAAAATATTTTTAATAACCCGTTCACGGTTCCTGACTGAGATTCATTTTCTCAACTATTTGACCTTGATTCAAGGTCAGATTTAAGACCCCTGTTTATATGCGACGTTTTTAAAGCTATCGTATCCGTCATTTGACCCTGCGCACGAGTTGGGCGTGAAAATATTTAATTAATGTGATGATACTGTGACAGGAGACATTACTTAAAATTTTATATATTTTGTATTACCAGTAGACTTTTAATACACAGAGTTTTGTCGAATGAACATTATCATAACTTTGTTTAATTATTATTTTTTTAAAATTTACTGCATCACTCTTCTTCCCTCTTTTATTAAGATGCATTGTGTCCAAAACTTTTGCAATAAGCATGACAGTGTCTCCCAACCATCCAAGACCCACAGTCAGATCAGCATCAAGACTACCTTTTACCTTTGCACCATCACATATTGACCATCATAATTTGTATTCCAGCCGAGGTCAAAATGCCATCAGGCCACATAGACCAGCCTCAGATCGAGGACAACAGAGACGGTACTGTCAGCATCAAGTATGAGCCTCGCGAGGAGGGAGTTCACGAGCTTCTCGTCAAGTACAATGGTGAACATGTGCAAGGTAAGAAAGCAGAAATAAATAAATTAAGGTTGGATACTGATACGCTAATTAGTTTTGAAGATAGCTCAAATATGATTCTATGTCTGGTTTTAGTACGTTATTTGCTGCGATAAACTTTTAAGTAAAACTTAAAGTTACAATTCCCTCATTTTTGATAGAAAAATTCAGTAGCGTTAACAGGAGGACGGGAAAAGGAGTAAAGGAAAGAAAGGCTAGGGAGATGACGATGATCATGACGACGGAAAGCATGTGTGATTTTTATTTTGTCACTGTAGCTTAAAACCTGTCCGCAATTATCAAAATTATCTAATTATAAATTTACTGATCACGTCAAACCTCTTCATTCCAGGCTCTCCCTACAAGTTCCACGTAGACTCCATATCCTCAGGCTACGTCACAGCCTACGGCCCTGGTCTAATCAATGGTGTCAGCGGTGAGCCCAGCGAGTTCACCATCAGCACCAAGGGAGCCGGCTCTGGTGGGCTTTCCATGGCTGTGGAGGGACCTAGCAAGGCTGAGGTAAGGGTTTTATGGAAAAAAGGTGTTTTTAGGGCTAAATGGTGCGATCTGCTTGAGTAATTATGGAAAGGATTGCAAAAACGACAGCGAGGAAGGGACTATTTACAGGAGTTCAGAGTGAAGTCTTCAAAAGTGTAAATCACATACAATGTTTGTTGTTGCAAACCTGTTGAGGTACATAAATCAGAGTATGATCTTATTGCCAATGTATATAGGTAAGATCTTCCTGTAATGCCGGTTCCAATGCCACAAAAAAGAAAACCTCATTTTTTTAATTTAGTCAAAACCTATTCAATCAGCTTGATTTGCGTTACTATCTCATATTTATTTTTCTCCATGAACATCTTCGTCTCCTTTGGTAAATCCTAATCTAATAAATCTACCATCTCCTTTCAGATCACCTGCCATGACAACAAGGACGGTACCGTGTCGGTGTCCTACTTGCCGACTGCTCCTGGGGAGTACAAGATCTCCGTCAGGTTTGGAGACAAGCACATCAAGGGCTCGCCTTACACTGCTAAGGTTTGTTCATAATTTACAAGTTACAGTCCTCGTCGCTAAAGCTACTGCTTTGCTTGTCCGAAGTTGGCTGCTAGTGGCGTCGCTTTAGTTAAAATGAGTGAATTTCAACGGTCAAATGCAAACTTATCCGACTGGATCTTTACAGTTCGATATTTGTAACTAAATATTGTTTGCAGATAGTTCATACATATAAGGTAATAATAAGGTCCCAAAAGTAATTCTTCTTTTCTTGTTTTCTTCTTGGTCTTTTCTTCTTTTGATCAAAATTGTTCTTCCTGGTTAGAATCAGGTTATCATTGCTTATGGTCTGTAGCAGTGGGTTTGTTACATTCCAGGTGACTGGTGAGGGTCGCAAGAGGAACCAGATCTCGGTGGGCAGCTGCAGTGAAGTCACCCTCCCTGGCAAGATCAGTGACAATGACATCCGTACCCTCAACGCTTCCATTCAGGTAAGAAACTTTCACATTTATTATATTTAGCAACACGAGAAATGCCTTAATTTGGTTTGCATTTAATTATTCTAAATATCTTCTTGGTATCCAATTAAAAGTCCCGATTTTCTGGTCAAAGGAAACAATGATAACCAACAACTTTTTCTTTTATTTGCCATTTATTTGTTAGTGATTCTCATGTTTAAATGGTTTCTTTCGAAAAACCTTCAATCTACGCATTATTGATAATACCCATTTCCTTACAACACCACTTACCTACATTTTACTAAGTATGCCATTTTTCGACCTCCAGGCGCCTTCAGGTCTTGAAGAGCCCTGCTTCCTCAAACGTCTGCCATCTGGCAACATTGGCATCAGCTTCACTCCTCGCGAGGCTGGTCAGCACATCGTCTCCGTCAAGAAGATGGGAGTCCACATCCAGAACTCTCCATTCAACATCACTGTGCTGGCTCAGGAAGTTGGTGATGCTAAGAAAGTCAAGGTTAGTTAAACATAATTCAATAGGTAATAACTGTCTGAGATTTTACCTGAGTCTTGAGTGAATTACTTCTGGTACTTGGATAGAAAATACAACTTTTATATTATTGACAAGTCCGTTGGGGTCAATAAATGAGAAAAAAATCTGAAACTACTTGAAAGAGTAGCTTCTAAAATAAACTGTGAGCAGCTTTTTGATAAAGTCATAACTTTGTTTCTTGAAGCGAACATAGGTATGCAAGCTTTTGCAAATACATATTTATTATCTGTTAATATAGTAATTGTCTTTCCTTAGGTTTCTGGCACCGCGCTGAAGGAAGGCAAGACCCACAGTGAGAACACCTTCTCAGTAGACACCAGGAATGCTGGTTATGGTGGTCTTTCCCTCTCCATTGAAGGTAAATAACGTGCTTCATGTTTTCTTAAAACTAAAGGCAGGCAATTCAAAACTAATCGTAAATATTCCATGACCATAAATTAGTCGATACAAAATTACAGATGAATAAAAATGAGCTTGCATGATCTGGTAAAAAGAACTATTTCTAGAAGTTACATATTATTTACAACTTCACTCTATAATTTTGTACTTACTCAAAAATATTATCATTCGAAAAGATAAATCCTCCTTTTTTTGAAATCGGCTGAAAACTGAATAATTTTTCTTCGTGTCTATTATTTTGGAATCACAAAGGTTTCATTTAAATAAGAATTCTCAAGAAAGTCAAAATTCTTTAAACAGTTAAAGTATTATTTTCTCATCAGGTCCCAGCAAGGCTGAGATCCAGTGTGCCGACAGCAAGGATGGAGTATTGGCTATCAGCTACAAGCCCACAGAGCCAGGATACTATATCGTCAACCTGAAGTTCGCTGATCATCACGTGGAAGGATCTCCCTTCACTGTCAAGGTAAACAACCTGAAAAATATTTGATTGAAAACCGAAGTTACTTTTGTTAGTAGCGTAGTACTTAAAAAAAAGAAAGAAAGACAATATGTACGTTTAATTGCGTGAAGCATATACACAATAAAAATAAAATAAACATGAGTTAGGCATATACTTTCTAACAGCGCTTTTACACTAGCGATTGAGGAAAACCGAGTGCATAGTTAGGTTACGCGAAAAAAGCGAGGAAAATACACTATACATTAGTGTATTTCCCTCGCTTTTTTCGCTAAAGCGCTATTTTCATATATTTTTGTTATTGAGTTATCAAATGAAAATTGTACATAGGTATAACCCAGGGTGTATGATATGCATAATTATTGGATTTTGTCGCTAATGTGATAAACTATGGTATAGGTGACTGGTGAGGGTAGCAACAGGCAGCGAGAGAAGATCCAGAGGCAGAGGGACCCTGCTCCTCTCACGGAGGTCGGCACCAACTGCAAGCTCACCTTCAAGATGCCTGGTAAGTTTCAAACAAAATAATTATAATAAACATTAGGTACACACCGAGATTTACCAAAGGTGTAAAAAGGAAAAAGGAAAGCAAGAAGAGTACCTTTTTACAAAGCATTTTTATTTGGTTTTAAACGAAATTTTTAAAGTTGTAGTTATAATAATTTTATGTAAAGCACATTTATTAATAAACTCATATTGATTATAACAGTTTCGCACTAGCAAACCCGCTTGTGTCGGATTGCAAAAGTCCTCTGTTGTGAAAACTCTGAGAATCATGCGCTATTTTCTTGGAATATATACCTAAAAGGGATTTTACGTATAAATCGTAATAGTTTATTAATTGGTATGCATACCATACGTTTGAATATGATTTTATTGATTTGGAATTTAGAAAACTGTGACTCTAATACTTACCTTCACCCCTCAGGCATCACGTCCTTCGACCTGGCAGCCACCGTGACCAGCCCTGGTGGAGTCTCCGAAGATGCTGAGATCCAGGAGGTGGAAGACGGCCTCTACTCCGTCCACTTCGTGCCCAAGGAGTTGGGAGTCCACACCGTGTCTGTCAAGTACAGGGAGATCCATATTCCTGGTGAGATTATTGTTAAATTTTTCTAATATTTTATCATACCTACTTACCATTTACGAAAGGAAGTGTGGATGAGTCTTCTGACATCGAATAAACCATTTGAGAATAAATATGTAATAATATTGAACTACAAGAAATAAAAATATAGATATGGAAAGGAATGACAAAATACAAACATAGAAGAAATGAGCTTCAACCTCGCTTACTGAAAGGGCTTCCTTAAAGTATTTTCCTCAAACTTTATTCAGTCATAAGTTCCAAGATAAAATTAGAAAGTAGATATTTATAACTTAGAATAGTTATATTCGTACTTTCCTAAGAATCCATGGAATCGAACACAGTCATACTTGAGAGGCTGGTTCTTTAACCACTAGGCCGCCACAACTTCTTAACCAATTTTTTAACCCTCAATAATCTTTATATTTCCACAGGATCACCCTTCCAGTTCACAGTAGGACCTCTGCGTGACTCCGGAGCTCACTTAGTCAAAGCTGGAGGCCCCGGCCTCGAGAGGGGTGAAGCCGGGCGCTTCAACGAGTTCAACGTATGGACCAGGGAGGCCGGAGCAGGCCAGCTCGCGATCTCTCTGGAGGGACCTAGTAAGGCTGAAATAGACTTCAAGGATAGGAAGGATGGATCCTGTGATGTGTCTTACAAAGTTGAGGAGCCTGGTAAGTTGTTTATTTTGATTATATTGTTTTGTGTTGATGGTTAACAGGTTAAACATACCTACATACATTGAACACAATGTACTCAAGAAATAAAAAGTAAAAAAAAAACAAATTAAATAAGAAAGTAGCGTTAAAGATAAGGTTCAGCAGTATATGGATGTTCAGATTACCCTTGACTTTTGAGTAAAATATAACAATGTACCTATCTTCTCGCTGACTGTTTAAAATTAGGCTTATAAAACATTTATCGAAAATCAATACAAAACACTGGATAAGATTAAAATAAACTTACTTCTATAAATTCTCGAAAGAACCACTCAATAAATCACTCTTGATTTTTTTTAATCATTCCAATACATATTTAAATAGGAACGAGCACGCGAAAGAATTCAAATGAAGAACTGAAAGAAACTGTTCAATACATTTAAATACTTGTACTAACTTTTTAGTGGATGCTATTCAAATATATTTAAACAGAATTTCTTGTTATTTGTATCACCGACCCCCTCCTTTGTGTTGCAAAAACAACTCGACTTCTCTTCATAAATAAACAGTCTTGTATTTCAATTGTTGACCACGCCTACTAAGCAGCCGGCCAATCAGCGTTGAGCGCGGCAAAATTTACTGCAAACCATTTTGACAGTTCGATTTTTAGAGTTCCGTGTTGCGAGGTAAAAAACGGCCGGTGAGTTGTAGGTGTTCCGGTCAGTGTCTAGTGCGGGTTTGTCACCTGTTTTGTTAGTGAGTTATTTATGTGTTGGTCCTTATTCTTGACGTAGGAACTATTTTTAAAACTTACAGTAGGTGTCTTTTATATGAACTAAAAAAATCTTTAACTATTTTTTAAAGAAGATTACATGCTTATCTATGATAAATCATATATTTTTTGTACACGATAAATTAATCAATCACTTCAACTGAACTGCTATCGCATGTCAAAACCAAAGTAGTTGAACTAGTTAGCACGTAATCTAATAAATGATAGAGAAATATTTAAATGTATGTTACAATACACAACTTATTTAATTTGTAAACAAATAAATTAACAAAAATAGAAAAAACACTAACTGCCAAAAAATACCTTACGGAACTCACTACAAACTAAAATTTCGATCTTGTCCACACATTTTTTCAGTTTGTTTTTATTTTTTTTCGACCACTGACCATAGAGGGCGTTCGTTTTTTAAACCTCGATGCTCGAAGCGTTTTCGGCGCATGATTGTACCGATTTACGATAAACCTTTTTGCTAATGAACCTCGTAATTCTTGCGACATTCCTCACTTTTTTATTGAGTTTTTGTTAAATACAATGTTGTACCATATTTTATAAATAGTTTTGGTCCTCAAAATAGTTGAAGGTAAAAAATAAAACGGGTATTTTCTGGGCATGTATTAACAAATGATTATTTTTAGGATGAATAATTATAAATATTCGACAGGTTTTTTATTTAGGTTGCACAATTCTTTATTTATTTAATTTAGGTGATTTTAATGAACTTCTGGCGATTGATTTGGATGCCAAGAAGTTTTAAACACAAAGTTCTTACATTTGTATATTTAGAACTCTTTTACCTTAGAAACACTTGAATATTAATCTAGTTCTTATACTAAAACTTTAAGTTTATCTTTAAAATGAAAGAATTGTCATTTTTTTCTTTTTATTCTGTAAAAGTAAAATATACAGATAATATATTCGAATACGTGCGCAGCGGCAGCTTTGTCGGTGATGCGTCGCGTTCGAATTTTAAAAAGTTGCCATTTTTTATCTGTTCCCTTGTAGAAATAAAAATGGATGCTGTATTGATAATTTAGGAATTTCTCAAAATTCGTCAATGATAACAGCAGGGGGTTATGGTTTAAGTCAAGTAATTAAAGACTGCGTTTGTTTCTTTCATAATTAATTCATTGAATCGTCAAAGGTAAATGTAAGGCTAATGTTTTTGTAAAGCCATTCAGTAAAGGGCAAAAGGAGATCACCTATACATATATTAATTACATCTCTTGTTAAAGTTGTGAGACTGTTTAAAATAATCTAAATGTTGAAAAGAAAATTCCCATAACAGTAACAATAAGCTCATTATAAAAATGACATTATTAGTAATTGAAAACAATAGCTTTCAAAACTTGCTTATTAATTCAGTAAAAAGATCCATTCTGCGCATGAAATACCAAAATAATTTTCAATAACATAACAGTGGGCAAAACACGAACGTCTGCCGTCCAAAAAAATAACCAATCACAAAATAACTGTCGCCTAACAAAACTTAAGTCATTATTATTTTGGAATTGTTCAAAATTTTCTAATCGCGATACACTTATGAAGTATCTTGAGACAAAAAGGGACCGCTTCTTTGTCGGGGAGATTCGCCATTTTTTTTGTGTCACAGAATACAATAGAATACGGGACAAATTCAGTTGGAGCCTGCATTCCACGGCAGTGGTGTGTTGCAGCCATTTTAATTGACCGCTCGATGGTAATAATCGTTTAGGAAAAAAACGTTTTTAAAACGTACAAAACGTTGGACGCGTTTTGACGGAATGTAACTTTTGATTCTTTAGGACGAGTTTTTGACCAGAGTTAAGAGCACTGGGCAGTTTTGGATGGCTAGAAAGTTTAAAAGTTTCGCGATGACGCAATTCTTGTTTGTAGGTTTAGTTATGGTTTTAGTTTTGAATAAAATTGATATTTTTGATGTCATCACCGAGGTTTCTTGGGTTCAACTTACATTGATGATATCTAATATCAATATCACGTTTACAGATTTGTCATTTTTTGGCTAAAATTCAATCTAGTGCCACACTTTTCCATGAATATTTTGGAAACGGGTTAAGTCTTACATCAACGGGCTTTAAGCAGGTTCACCTATTAGGAGAAAAATCCCTATGCAAAAAAATAGGAATCAAATGTTAGATACTGTATTTAAAACGCCGGATATCGTATCAAAGAGCTTTCTTAACCTAATCTTTAATTGCAACCTATCACCAACAAATTATAGCCGGCTAATTAAAACGGCATAATCTTCTAATCTCTTAGCAATTAACGTTACGAGTTCATTATTAATGCAGTATGCTAATATGACATTTGCAATACAAATATGTTGCCCTTCCCCTTTTAGCTTCACTTAAAACGTCATTAAACGCAGCTGACGTGACTTCCATGTTTGCTTTGTGTTATGTCTTTATCTGGCTAGGCATTTCCTTATAAGTTTAATAGGAGTAGCTGAATGATTTCGTTTGATTGAAATTGGTATCTACTTTTCTTCTACAAAAGTGGACTGGCTTGCCAACAAGCTCCTCTGATAGTTTTTTCGACATCGGCATTGATAAGATGACTACTACTTATGGTGCCTAAATAAATGTCTATTATTACGTAACTAAGCGCTGATATTGTAGTCATGCGACGGTCTGATAAGTTATATACCTCAGTAGTTACAATATAACGAATGAGTATACTTTAACACCTACATAAACTTTTTGAAGAAACTTCGGTTCAATAAAAAAAACATTATATCAATCACGAGTCCATAGCCCATGTCATTTAATTTTAGTCTGGCTATTTGCCAATCGAACAATGAAAAAAAAAAAATTTTTCGCAAAAGACTTCTAACCGCAACAATGGTGACATAATTCCCCTTTTTGTATCCTTACTAATATTATAAATCGGAAAGTGAGTTTGTTTGTTTGTTTGTTTGTTTGTTCCGCTTTCACGCCGTAACTACTGAACCGATTGCTTTGAAATTTTGCAGACGTAAAGTTAGAAGTCCGGATTAAATAATAGGGTACTTTTTATCCCGAAAAAATAGATATTCCCGAGGGAAAACAAAAATATTGTTTGCTTGATGGATGGATTGTAGATGGCGCTGTGTGTCGTTTAAAACAAGGTAATATATTGCAAACGAATATAAACATGTAAATTTAGAAGCTAAATGATACGATAATGAATCCCCGAAAATGAGGAATTCCCGAGGGATGATGTACAATTTGTTTAATCGTCTAAACTGTTTTTTTTTACATCTACTTATATATTGCAAACGAATATGAACATATAAATTTAGAAGCTAAATGATACGATAATGAATCCTCCAAAATGAGGAATTCCCGAGGGATGACGTACAATTTGTTTTATCGTCTTAACTGTTTTTTTTACATCTACTTATCCTGAAATAACTATAATTCAACGAATTACTAATTGGTATAAGTATTAGTTAAGTTATTTAGTTCTTGAGGTATGCGATAGATGGCGCTGGGTGTTTTTAAAACGTGGTAACGATGTGTTTTTAAAATACGTAAGAAGTGCAATGGTATCTCGCGCTTTAACCTGTAGCTCATTGTTCAATCGCGAGCTTCCCGATAGCTCGATAGATGGCGTTGTGCTTTTCTGTATCGCGGTGTTAAGGTTCGCCGCGAATAAAGCTTGGGTTTCCTAGGAAAGCGGTGCCGTCATATAGCGACCGTCATATTACGGACGCAAATAGACGGTCGTCTTTACGGTGATGACATGTGGAAAGTTCCACCGCCGTTTTAACACACCGTCATAAACTTTTTGTTAGTTGTATCATACTTACTAACCTGTTTTATTTAATATTTCTCAAATTTCACGACACCAATTCTGTTTTAGTTGACTTTTTCTATAATCTTTACTTTTTATATTATATATTGCTTCGTGGTTACGAACGAAATCTATTAAAATTTCGTCGACCTCGCTGCTCCAAGAGTTGTAACAAATTTTTGACGTTGTTACGAAAAAAAAAACACAAATACGTATTAAAAAAGTTTCACCGCTTTCAATAAAACGTTCACCAAACTATCTGACACCGTCAAGACGGCCGTCATGCAAATGGCGGCACCGCTTTTTGAAGTTACGGCGTCAGTTACCGCTCTCTAGGAAACCGCCCCATTTTGTTTACATAGACAACGTTCTGGTGACGTCATTCACCGCTGTATTACGGCCGCTATATGACGGCACCGCTTTCCTAGGAAACCAAAGCTTTAGTCTTAAGGTGTTTTGAAATCAGTGGGGCCCAGTAGGGCCAGGGCCAGCCGGGGCTGCGGGTTGTTCGAAAGAGATACCGCGGCCCTGGTATATAAAAGGCCTAGAACGGAACACGACGATTTTAGTCGGTAAGAGTCTGACACTCCCTCACCGCTGCTAACCCAATTCCAACAGACCTCCCATTTCAATTTAAAAGACTACAATTTCCTATAAGGGTTTCATTTGCAATGACCATTAATAAAGCACAAGGCCAAACTCTAAGGGTTGCTGGAGTACACTTAGAAAAACATTGTTTTTCGCATGGTCAGCTCTATGTAGCGTGTTCCTGGGTTTCCAGTGCCCAAAATCTGCATGTTTTTGCTCCACAAGGGAAAATGTATAATATAGTGTACCATTCAGTTTTGGTTTAACAACTAATCGTATCCAGCGTTACATCGCGCTTCTTAGATTTTTCCGTGGGAATGAGAAGTTTTCTTATAGTTGTGATTTATACCGCAATATAACCGAATTCCACGCGGGCGAAGCCGCGGGCGGAAAGCTAGTTAAAAAATAAACCCAAGTAACGCCACAAGCCACCTGCGAAAAGTTTTATCCGCAAAAAGCAAAAATTCAGTTTTTGTTCAAGCAAAAACTCCTTTAATAAGAAACAGGAGGAAACGGATCGGGCATCGAACCCTTAACATGTCAATACTACTATTTTGCATAGCATACGTCATTATTTGAACCACTGGGCGGTGGGTGGCACTGTTGGTTAAACGTGAGTTTTCTAAACATTGGTTAGTTGATCTCAGTTTACAATATAATGACTACTACAATGTGTTTAAATGTATATTTTGTTCTGTTTGTTTCATGCTGCTAACACAGGATGAAGGTTTGTGGATTATTGTTATAGTTTTATAATGTACTTGATCACGAACAAAACATTTAAGTTTGTACTTATATGCATCAGTGCAAGTCTACTGCCAGGGCATATACAAAGGTTGCCATTTCTACTATTTGCTAGAGGGAGTAGACCGAAGACCAAAAAAAATAATGTGTGTGTAATAGTGCCTCTAAAAGCTCCCCTTAAAAATATAAATATTTTGGGAATAAGCGTACTAAAAGTACATGGAATGTCCTTAAAACCCATACTTATTATGATAATGGCAGTAATTAACAAAGACACGGCATTTTAAAACGTCACACAAATGTTAATCATGAGAACTTATAAGCAATTAACTACATGGGTTAATGTTAACTCCACGGTGAAATCAGCCCTCCAACTAATTCCCAAACAAAAGGATTGTTTCCCAAATAGTCTACGAACAGTTTTTTTTCGTCCAATCAGTAAAAACCTTATCGAAAAACGACCGTTTCGGATGTAAATAAATCTGATGCAACTATATGGCCACCGCGGAGATTCCGTTCATATTGAAAAACAATAACAAAGCGTAAGAAATATATTGAATTCAATGGTTCTGTACGTATATTTTTAGATAAAAGTTAGTTAAAAACGAGAAGGTGGGCTGTGATAGCTTAATTTAATTTTAGCCAGTTTCTACTGAAAACCTTGTTTACGGTACTTAATTCTTCTATTACCTCTTACTAATATTGTAGGTTTGGTTATTAGCATCTGTTTGTTTCACAATCCCGCTTTAATGGCTGAACGGATTCTTACAGCTGAGAATTTAGAAGTAAAAAGTCAATGTAGCTGAAAATGTAAAGTTACTAGGACTTGTATTCGGGAGCATAAAGTAGCACTTACTAAAACAAGGTGTATCAGCTAGTTATCTTTAAGGAACCCTAACCGAACGTAGAAAATTTAAATATCTCAAGTCAGTCGCCAAGAATTATTGGATGCATCGTTAGTCCGTTATACAAACCGACATGTACGCCATTTTTTTGCCAGAAAACAGATATTTTTTGCCATTTCGTCAGGTTTTTAGGCCGCGACGAATTTTATTATAATATTTGTCGGTGTTTTTGGGTGGTTGGCCATATTAGAATACGATTTGTTTCGATAGTTAATTGGATGTTCCGGTTTTTTTGCTGCGTTTCTTATGGGACGTTTCCGCATCGGTTTTTTGGGCGTTCGATTTTTGTGACGCGGTATTGAGAGGGTTAAAGGCGGTTTAGAATTTAGTCGGTTTTAGTAGAAGAAAGGTTTGCGAATGTAGTGATCACGTCGATTTATAAGAATGATGTTCCGGTTGAAAAAATAAATGAAGACGCAATATAAAACAATCTTGTATTAAAGGTATTAGTCATAAAACGGTACTATTTCACGCTACTGTTTTTTTCCGTTTTGATCGAGTGGTCAAAATATGATTATCGATATTGTCATTAGATAGGTACTATTTCTTTCTCTTCCATGATCAGATAAATGTCCTTACACCTAACAGCTGTCTAAACATCTACTTCTTCTCCAGGTGAATACCGCATCGGTCTCAAGTTCAACGAGCAGCACATCCCTGACTCTCCCTTCAAGGTGTACATCTCGCCAGCAGTGGGAGACGCTCACCTGCTGGAGGTTGCCCAGTTCCCAGACTCCGCGCAAGTGGACAAGCCCACCCAGTTCTATATCAGGCTCAACGGCGCTAAGGGTAGCTTGGATGGCAGGGTAAGTTTGGGAAACTATGATGTCTTTTATTAATATAAACTTAGAATAGCAGGAGACTGAATATTTAGCAGGATATTGTTTTGAGTGCTAAATACCTGACCTAGGTATCTGCTGAGTACATTCCAATCTCAATAATATTTACTTAAGGGTTTATTCTAGACCAACTGCAGTCTCCAGTCTCAAAAGCGAATTCAACCTACCCTTTTTTTTTAATATGTAGTCTATAATTGCTTTCTTTCTATTATTCCTAATGTGTATTGTTTCAAAATTAATTCCAACACAAGTTTCATTTTATGAACTATATTTGTAGTATTCATTCTGTACTTTTAACTTTATCTTTAAAAGTCTTCTTGTGCTTAAAATTGTTAAATACCGAAGTTCAGCTAACATATCGTAACGGTCACTATTATCACTCCCTTTAAAGCCATCAATAAATATTAGATACCTATACAAAATCTCAACTTCCCTTGACCATTTAAAAATGTATGAAAGACTAGACAATGTCTTGTAATATACACAGTGGTTCACCCATAGGTCAATATGATTTATCGTGAGAACATGACGGCGATGTCCGTCTGTGTCCGTGATTTATGATCGATGGTCCACTGTGCAGTACGTGCGTTTATTCCGCGTTTACAGAGATTTTTTTTTGGCAACCGTTGCGTGGATTTGGCACACTGTGCGTGTTTTTGGTTTTGGTGGGTTTAAGTTTGTGAATTTATGCTGTGGTTGGTTCTATTGTATTTGTGGAGATATCTACACATAACCAATGATTATTACAGTTACGAATGAACATCGGGTGTAGATATTAACCGTCGTTGTTATTATTTCATTGGAAAACTTACTATTTGTAACACTTGTTATGATGATGAAAATCATATCAAAAGTTTGCTAATATTTATATTCATTTTACATCCATAAAACTACCAAAACACTGTCCAAAATTCAGAAAAAAAAGTGTTACAATTTTCGCCACCAAACACAACTAAAACAATATATTCCTGCACAGTGTGTCTAACCCCAAATTTTGGTGGACAAAAAAATGTAATAAAACGAACTGACCGCACGTGACCGCGTTGCTGAGAAATAAATCATGTTCGCACTAATATTTTATAACAGTGTGTTAGGATGAATATTATGCCACCTTATGCCAAGTTGTGCCATAAAAATTAATATGGGGTGAGCAAGTTTGCCTTGAGATGGGTGTATAGTGGAAAAAAATGGGCTTTTGATGATTTTGGTGCTTTGTACTTTTGCCACTTTTTTAGAGATGTAGATGAACTTAGGATGCATCATGTCATCCAGTAATATTGAAATGCGTAGCTAATCTGTGAAAACACAAAATATGATTAGGTTTCCCCATCGGGTTTACCCGCGTCCGTGGAAGCTACTTCGGGCAGTCGGCTAAAATGAAGCCTGTGGTTTTCTTCTATCTAGCATTTATTAACATTGAAATAATTTTGCCTAGTCGGTTTTTCACACCAAAAAAACCCGGTATGTATCTCTGTACCTACTATTGACCTTCAGCTTATCTTCTATATAAATAAAAATGAATTGTTGTTCGTTAGTCTGATTAAAACTCTAGAACGGCTGGGCCGATTGAGCTGATTTTGGTTTTAAAATGTTTGTCGTAGTCCAGGGTAGGTCTAACTAAACGGTGAGCAAATAAGGAAAAATTGCAAAAATTATAAATATGCCTCCAATAATTAGGCGGTACGAAGTTCGCCGGGTCAGCTATTTTCTAATATAATTATTCATAAGGGTCGGTTCATATCTGACGGAAAATGCGTCGAGCGTATCGTAAATGTATGATTGACGTACTAACGCATCATCGGTTAGGTGTGAATGATTGAATGTTTTATCGTATATTTGTCTGTTTTGGCGTTACGCGACCGAAAATACGCGACGTATGTTCCGTCAGATATGAACCTACCCTAATACCTAAAATACTTATGTTTTTTGTCCAGGTAATCTCCCCGTCAGGCAAGACTGACGACTGCTTCATCCAGAACATCGATGGAGACCAGTACAGTATCAGGTTCATGCCAAGGGAGAATGGAGTACACAACATCAACGTCAAATTCAATGGTGTCCATATTCCGGCTTCTCCTTTGAGGATTAAGGTTTGTATAAACATAAATATATACTTAGTCTGAATTGAGAACCTCCTCTTTATTGGGATATCGGTTGAAAATATAAATAATTGTCGCAATATTAACATACAGAGTACTTTACTGCTTAATGCAATCATCAAAAATATGGACCGTAACAAGTAAAATTCTTTAAAGAATTTTGAGATTTAAAAGTCTTAGCTATTTACCAAACTAAAAGGATTTCGAGTCTATATTATATTTAAGTAATAAGTTTTTCCTAATATACCATAAAACAATATTTTTTAGTAGAAAAAGGCATTTGCAATATATAGTATATTGGAATATTTTTGGCCTACTTTACATCGGACTACTTCATAAAGTTCTCGTTCAGAAATATAGATGGCACCACTGATTCCTGATATAACCCGTATTCATTTTGTGCCTATTCTCTTTTGCAAAGCTACAGCTAATACTTTTATTTATTTATTTATACACACAACCTTACATCTACCCTTACAGGACCCTCATGGTATCTGATTTTAACTAAACATCTTACTCTTATTATCATCTTCTTGTGATAAACTTTATTTCATCATCATCATCATTATCTCAGCCATAGGACGTCCACTGCTGAACATAGGCCTCCCCCTTAGATCTCCACAGATACCTGTTGGAGGCGATCTGCATCCAGCGTCTTCCGGCGACCTTTATAAGGTCGTCTGTCCTTATTTATTTTACATAATTTGACAACTTTTTGTTCAGGTTGGAAAGGATGATGCTGACCCCGCGGCAGTCCACGCTCACGGTCCTGGTTTGGGATCCGTAAAGACTGGTAAGTTCATAACGATACTAACTTAACTAGAAACTACTTCACGCATCCACAATTAATATTTTCTCGATAAATGGGCCACTAACAATGAGATCATTTATTCCAATCGGTTCCAAGGATTAGCGCCTTCAAGCAAGCAAAGATACTCTTTAACTTTATTACAGACTTTTTAGCTACTTAGTCCTCGAGTAAGATATTTAAGAGTATTAAATAGGTACATTCTAAAATAGCGCGTACTTTGTGATTTTTTGTTAATTTACATGCTGCTGGACGAAAGAAATGATAGAGGACACTCAGTTGTGATTTTATATACATTGTGAACTTAGATACTTATGTCGTGGTGGCCTAGTGGGTAAAGGACCAACCTCTCAAGTATGAGGGCGCGGGTTCGATCCCAGGTCAGGCAAGTACCAATGCAACTTTTCTAAGTTTGTATGTACTTTCTAAGTATATCTTAGACACCATTGACTGTGTTTCGGATGGCACGTTAAACTGTAGGTCCCGGCTGTCATTGAACATCCTTGGCAGTCGTTACGGGTAGTCAGTAGCCAGTAAGTCTGACACCAGTCTAACCAAGGGGTATCGGGTTGCCCGGGTGACTGGGTTGAGGAGGTCAGATAGGCAGTCGCTTCTTGTAAAGCACTGGTACTCAGCTGAATCCGGTTAGACTGGAAGCCGACCTCAACATGATTGGGAAAAAGGCTCGGAGGATGATGATGTGAACTTAGATACTTACTTTTTTATCTTCATTCTCTAGGTGTGAAGACAGACCTTATTATTGACACCTGCAATGCTGGCGTTGGTCTACTGGCTGTCACCATGGACGGACCTTCCAGGGTCGCCATGGACTGCACAGACGTCGACGAGGGTTACAAGGTAATTCTATCCTATGAGATTTTATCCAGTCTAGACAGTGTATGAATAGCGTAGTAACTTCTTAGTATCAGTACTCAATTTCCACACTTACAAATAAAAATAGAAATCGAAAACCTTTAATAAAAAGTTATTGCCAAAATAAGTAATAACTATTTATAAAACGAATTAGTAGATATTGGTTATAAATGTCTAAGACCACCGCTGGAATACCAGCATTCGTTTTTAAAAGAAATAAGACAGTAGGTAGTATACGGACAGACACACAGAAGTAAACTTAAAACACCACTCTTTTTGTGTCGGAGGTTAAAACTTCATTTCAAATGAGACTGCTTGAGGGATTACTAATATTTTAACTCTGTAAATGTGTAATGTTGCAAATCTTGGGGCAAAATAGAAATAAGTTTTTCACATAATTCACATAACTTCACTGTTTCTTAACTAATAAGGATTATTTTTGTGTAGGTGCGATACACGCCTCTTGCCCCCGGCTTCTACTACATGAGCATAAAGTACAACGGTGCTCACATCGTCGGCTCTCCGTTCAAGATCGAAGCTACTGGTAAGTCTTATCGAGAAAACATCCCTATATCTGTATACTCACAGATTACTTGATATATATATATGTATTTAGTTTTAGCTAGTATGTATTTTTTCAATCAAAAGTTTTTTTTTTATATATCTAAGCACCAAAACACTGCTAAGAATATTTTTAGTACATTTTCATTATCTGTAGATTTTACATCGTTAGTAGATAATATGTAAAGAGATTTTTTTTTATTTTTAGCATTGCCTTTATTTCGGGAGTCCGAATGATTTCTCAAAGTTTGTACATCTATTTTAATTTCACCTTCCCATCACCTCACCTTTTTCATACAAACCCTAATTCCGTCCTCAGGTGCAAACCTAGCAGAAATCGGAGCCCAAGAAACATCATCAGTGACAGTAGAAACAGTTCAGAAGGTGGCCAAGTCCATGCAGAAGCAGGGTCCAGTACTGCCAGCCTTCAAGTCTGATGCTACGAAGGTGACCAGCAAGGGCATGGGTCTGAAGAAGGCATATCTGAATAAGCACAACCAGTTTACCGTTCATGCTGGTGATGCTGGTAAGTTGCTACTTCTGTCAAGTTATTATCATTGTGATTAGCCCATGTTAGATTTAGATTTCAGTTAAGATGTAACTTTGGTCGTAAACCGGTTGTTGATATACTATTAGGTAAAAATCGTCTCCTAACGTGATCT
This sequence comes from Helicoverpa zea, assembly GCF_022581195.2. Lineage (NCBI taxonomy): Eukaryota > Metazoa > Arthropoda > Insecta > Lepidoptera > Noctuidae > Helicoverpa > Helicoverpa zea. The sequence goes on from NC_061476.1 coordinate 2,162,489, forward strand.
AACGTATCTTTCATGACTGCCTATCAAGTTACAGACATAGAAAACGCAAATGCTTTTAGTTCAGCGTGGTTTTATAGGGTTAAACGGTTTTCGGGGGGAACTATCTTCATAATCATAGCTTTCCTTGTCTATCTGACATCCATTATCCAAGTTATGGAAATAACTGACTTTGTTGAACAAGCTTCACCGTGTAGCAATGCAATTAATCTGATTCACGACATTATTCTTAAACTCCTCATTTATAACCATTATTTATTTTTACCCAGGTAACAACATCCTCTACGTCGGTATCTATGGCCCCAAGGGTCCCTGTGACGAGGTCCAGCTCAAGCATAAAGGTAAGAACAACTATGAATGCTGGTACGTCGTCAGAGACAGGGGAGATTACATCGTCATCGTCAAGTGGGGAGATGAACATATTCCCGGATCCCCCTACAAGGTTGAGGTTTAAGGGATGAAAGGAGATGGTTGCGAATATAGTTTCTGTATCTAATTTTGGATCTGTCACTCCACCTAGTTCTTTGTCTAATCAAAAATCTTCGTCTGTATCGATGTACATTTCTCAGCGACAGTAATTCTTGGTAAGGTTATCAAAATTTTGAATTTTCTGTATGCGCAATCATAGTTAGTTGAATAAGTTATTTCCTTAAAACATATTGAGATATAGACTTTGATTATGCATCGATTAAATTAACTATAGAGAAAGAAGTATTATATTTTTGATGAGTAGAATGCTCTGGTAAAAACGTAAATAAAAGAATCAAAGTACGGACTATAAGCAATAAAGACAAAAATATTATTAATAATTGTGAACTCCTTATGAGTTATTATTTCTTAGCTATATCTAAATATGTTTTAAGTTTTATATATTTTATCATCAAAAGCTTGATTATACTGAAGGATAACGAAAAGGTTTCTTTATCCATCTTCTTTGATTGATCTCTTAAATATTGTGGCTTTTTGGCTGTTTTCATCTTGTGGTGTGGTGATCATGAATTCTGTTTTATTATCAACTGAACGATTAAAATTAACTATAATTCTATCAACATTAGCTGGTTTATTCAATCCATTATACTTTTGGTCCCTGAAGATATTAATACCAGTATCCAATCTGGACCTTACCAACTAGCCATTTGATTATATTTTCAGTGTCAATCACCAAATTGTGGGATGATCTCAGTGAAAATTTCACAGATTAGACACATTTTGTTGTTAGTCTAAACCTTTTCTGTATCCGTTCTGTGTTTTTCTTGATCCTTCACTATATGTAATTTATTTAAATTCATCAAGTTTGTCATCGCAATTTCCTATTACATTTAAGCATTTTCAGAAATTCTAACCATTTAAGATATACGTACTTAAATAAATAATAAAAAAAACATAAATTCTTTGTTTTTGTTTTGCGACAACAATGTCGAATTGTCGTTTGTAATGTCGATAGATTATTGTGATCTTATTTCTTTACTTTGTTTTGTTTTTACAAACGGAGTTATTTTTGTTTATTTTTTATTTGCTTATTTAGAAGTGGTAGGCGTATTTGTGTAACTCCATTCAAAAATTGTTTTATTTTTTCTAAAACCTGCGTCGTGTCGCGTCTATATTTTGCTCAGACTGAATTTCATTATATAGTGTTGCAATTTTTCTATCGATATTTTATACTGACAGTTGACACTGAAATATTTCTTGTGTTTGTCGAAGTTATTTTTGTTTGCTTAATAACTTCGACAAATAAAAGTTATTATTTCAAGTTGTCGTATTACAGTATTCTGGCCAATTTTATATGTTTCTCGTTTAGTATTTAGGGCGACTAAATGACAATACATATAAAGTATTAACTCAAAAATATTCCCTTTATTTTATAAGTTTTGCGAGACACAATTTTCTTGCCAATAATTTTAGCGAATTTTATTGTTTATTTTATTTTTTAAAAATTCCTCTACGTCTTTTTTTATTAAAAGTTTTTCAATTGTTAGAGGATTTTTTTTGGAATTCGCTAGTAATTGTTGGCCTCAAGCTTTTGGTAGATATTTTATTTTTTTTGAATTTCTACAAAAAGTTTGATTAGTTTATTATGTCTCAGCCTTCTCATATAAGTATTATGTATTGCTTTCAATTTTTTGTATGGTTTGTGTATGGACTTTGCCTACGTAGGTAGTATGATCCCTTATTTGTAAATACCTATTTTAAGTGTTTAATTATTAAATGTATTTTGCGACTGTTAACTAAATAAAAAGAGGAAAGTTCTAAGACTTGTTTTATTTCTTATTTTTCTGTTTTCTCCCCGACAGCAGCTGAAGTTTTCCTAAGGGACTTTGTTTTATTTTTAAGTATGATATTAACTACTAGCTTCTGCCAGCGGTTTCACCCGCATCTCGTGGAAACCTCTGCACGAATCCGGATAAAAAGTAGCCTATAGCCTTCCTCGATAAATGGGCTATCTAACACTGAAAGAATTTTTCAAATCGGACCAGAAGTTCCTGAGATTAGCGCGTTCAAACAAACAAACTCTTCAGCTTTATAATATTAGTATAGATTGGTGTAAAATATGCCTGCTGTGGTTTAAGAGTTCAATGTTATGATGCCTCGGTAGTGCCTGCGTTTGTATTACTTACTACGTAATACTTACGATACATACATACTTACATTTCCTTCCAATGTTTCAAAACGAGATTTTCTCCAAAGATCCATTCAATACTATGTAATTTCCTTTTCTTTGCGACTTAAAGTATTCAAATAATAGCTTCGCCAAAGCTAATGATGGGAATCGAACCCTTATATCACTAGGTGACAAATCAGTAGCCGTCACAATATTTTTTTGTAATGTGTATTTTCAATGATCAGCAAGCCTTCATTATAAGGCAAATTATGTCATGGTTAGAGGATTTATAAAAAAAAAGACACAAATATAATTCTTGGCATAGTTGTAATTAATTTTTAATCAATTTTAAGTAACAAAAAATGATTTTCGTTCATTTTCATCTATAAATCTTAAAACGAGAACGCTAGAAAAAGCGAAAACTAACATAAAACGAAAAAAAAAATTACTTACAAAAATATCGTATTCATAATAATAAGTTTACACTTAACTTAAAAAAATCAAATTACAATATCACATTTCTACTTACAATAGAGAGATATTGGCGATTTTTATTCCCTTAAATCCAAAGTTCGAAAAATTAGGTATAACTCTTGGCTCATTGTCATGATACAGTTAATATACAATAGTGCTTACTTAACAACAAATGATCGGAAGAAATACTTATTGCCGTTATTTAACATTAACGAAAAAAACATATTTGTACAAGAAAAAATAAAGATTTGGCTAATTTGTGACAGACAGACAGACGGCCATCTTGCCCTGCAGACCCCTAACGAATAACCACAACCTAACATTTTTTTTATAACTAAAAAGATCAATAGCAAATTAATTTAGAAGGAAAATAGACATTCCTCCAAAAATAGTCACTCTTCCCCATTCCATCTCCTATCACATTTTTTTATTAATTTTACCTACTAACGCTGATTCGTTCGAAAAAATTAAAACAAATCAACAGTTCCTGTGTTCGTATACATGAAACTAGTCTAAAAAATCGATGTACGAAGGGCCTATTAAGTACGGAAAATAGGAATACTTTACAATTCCGAATGTACGCCACTACCCTTGAGTTCTTAAGGCTAATATAATTGAGCATAAGCACTTTTAGATATTATAAAGTAAAACAAAAAAACTTTCTTCAATAAATTTCAAGGATTTTTTTCTCAAAAAATCGTATTCGTATTTACAAAATATTTACAAAAAGTGCACCTTTCATTGTGTGACGTAAAGAAGCGATTTGGCCACTCATAAATGTATTATACACATGGGGAATATTTTTAACGATAGAAAATATATTCGACCCGAAGGCTTATTAATAATTAACTTAATTTTTGTTCGTTAAAACATTTTAAAATGCAGGAAGAATACATTTTCTAAATTTGGAAAAATAAATGTAAAGAATACTAAAAATGATAGGTTGTACAATAGATAAAGCTAAAAAAAATACATAATATGATCTAAATAGGAACTGAGTGCAAATGTGATGATTAAAGAGATCTATTTATTAATTCTTAATGAATATTATAAAAATGCAACTGAAGTGAAAGTGAAGAACGATATAATTCTGTGGAAGTTATTCGAGTCACTTTTGTTTTACAAATACTTGTTGTTATCAGGAACTTTTTGATTAAAAACATGTTTTATTTATTACTTATTATGTTAGTTGTGAATAAATTATTTCGATTATGTAGATTCCAATGCAGTCTCACTCTAAGAAATTTAATGTTACAAATAAAAAGTTGCACTGAAAATTAAACTGTGTATGTTGAGATACAACTTTTCAGTAAAAAGAGACTGTCGTTGAACTTATTTTAACTGTGTTTTTCGTATCAATTAGTTAACAATAAAATAAATCACTGGGTTTGTGTTATGCATCGATAGAACATTATGCTTTGATTACAGATAAAAGAAAATATAAAAAAGATGTCTAATATGACTCCTCTAAGATTTAGCCGTATTAAAGATTAGTTTTTCCTTAATCAGTGAAATTAACATGCGTCCGAGTTGCTACGAATGTTTGATCGATAATTAATTGTAAAGTGCTGAAAATATTTGAACAAAGACGAACCAATAAAAACATCAAAAACCTATATAATACATCAATATATACTTCGGGTATAATATTTTTCATATCTACAACCATATCACAAATATAAAAATTCAATTCAATACGAATCGTTATTTCTCAAGTCTTTTATCTCCAAACCAATTCAGCATCCTATAGAATAATAATTTCAATCAGCCCTAATTGACGATCAAACCCCCGGATCAACTGGGTAAAACGAACAACCGTTAAACAAAAAACTAATCAATAATCCGTAAATTGGAAAATAAAATCCGAAATCACATTCATACCCATAAAATTTTGTCATCTACTCACAAAATTCCGAGTATCCATACAATTTTATTTCTAAAAACATGAATTTGTTTCTCTAACGATAAAACCGTAATACCACTGTCTTCGAGAGCGAGATTCTAAATATTTTTTTATTTAATATTTCGTTAATTATACAACTAGTAATACCATCATAAGTACATACTATAGTGAATGTACCTACGGTAAGTTACTGCTTATCCTTGTGCGATAGCGCATGCGGCAGGATGTGCTCCGCGGGCAGCAGGGCCGAGGGCTGGTGAGCGTAGTTCCTGATCTGATGCAGGGATATCAGCTGGTTGGGGAAGGAGTTGGGCTGCTGCTTGCCTTGCTGGAAGTGGAGGGGGTCGTAGAGATACGGCCGCGTGGGCAGGGCGCTGTGGTGCGACAGCCCGTTGAGGTGAGGAGCCATTGAGTTGATTGGCGTAAACGCAGAGTTCGCCGCGGACGACACGGGGGGCTGGATGCGGTCGTCCTGGCTCTCATGCTGAGCAAACAGAGCTCGTTGCTGCTGAAGCTGCTGCTCGTGATGCTCATCGCTTTCCCGCTGCTGATGGTAACCTCCTTCATCAGACATGTGCGCCGCTGAGTCTGGGCTCACCTTAGGCCAGTAAGGATGGTCTCCAAAAGGCGCAGCGGTAGGCGCGGCTGCTCCTAAAGATCTATTCAATCCACTCAAACCTAAAGCAGATATCGGCGGCCGCTTATCAGCCCTCTCCGCATGCTTATTCATGTGTTTACTTAAATACGTCTCCTGCGTATAACTCTTGCCACAATACTGGCATATATGTGTCTTCAAGTGTTTGGATTCTTTGTGTTTAGGGATGTGTTCGAGGAGGTCCTTCTCGTGGGTGAAGCATTTGTAGCAAGAGTTGCATTTGAATGGCTTGTCTGTCTGGTGGCAACGGCTGTGGCTTTGGAGGTTGGACAGTTGGGAGAAGGCTTTGGTACATCCGATCTGGGTGCAACGATAGGGTTTATCTCCGGTGTGTGTTCGGATGTGCTGTTGGAGATGAGACAGCTGGGTGAACTTCCTCTGACAGATCTCGCAGCGGTAGGGCTTGATGCCCAGGTGGATGCGGGAGTGTTGCGCCAGGTACGAGGAGTTGGCGAAGGCTTTCGGACACTGCGTGCAGCGGTAGGGCTTCGCCTCGCGGAGGTGAATCTGGGTGTGCAGCTGCAGGTCTGCTTTTGAGCCGAAAACCTGAAATGAACAGAAAAAAACCGTTAGTTATACTGATTAAATTACAAATCTTAATAAAGGGTATCTAATTGAGTATAGAAATGAAGTACAATAAGGTTTAGTTTCGGTTTATCCATTGTAACTAGCATTAAATACTGTTAAATTTAAATCCGTAAAACACTTGCACAAGTAACGACAAAAAGTCGATTTGGATGCAACTAACAATACAAATAAACGTCAAAACAATCTTAATCTTACAAATGATTTCAAACACCGTTGTAAACATCATTGAAATCATCAAAAAGTGAATTTCGCCCTTGAACGACATCCGCGCGCAGCCGGAACAAATGATTCTTAGTCTTTTTTTATTTGCCCAACTCTTAATAAAGGCAGGATGTCGGCTTCACGGCGTTTTCCACGCGTAGTAATCGCTTTGACTTCCTTATATACGTCTGGGCAATCAGAATCTTTGACTCAGCTACCGTTCCTGTACCATGATCAAGATTTAGAGTAAAATATCTTATAATTGCTGCTAGGCAAGATATGTGAAGATTCGGTGGCTAATGAATTTTAGTTCAGCTCTTAAGCCATAATTAAATGGCATGAAATTAAACTAGTCAACGTTAGGTCTCTGCAAACTCAATACTCAAATCAACATGATCAAAGGCTGAATTTTAAATAAGTATTTGTGTACCCGTGCCAACAAAAGCCGGTACTTTCGGCGGCACTGTTCGCGCACTAAAGTGTTTCGGTATACCATTGATACTCTTTGTGATATCCCAAATTAGTTTCTAACTTAAAACTGACACGTCATCTCTTAGAATCGTTTTCATCTAACAATGAGGCTGCTAGCCACGTTCCTTCGGGCGCTTCTGATCCGCAATCAAATGATAATGATCTCAATAGCAAAGTAAATAAAGCTCAAACTATAGTGCCATCAGTCGATACTGACGGTTGTAGTGCCTAACAATGAACGTTAGGGAATGTATTTGATAAAATAGATGTAGCAGACGAATTTGGATTTAAATAAGGTTTGTATAGAGTTCCTTTTGAAGATAAAGGTGTGGTTTTTGATTTTACTGGCCGGATTCGTTCGGTAGCACGTTGCATGACTAGCGAGAAGTACGAGACACGAACGCAATTGGTCACAGATGGAACATAATTAAAGTTTGGGGCACTACTTAATGTTGTGAAGCAGTAGATTCGAGGTGGTGGATGACTTTTAATAGGTCTTCGTGAAGGATCGCGTAGAGAGGAATCTGTGTTAAATTGGTGGAACTAGGAATGTCGGTTTGGTAAATCGGTTGTTACAGATAAAGGATGCTGTAACATTGATCTAAATTACAATTTTGGTTTCGAAGAATAAAATGAGAACGTTTCGAAGGCCGGTTAAAGAATTTGATGAAACAGAACTCCTGAATGATATTTATTCAAAATGTAGTATAGAGATGTCCATTTTACTAGCAATAAGCAATAAGCAATAATCTAAAGTTTAGTCTTAGGTAATCGAGAACGCTATAAAAACCCAATTGACAATTCAATTGTTGAAAAAGTGACAAAGCGTCCACAATACCAAGTAATTGAATAATAAGAAAAAAATCTAAATATTGTCGGACAATCAGCAGGCGACAGACAGCTTTAGCTTTTGAATGTAACGTATCTATCTTCAGAAAAAGAATACCATTTTCCTCTTATATATCTTCAAAACTTGTACGTTGAGGAATTTGTCTGAATTCATCAGTATCATCTAAAATGTCTTTATTACCATCAATACCATTTTCTTTATCATTTATATGTATATAATTTACCTCCTTAAATTATAATTAGTTATTCAAATCTACATATCACGCTTGGATTAAATTGCTATTGTCAAACATTTTCTTCATTTATTAGTCAGTACTTTTTCTTCTTATTTTGAACATTAGGCTCAACGTTTAAACTCATATGAATACTTGATCTATATTTATGTATATTATAATGAAAGTAAAGTTTTTGACGTTGTAGAGGGTTAATCTGTGAATTAACTGACCTAATTTTGAAAATTATTTTAGCAATAGTAAGCCAAGTGATTAGTGCCTCTGGCGGAAGCTTAATACATTAAAAGTAAGCCGTCAAAAATTCAACAAACGATGCTTTATTACCTAGAAAATTTGGCTTCAAAAGTGGTTTCGTTAAAAATAAACCTGAATCATTATAATAATTGACCTTGAGAACTTGTTACACAAGATAATAATTTAATGTAACTATATGCAACATTTTTTTACTAAGTTTTATTCCTATGTTAGTCGCTGTATTACAAATTGTTTAATCTTTTTTTCTTGTAATCTTCTTGAGACCTGTATTATCAGTTTTAAGAACTTGTATTTTGCTGAGGTTACTATTTGTTACTTTCTGGCTTTTTGGTACCTTATCAATATGTTCTATGTACCTATGTAGTTTTGTTAAACATATCGACTGCAAGCAAGCAATACCTCCTATCTGACTCCGGGTGGATTTTAAAGGGGAACAATAAAACTTAATAAAATCCTTATTCCGAGGAAGGTATAATGAGATACTGAAAATCCAAGTTTTCTTTTTCTAAGCATAGTATTGATTAATAAAGTTTTTTGTTTTTATTTTGAATCTAAAGGTAGTTTATGGTAGATACAAGTTTTTTGGTTTTTTGAAACAAAAATGTCAGATAGGAGGTATTGCTTGCTTGCAGTCGATATGTAAATTATGAAATTCATAAATGATGAACCAGTACCTAAATGATATTATTTTGTAAATATATTTTTTGACTCCACAAAATAGTACGCTAATTACTAGTTAGAAATACATAGTAATATTAAAGTCATTATCAATTATTACGATTAATTACAAAGCAAATGTGTATAGTTGTTTGTAGGAAATAATGAAATCAACGAACCGTGTCGTTGGAAGAATTAAATTGGTCTGTTTTATGAGTTGAAGGAAGATAATTTTAATCTGTTTTGTTCAGGAAGACTATAAGTAATGGATTAATGCTTAAATCTGCTAATGACATTGATTTTGAAGATCTGTACAGACTTGGATAGAAAACACTTATTCCTGCCTTCCTTCTTGGAGGACACCTTTGTAAAAAGAAGTGCACCATTATTAAGTATGTAGGTACATATATTTTGTACTTATGTATATTTAGAACACAGATTTTTTGTGGTTTGTATATCAAGTGTGCAATTAAGAATAAAATAAATAATAATTGGTATGACAATTATGAGAGCTTTAGATTGAAATATCTTATTATGATTTTAAAATATTAAGATATGGGTCAAAAAAGACATTCCATCTGTCAAACTTGAAACTAAAAGATAAAACTGACAGATGTCAAAATAAAGGTATTTAAATCAAGACAAGATTACGTAAGGGTTGACGTGAGGGTTGAAGGGTTAGGGTTATTAAAGAGTGGTCATCTGTATCCCGCTGAGAAAAATGTTATGTGGTTTAGGGTTGAAATAATGAATGTATTTATTTTATCACTGAAAGATTGTTACTTGGTTAAGACAATGAGGAAAGGTTAAGCTCAGAAAATCAATCTGGTTAGTAAAAAAAATGGTTACATGTTTCACTATTACACACACAAGCTTTCATTCATTTTTTGTGTTGTTAATTTGTATGAGTAAAATTCACGGCTTTTCAGCCTACAGACAAAGTCAAAAAAAAAAAATAACTAATTTTCTTAAAACCCTCCAGTTTTCGCGCGCAAAAAGTTAAACTTGACAAAAAGGGGCATAACCACGACAGGCTACTTTTTGCTGCCCCAAAATTATTATTAATTGTAAGCATACATTCTGTCTGTTTATCTGTAGACATTAGACCCTGGCTGGAGGCGAATTTTCCCCTAATAAGGCATAGTTTTTGCCCCCTCAGATTAATTTTCGCAAAAGCTTAGGGTTTCAAAATGGCTCTGTGATGCGGCCATGCCTCGTGTGCGCCGGCGACCTTCTAAGAAGGAGGTCTACTGGTGGTCTCAGGAAATGGCGGGCCTCCGGCAGGCCTGTATTCATGCGCGGAGGTGCTACTCTAGCGTCCGCAGGCGACGCCAGCGCAGCGACAGCCTTAACATCTTAGAGGCTGAGCTTTATGAGACGTATCAGGCTGCACGAGAAACTCTGCGGGTGGCGATAATCCGGGCGAAAGATCAAAGCAGAAGCGAGATGCTGGATGGCCTTAACCGCGATCCCTGGGGACGCCCGTATCTCTCAGCAAGGAACAAACTTCGTGCTCAGGGCTCCCCACTTACGGAGGCCCTCGAACCTCAGTTCCTTAGCCAAGTAGTGGAAGCTCTATTTCCCAATCGGGCAGAACATGTACCTCCAGTTATGGCTCCGCCTGAGGAGGAACAGCACGATGAAGAGGAGATCCTGACAATCACTGAGGCGGAGATGAATAATGTGATTTTGAAGGCGCGCTCCAAGAATAAAGCTCCCGGCCCGGATGGCGTACCCTCCAAGGTACTAGCCATGGCACTAAGCGATGCGATGAAGGATCAGCTGAAGGAACTGTTCGACGCGTGTTTAACGTCGAGACAGTTCCCTGAGCCTTGGAAGGAAGGACGCTTAGTGCTTCTGCAAAAGCCGGGTCGGCCGCCAGATTCACCTTCGGCTTACAGACCCATTGTCCTGTTAGACGAAGCGGGTAAGATGCTGGAGGGGATTCTGGCCAGCCGCATAACTCGACACCTTAATACGACCGGCCCCAACCTGTCGGATGCCCAGTATGGCTTTCGGGCCGAACGATCGACTGTGGATGCCATATTGCGCTTGAAAACAGAGGCGAGGGAAGCGGTCGCCGGAGGGAACGTGCTGTTGGCGGTGTCACTGGACATCGCCAATGCATTTAACAGTCTGCCATTCAGCTGCATAGGTGAAGCGCTCCAATTCCACGGAGTGCCTACGTACCTGAGGCAGCTAGTGGCAGACTACCTGAGAGGACGGAGCGTCTGCTACCAGAGACGCGACGGGCGCATGGTACGGTGCTCTGTTACGTGCGGTGTTCCGCAGGGGTCAGTCCTGGGACCACTCCTGTGGAACATCGGATACGATTGGGCCCTGCGTGGCGGCTTTACCGCCGGGCAGGGTGCAATTTGCTATGCAGATGACACCCTCGTTACCGCTCGGGGTGAGACTTTTGACGAAGCAGCTCAATCGGCAATCCAGTGCGTGTCCCTGGTCATCAGCCGTATTGAAGCGCTCGGACTGCGCGTTGCTCTGGAGAAGACGGAGGCCCTAGTATTTCATGGACCCCGGCGTCGTCCACCTGCCGGGGCCCACCTTGCCCTTGGGACTACAAGGGTAAGAGTTCAAACCAAGATGAAATACTTGGGCCTGGTAATAGATCGATTGTGGAACTTCCGCGAGCACTTCTTGCAGCTTCAGCCAAAGCTAATCAATGCTGCGTCCTCCCTTGGTCGATTGTTGCCGAACTCGGGCGGACCAAGCGCGATATGTCGGCGGCTATACACGGGGGTGGTTAGATCGATGGCGCTCTATGGAGCACCGGTGTGGGCAGATTCTTTGAGGAGTCCCTCAAATAGGGCTTTACTGCGTAAGCCACAGAGGATCATGGCGAACAGGGTCATCCGTGGATATAAGACCGTTTCTGCGGAGGCCGCATGCGCCCTGGCTGGAACCCCCCCGTGGGATCTAGAGGCACAAGTGCTCGCGGAGATTTATTCCCGGAGAGCTAATGCTCGCTCGAGCGGCGACCGTCCTCCGCCCGAGCTTGTGAGAAGATGGCGCGAGCAGGCGCAGGAGGATGTCCTGTCCCAGTGGAAGGATAGACTGGCGGCGCCTACTGCTGGTCATTGGACTGCGGCGGCAATAGGGCCAATTCTCGAAGAGTGGGTGGGAAGAAGGCACGGAGTGCTGTCCTTCCGTATCACCCAAATTTTGACCAACCATGGTTGCTTCGGCTACTACCTGCATAAGGTGGCTAGACGGGAACCTACCCCCGTGTGCCACCAGTGCGGTAGTAGCCCAGATACAGCGCAGCACACCATTGAGCTGTGTCCCGCCTGGGACGAGCAGCGCAATGCGTTGGCGGCAAATACCGGACAGGACTTCTCGCTGCCGAATTTGGTGAGGGTGATGATCGGCAGCGAGGCCGGCTGGAAAGCCATAGATACCTTCTGCGAACAAGTAATATCGCAGAAGGAGGCGGCGGAGCGGGTCCGTGAGGCAGACGCTCATGCGGACCCAATTCGTCGCCGGAGGGTAGGCAGGCGTCGGACGCGTTACGCCGCCCAGATGCCGCCCTAGCAGCAGCCAGTGGGTAGCAGACCGGGGAACTCCTGCTACCTGCATTGCACGAGCTGCTGCTGAGATGGATCGCCAGTAGATGGAGGCGACCAGCCACTGCCGAGAGGTCACGAAAGTCGTCTTTGGTCCTCGTGGCCCCTCTCTAAAAGGCAGAAGACGGCACAAACGCTGAGGTTTTTAGTGGGTGCAAGCCCCACATAACCTCACCGTCTCCCCGGGCGGTGTGTGTATGCGTCAGGCATTTTCCTCAGCTGAAACAAAAAAAAAAAAAAAAAAAAAAGGGTTTCAAAATGGCGGTCGGTTTTTTGGCGCTGAAAAATTGTGTACACGATTTGTTTGTGTCTGTTTTGACGTGGTTTTTGTCTTAAGAACACATTAATTACGTTTTACTTATGTAGAATTAAGTGTTCTATCACGAGAATTTATAATAGGCACTATTACATGATTACATTTTTGTAAAACGATTCCTTGGCGTACAGCCATTGGTCATACAGTCGTAACCCAAAGCATAATATCACGCCGATACCGAAAACCGTCGTATCTGCAAATCCACATCAAGAAAATGACACGTGAGTGACACAACATAGATTAATTCCTAAGACCATGCTCACGGTGGATTATAACGCTCTAAATCTCGTTTACAAATTAAATCTTTTAATATTGCTAAACAGGTTCATTTATGTAAATTAGTTGTCGTAAAGTCAGATCGGTAGTTATAAAAATCAGAAAAAAAGTACAAGTTTTTTTTTAAATTATATCTTAAATTCTTTCAAGAGTCGTTCAACCACCTGGTTTTAGTAAAAAAAGAAGAATTAAAGCGATGTTAAACTAGAGAATTTGTAACAAAAAACCTAAGAATCTGTCTAGGAAGTAATAAACGTTTTACAACGAGGAAAAGATTCACAAAGTTCAATTACTAACTTCCGAATCGATTACGATTCAATGGTATAGATAATGTGACGGAATTAATACCCAGTTTATCGATTAAACCAATCCAATTTTAATTAAATAATTAAAATTTTGATTTTACAATTATTCCAGCTTGATTGATTTGCTAATGAAGTGCGTTTTAACTAATTATTTGTGGTTATGGTGTTTTAAGTATTTGTTAATTAATGGTTGGCTGTGATCAGCAAATAATTAATCATACAACATATAAATAAATAAGAAATAATTTGAATATTTTTCTCCATGTTTTATACTCGTATAAATAATTGTGAATGACATACATTTCAAGTACCTATAATTCGAGAGCTTGGAAAATACTTAATATCAAATCAAAATTCCGAGCAATAGTTATAAAATTTGTCATTAATCTCTCGTTTTTCCCCAATGAATTGTAATCTTGACCATTTAAAACACTCTTTTGTATTTCAAACGGAAATCTAATCTCTTTGAGATAATCGTGCGATCACTTTGATTTTTACAATTTTTCGAATATAAAAATTCAATCAAAAACGTGAATAGATTTTATAACTGTAAGTATATTTTTTAATTTTTTTCTGTTATTATGTCATGAAAATATTATTGGTATTAATAAAAAGGTGTCGTTTTTCACAGACGGCCCTGGTGTCCATGATTTTGGCGGCAAAAAGTTCATTCTAAGCCAATGTCAGTATCGGCCATGCGTTAAAAATTGCCACAACCGTTGAAAAAAACCAAGTAATCTAGGTAAATAGCGAGAAATCAAGCGGCAATGTTACTAAACACGACCAACGATAAGTAGATTGATATTGTAAAATTTCGTATAGTAGAAATAATAAAAAATAAAATATATTTGTAACATCGAAATTGTCATTTACGCGCTTATTGTGTAAGCGTGGCGTAAGTTCAAATGTGCAAACTGGGCCTATGCAACTTTCTTATTTAATATTGATTTCATTTCATCTTTTCAATATCCCATAAGGTCTTAAAGTTCGGATCCATTACCAGGATAAAAATCCCATATATTAAATGACTGTTTATGCAAATCCAGTTTTTAGAAAATCGATTGATGAAATATAAAATCTTTCAGAATTAATTTCTTATAAGGATGCTGCTTAATATCCTTAACAACAGTTGTTTAGAGCTTATTAAGTCCCAAGGCCTCAATAACACAACCGACAGTATTCTATCAATGTCCAAGTTTTATCAGATCAAATGCCGTCCAAATGTTAAGTAATGTAGGAATAATGGCGTCTCTAACGCATTTTATTGTATCGCATTTGAATATGTTTGGCTCTTTATGTTTAGTGCGGATTTGCTTGATGTTTTAATGCTATTTAAGGATGAAAAAGAAGAAAATTATAGTTTAGATGAGCTTAGTGATGCTGAAGAATCAAATAACGTGATTAATTTGATAGAAATTGATTAACTTAACATTATTGATAAAGTGTCAAATAATGTTCGGAATGTTTAAGATTTTGGAAGCACTAATGTAGAAAAAGATTATAAAAAATTTAAGTTTAATTTTGCCGATGACGTGAGAGGAGGCAGAAAGCTTATCAAGAATATTAAATACTTGACATTAAAGGGTATCGAAGCTATAACCAAACAGACAGCTGAATAGATGTTAACTATAAAACAACTATTAAAAAATAATGCAAAGCACCTTCTCGTTCATTCAGACATAGTAAACCAAATGTGCGTTGAATTCATTATTTTAAATCTATATTTAGAAGTTAGGAGACTTAATTTTAATGATATAAAATTATTACAGACACGTGTAGAATGGCCTGGGGTCATAAAATGTTAAACTATGCTAAATCACTATCTAATCTGCATAGAAAATAATATGAATATAAAAAGTAATAAAGACGCACGCGCCGAAGTAGATTGACTAGATTTTTTGTTGGAGAAATAAGAGATATTATTCTTAAATATTTTGAATCGAATAAGATAAATGTCCATAAAGCTGTTAGCTTAGCTTTTTATGGAAATAATCATGTAAAATACTGCCTCTTTCAATCAAATTAGCATGCAATGAAACACCTCGACTGACACAATCTAAAACACGAAATTTACAAAACGTAGCCGAAACAAAATGATATTCAAATCCGATCACAACGGGGGGCGGGCGCGTGCTACCGAAAAACGCTGAACCAATTCAAAAAACCGTTTTTCCGAGCTCCTAAAGAAGCCAGTGACCAAGACCCAGATTGGACCCTACGATATTACCGACAAAACATTCAAAAATGATCTTTAAGCCAACGATGGTAAGAGCAAATCGAATGCACAAGTTTTTTTACATGGTTCCGTTTTTTACCGTCTTTTGTCACCCAAGCGAATGAAAAAGTTGGAAATCGTGAATAAAAAAATCCGTTTAATATTGGCATTGAACGGTCTGCAGATTTGAGCGTAGAAATTTGGTTTTAAAACGTATAATTTAGACTCGTGTCGTGCTCGGGTAGCTAAAATAAATGTCACGTTTCCAACTATTGTATAGATGGGTCGCAAGAAATTGATATTTTTCTATCATCTTCCGTCTGTTGGCTATTAATAAAACCATTTTGATAGATCACTCCCATTCATTGTTAAAAAAAACTACAATAACCTGATGAATTTTGAGAATGGCGTTTTTGTGGTACACAAAGCTGATTTTGATATGCTTTCCTAGATTTTACGGGATCCAAAATGTCATTTCAAGAAAGTCATCGATTATCCTCAGCATTTTTAGTTTTTCCTTTTTTTTCTATATTGTTGGTGTTAATGCTTATTATATTGGTGCTACCTATTAAATTTGAACAATGGCCTGAATGGAAGCTATTCAATGTCGCTTTAGTTAATTAGCGTCACCATGACACGAGTCGTGGTTCTGGTGACCGACATGGATGGCTGCTGACTGCTGAGGCTCATTCTTCTGGTATAATTAGTTCCTTACAAGTGTCTTAGTCACAGGAAGTTTAAGGTGGAATGATATCATCTACCTTCCTTTTTTCAAGCTTACCATTAAGAATATATGCACCATTCAGACCACCATCAGTAATCATCCCATCTTATAATAGCATGATTGTCACATCTCCTATTCCAAGATCTAAATCATAGTCTGATTCTTCATAAAGCATTTTAATACAAATAGGGATATCAGGATTAGTTCCAGATCCTGATCGAATGTGGTATGAAGCGTGTCGTGTATATCTCGATGATATTACCTTTTCGTCGACGCTTGCGCACCCTGAGCAAATATGGACGCGTAATGACGTATAGAGCTTTGATTTTCTAGACTGGATTTTGATTATCGATCCTGAGAATGATAAGTTTAATTCAGTAGAAGATGATTAAAAAATAACGGATGGTAATGTTAAATGATTAAAAACTGCTATAGATACGTTAAACTGAAGACTACAATTTTTTGTTCCTAAATTCAATTACTTAATGTGTAAAACGCTATAAAAACCACAACAAAGAATTAAAAAAAAGCGACAATGTTTACCATAAACACATGATTAGGGCATTGGAGCGACAAAAACTGAAGGTATAAATAAAACGGCCCATAAAATTATGCAAATACACCAATTTGTTTGGTAATTAATTAGTTTTTAGTAATAAAACGCGTGAATTTTACTATAATAGCCGTGTTTTACCTTGGTCGTGAAATGTTGTCACTTTTTTGAAGATGACTCATTTGTGTTTATGGGAAGACATTACTACGAATTGTAATTAGATGAGTAACGATCATGATGTTTTGTTCTTCTTAAACGTTTTCGTGTATTTTATCTTTTTCTTCTTTGTTCATAGTAACCTTATCCATAACAATAACACTTTTGTCTTTAATTTTAGATGTTTTCTCTGGTACCTACACTTTTACTAATATGTACGGAGTGACGGGTCTAAAAATTTCAAGGTCTACATTTCTGAGATCGATGGGTCCCATCGTTAGTTCGTTCCAGGACCCATTAAGATTTCCGCCCGCCATGAGATGCGCGGGAGCAAGTAATATACCCATTTTCAAAACATCGCATCTGATCTAGATCAGTATCAAGCGATTTTCGACTTTAAGACTTAGCTATAATAATAAACGTATTAGATTTAAATCAATATTTGTGGTTCTATATTCAGAGTGATTTGCTAAATCATTTCTAACAATGTTAAGTCTATTTTTCTTTAGCACTTCAACAAATTGCATATTGTCGAGAAATTAAATTTCGTTCAAAGCACTTTTGATCTTATTCCTTTGTTTTAAGGATAATTTTTGTTTGTGATCTGCGTTCCTTCTCAGAAACCGCCTGTAGTTTAGTATCACTCATTTTTATAGTGGTTTTAAGATAATGGTATTGATTTACCGCTGTACATGGTTATCCGAACAATCTATAATAACTTTTCTATAGGATGCTGTACAGTTCGCCACACACGTTTTTGAAAATAATAAAAACTGTAGAAGAAATGCTTTGAGGAACCGCTTCTGATGTTGACTTAAAGACTTGAGATAACATAACTTTAGCAGTTTTAAACTTTCCAACTTCTAATTCATACATTTTAAAATTCATCATTAATAGGTAGGATTATTATGGCCATCATTTTAATAAAAATCATGTATAATATGTTTTTGCTCCATAAAACCTACTTTAATAGTGACATTTTACTATTTTCATGTACAAACGATACCAATACCATAAAATCGATCAATATAACTAACAACAAGAACGCCATCAAAATTGGTTTCGCACGTCCGCACAAACAAACTGACAAAACCATAATATTATAACAATAAAAAAATATTATCTCCAATACATAGAATTGCAATATACAAAAAACACTACGTGGTTCTGGCGCAGGAAGTGGCATATGCTTTGTCTCTTTCACACTTTAGACAAGAGCTATTGTCATCTCGTTCTTGCGTAATACCAGTTTTGGCGGGTAAATGTGGGTTTGCATGGTGGCCATAGAATGATGTAAATGATGAAGGGTGTCTTTGTTTTTGTAGAGAAACTAGCTTGAGAAGGATTTTATATGAAGATGCTGTAAAAGGCAGTGTAGATGCAGATTGCAGAGGAATCATTTTTATCTGCCGACACGAATGTGTCCAAGTAACTCATAGAAATATTTTTGAAGAGGTTTAGGTATCAAACCAGTAAGTGAGTCTGTTTAGGTATCAAATAAGTAAATGGCGATGGCTAAATGCTGTATAGATGGACGAATGAAGTATGAATCCAGCTATAACTAATATTCCCTAAAAGAAGCTCTAAGAAAATAAGTTTTAGAGTCAAACAAACAAACTTGTGATGCTAAAGCAGCTATCACAGTAATATTAAAAGATTATGCAAGGATGATAGAAAAAGAAGCAAAAACTAAAACAAATAAGGGCTTGACAGGTCTAAAGGAATTTCCAGATCTATAGCAAGGTATGAATGGTGTAAAACATGGTGTAACACAGCAGGTGACCACAATTTCTCTTTAAACACGACAGCACAACAAAACAACCCTTGATCCTGTCACATAAGACCTAATTTCCCTTGACTGGAGTTTAGATATGACAGGTGAGTGACGAGACACATTCAAATATGTACTTTACAGACTTGAAATAAGAGTTATAGTTGCGAGCAATCGTAAATGTCAATCATAAGTTGATACAGTTGATGACAACGGCTAATTAAGCGGTAATATTTAAGAATTATGTTATTGACTGATGTTTTTAATACGAAACGATGTATGGAGTAAAATTTTTGTTTATTGCTAGTAATTGCCGTGAAGAATTGGAAATGTATTGTGAAGGAAAGTGATTAAAGACACAGCTGTGGTGCATGTTTTGTAAATTGTATGTCAACCGAGGACCTAATTACTACTTGGTGCATTTTTAATTAAGGATCGTTTATGCAAATTCGAAAATCGATCTCAGTGGCGTGCACTTGGAGAAGCCTATGTCCAGCAGTGGACTGCGATAGGCTGATGATGATGATGATGATGATGATGCAAAACTCTGTAATGTCTGCAGATCATAGATGACTGTGTTTAATATTCATGTCAGAGAGAGTAGTAGATTGGCTATGTCGTAAGATTTTATTAAATTACTCCTAATCTTGCTTTAATGGAAGATCAGAAGTGTTTTAAATGAAGTATAGAAATAAATAAAGCAACAGAATCAATTTCAACCGAGATATGGTGCTTTAAACACAGCCTTGACTTGAGAGTCGTAGGTTCAATAATTTCGTCACAACTGCTCTAAAATCAGTGAAAACATCGTGAGGAAACTGCCATGTTCTAGAACAAATTGATTTGAAGATTTTTATCAACCGCAGCCCGTAATTTGTGATAGATTGTATGATACAGAAAGACAACAGGATAAAAGTTTTTTTTCTAAGATAGTATCATCAGATAGTAAAAAGTCGTGGTGGCCTAGTGGGTAAAGAACCATCCTCTCGAGTAAGAGGGCGCGGGTTCGATTCCAGGTCAGACAAGTACCAATGCAACTTTCCTAAGTTTGTATGTACTTTCTAAGTATATCTTGGACACCAATGGCTGATAAAAAGGTGAAGGAAAACATCTTGAGGAAACCTGGACTGTAAAGTTTGAAATCACCAACCCGCATTGAGCAAGCGTGGTGATTAATGCTCAATCCTTCTCCGTGTGAGAGGAGGCCTGTGCCCAGCAGTGGGACGATAAAAAAAAAGGCTGTAACAACAGTATCATCTTAAATTTTAGACACTTATTCAAAATCAAATCAAATCACTATAATAATTAAGCCTATAATAATATCAGCTACCAGCTGCCATCTTAATTTTAGTATAATTTCTATGCATATCATTCTAGGCATCGATAGTACATATTAGCATAGATATTGAACTACCAACTTAATCCATTAAAACCATAGCAAATTTTTAATCTTAAACGATAACAACCATCATTAAGATCCTGTTTATTTGCAAAGAAATCGCCCATTATATTCTTCTGGGTATTAGTATTTTTCTGAACTGCAGAGACGGTGAAATTTAAATCTCCTTTCAATGCTTTAAGGTCCAGTCTTTTGAACTCATGATACACCTTTCTTTGGTCACCATCTCTTCGATCATGGTTTGCAAAAAGTAGGTTACTGTGTTATTGTTCATCCCCATTGACACAAGCGTTCAGGGTTTGCACCCCATGGCTCGGATTTAAGCTGGGGGAACGGTCATTGTCCCGTCAGATGACCGTTGGAGGGTCACAGATTATTTTGCAGACTCTCACAATGTATGTTTGGATTATTATCAGGATATTTGTAAGTGATATTATTAATTGTGATGCAAATTTTTGGTTTTGAAAAGACATAACTTTAGTAATAGGAATTATTGGTGCATGTGGGTAATGTATAAAATTATCGTCAAAAGTTATATGATGAGTTTTTGGTTTATTTATTCTTACTTTTTTTACAGATACTATCATTTATAGTAATTACTCCAGATTCTGATTCTATGACTTTAGTCTACCTACTCATAATTTGATACATTATGTGTATCATAAACATATTCTTACACCTAGATTTTTTTGCAGAAAATGGTTCCATAAAAACACCTAATTATTCAATCCACATATCTTCATCTGTCATCTACCTTCACAAAATTTCGAAAATAAACGCAAATTCCCACACTATTGAAACGCCAATAAATTAATGCATTCAAAAGATATTCAAGAATCTCTAATGCATCACATATTGCATCTCGTTGCATAAGCTTTTGACGGAAACTTATTGTTAGAAAAAAAGCTTTTGAAGAATTCCCTCAGATGCGTAAAATTTCGTTCCCATGGGATATCAAAGGAAACCACTCAACCACGGAAAAATGTGCTTTAACGAACAAAAATTAAGATTGAAATTCCAATCTCGATTGGCAGCGTACGTGATTGATGAAAAAAATTGATTGTGAATTCTATGTGTGTAGATATTAGGGTGTTTTTTGTTTGTTTATGGGGGTGGAAAACCATCACCTGCCGGGTCGTGGGACAGGTCGTAAGCATCCCTCTTATGGTACCGAATTGCACATCCTGTATCGGATTTTGACGGGATAAACAGAAGCATTTGTTTAGTTTTATCATAATGCGCGAGAGGCGTTTTAAATGGTCGGAATTAACGGCAAATGTTCTTTGGTAATGCATTATTATCTTGACATAATTTTGCACTGAAATAAATATGAGATACATTTAAAATTGTGTCCGTAATATTATAATATAACAGGTTTTTTTCAGTCGAAATGTTTGATTATAATTGAGCTTTTCCTTCATGTTTTAAAACATTTCATGAATGAGATATGAAGGTATTCAAAAATATTTTCTTGTTGATATTATGATAACACTCAGAAAATATCACGTGAAACGAACTTTTATGTTATGTAATTGTTAAATTGCAACTAATATAATTTTTAACGTTTGTTCAAAACCTACGTTTTCTAGGAAAAATATTTCACCGAGTTTTTCTGCGTGGGAGCACCAAGGTGACACGATTTATCGGCGGCCAGTATTTTTAGATGTTCCAAAATTAAATCGAATTCTAATTTCGAATGTTATTTTTATTTTGACGGGTAATTGGGACCTATTTTATTTATATTTATTTTATGTGGGTACTTTTCTTTATAATGTTCTTAGGAATGATTTATTTGGTTAATAAAGCTTATCAAGCATCTGGGTTTTTTATTGGTATTTAGGTCATATTATTTGTAGGCGTTACATGTACATTTTTATTTTACTTATGTCAACTCCGAAATATCGTTGAGGTGATGAATAGAAACAAATAAAGTTTATTTTGTCTAGTTTACTTTATTCTAGACGCTCATGTAAAATACCCAAATAAAGTAAGGAAAAACAAAACTAGCTGCAAATTCATTGATAAAATAAAAACTCAGACCCGATGATATAAACAAAGAACTATCAACACATGGTCTTAAACTATGTGGGCTGTTACATTTAGGTAAAAATGCACCTTATTTCATAACAATTAGAGTCGCATTTCACTTGACAGTAACAGCGATAAATTGAGGAAATGTCTCTGTAGTTCAAAACAATAGGTTTTTATTATACGATCGTACACATTTGCGTGCAGAAAAATTGTATGCTATAAAGTACCCACACACTACAAACTTTTGGTCGGCCGATAGTTTGCTTGGGCTCAAAAATCAGTATGAAGATGAATGGTAGTACACACTTTATAAAGATTTATGGCCTTACTACAAAAACTTTAACCCCTGTTTTACACTTGTCTAAAAAAATTTTGGCTGCAAAATGAACCGTATGTCAACGTCATAATTTGTCATTTTTTTAGACAAGTCTTAAACTGACGTTTAAAAGTTTTTGTGGTAAGACGGCAAGTATTTAGCCGGTATCAGACCGTCTAAAAATTATGATTGGAATAAAAAAATAAAAAAAAAAACAATTAATATATTCAACTGTCGGCTGACTGTTAGTCTGCAGTTTGCGGGTATTCATAAAGTGATTAATTTTAAACTGATATAAGGATGTGTGTTTAGCTTATTTGATGAGGTAATTCAGTGATGTCATTTATAAGACGCAGCTAGATTCAATTAAGTATTTAATAGTCTCATTTACACATCAGTTTGTACGGTAAAAGAGATTTTTTGCTGGATATTCAATAGTATGTTCCTTTTTGTTAGATTATCAACAAGGAAATAGAGATATCCATATTTTTGATTAACTGAAAGTAAAAAATATATCTCTTACTTACACACCTCATCGATCAAAACATCTAATTAATTTGACCAAAGATTTTGTATGCATGTGTACCAAAATTCAGCTCATTCAAAAATGCATTCTATTGCCTTCAAAATAAAGTTTGCAATCGCTAAATTTCCCGTTGCTAGGGTCGTATATAGACGTTCTATGGCGTGACCAGGCTAGCGTTGCTGACGTCATCAAGCAATAATCAATGGTTAAGACCATAGATTGACTAATGGTAGAAGATTGGGGCGAAAAACCCAGCTGTTATTTCAGTTTGTTGGGTAGAATTTTGACTATTTAGATAGGAATGAATTATTTGTAAAAAAAAAAACGCTTTTATTAAACCGTAGTTTCTGCCATATTAAACGGAAAAATCCCCAAGTTTTAATTGAAAAAAAAAATCAGAAAACATAAAGAGAATACAAAAAGTGAGACGCAACAAATACTTTGTTAAAGTCTGTCATGAAAAAGAAAAATTGCGAAAAATTCCCAAAATCCATACAAAATGACAGCAGACAGACACTTTCTAAGGCTTCTAACAGGTGTTCGCAAAAAATACAAAAAATTATATAGGTCAGGTGTTCACTGTGTTCACGGAGACCACCCGGGTAATGTGGAGTTTACCCATTACATGGGAGAGTGGGCAATGTGTGCATACTTGTTAGCACCCACTTGTGATCGTCATATGTCACTGTGTTATGTTACACACTCGCTGTTTCCCGCAGCTGGGTAAAAAGAAGCTAAAGTTCCTTCTCAGGACTGTGTGTACCAAGTTTTATTTCAATCAGTTCAGTAGTTTTAGCATCATAAAATAAAAAGTGGCAAAGGAAAAGTCGTTCCTTCCTGACTAGTGAGATCTACGTGGCAATATTTATCAAAATTAGTTTAGGCGTACGTTAATAAATATTAGGCCGAATCTGTATTCCAAATTTCAATAAGGCAAAAACTAGACACTCTTCTGGAAAATTTTCTTTATGTGATTTTTATTCTAAACATAGATTTGTTATTTAATATTTATGAGAGGCTATAATTGGATGGATTATTTCTCAAATCCCATCAGGATATTATTAATTTTCCTAAGAATTAATTAAGAAGAAGAGCAGTTTTATACATATCTAATTATGCCCTATATAATATTTAATGATAATTAGAAGTATAAGCAGCGGCTTAGGTTTAATATCACGGCGTGTTAAGTTCAATTTTAACTATTAAAGAAGTACGCAGTTAGCATCTTAAGTGACCAGGTTAAGAAAACCCATACTGCACCATAAATCTACTGAGAAACTAGCAGAGGTCACACAAACGGATAAATTATAGACCCTCCTGCAATTAGCATAGATACGGCGGACCCCTAGATTAGAGCGGGTTCTGCTTATCTTCTAGTTAGATTTATTGTAACTATTATATTTGTTAGTTAAAGTCAGTTTAGACTATCATTTGTAACTTGAACTATGTGTAAGATATTTGTCTTTGATATGGCAAAAAGATTTTTAGATTTTACTTACTTACTTCTGCATCAGGTTAAAAACCGACTCCAACTTAGTTGAGAAAACGCTAGGTAAATTATTATTCTTATTAATTGTTTTACGTATAGGCCGATAGTGCAAGAAACATTTTTAGATTTTACATTCTACTTAGCTGCATCAGGTTAAAAGCCGACTCCAACTTATTTGAGACAAAAAGGCTAAGTAAATAATGATTCTTATTAAATGATTTAACTTTAGTCCAAAAGTTGACCATTGCTCACATCATAGGGGATTACCCGAATTACTTTTTATTTAATTAACAATGTATAGGCAAAAAAAAACTTCAAGATAAACATGTTTTGGGCTTAAATTGTAAACGGATTAATAAATTGAATAAAACTAAGTTAAAATAACTAATTAGTATCAACTTTTAGAGTTCCCCCGGTCAACCCTTGAACGATGACTGGCGATTTAAAGACCTCTTGTAATTTTGCCTGCATTTGCTATTTTAAGGGACCCAAATTAATCATTTTAGGGTTAAAGGGAACTATTTTGATTTATTATTCTGCACTTGAGTTACGGAAAACTGTTAAGGCTATTGTTAGTGTTATTAGCACGTAAGAGAATAATTAAAATATTTTACAATTACTTATGAAATATACTAAAATTCAAATTCATAAAATAGGAATACAATGCTATAGTGATTATAAATCACTAATAAAGCTCGTCAAAATTAAACAGAGTTGATAAAATAAATAAATATATTGACAAATATCTACGGGTGTTAACTTCGTGCTCCTTTTATTTTGTCCTAAAGTGTAATTTGTAAATGCGGTAGTATCTGAAGTTTGAGAAGGTCGTCAATGCATCAGTGGTTCTAAGGTTGTGGATGTAAATAATGTTGGTGACTTTTACAAGTTTTAAGATACTTGGTATTATACTTATTTTATTGGTAAATTACTGAGAGAATTTTGTGTTAATACAGTGTCTAGCAAATCATTATGTGAATAAATCATTAGCTTTATTAATTTGAAATTAAATGTGGTAAGTAGGCACTCAAACTTTTTTAAAATCGGTCAAGCCTTTTTGGCGTCACAAATAAAGTAACTATAATAACTACATCAGTTGGGGAGGACGTCACGAAAATTTTTGAAACAAAGAAAATGCGAAAATTATGCAACATGTCTCGTTGAACGCAAAAAATAACTCACTGACGCAAAACCTGGGTTGCTAACTACAACACCCTGTTTATAGGGAATTCAAGGAAGTTAAATCTTAAATAATCAGTCTAGAATTAAAGTCTTCAATACAAGAAAGATAATTTTCAATCATATCTCAGAAATATAAAAGGATATGAATGCATTTTGAATATGAAAAGTCAAGTCGTAGAACTTCGAAGTTATAATCATTTAGGAACTTAGAGAATGGCGCCAATTTTTTTCAACTACAGTAAATTCCAAGCGTCAATTCAAGAATAAATCATTAATTTGTAACTTATACCCTACAAATTAAAATTACAAAAAAAAAAAAATACAATAAAAAAAACCGACATGGCAACACAAGAATAGCATGGATGCGCCACCTGCGCTCGCGCCTAATTTCTGTTGGCATTGAGCGGCGTCAAGGTCACTCTAGTTGAATGACGTCATTACAACGCTTTCGGCTGCGACTGGTGAATACGACCAGTCGCATATCCGCGTTTTGTACTGACTAACTATTGTTCTTGTTGTTTCGTATAATTTACTTTAGGAGTTTGAGAATAGTCGCTTTTAAGTGACAATGATCTGCTTAAGTAAATCTTGGTTTAAGTAGGAAAGAGTCCATGCTAGTTTTTACCTTTTAACTTTTAATTCGATGATAGATTAAAGGAATGAAGAACACAACTTACAGTAGCCTAAGCATATATAGCATTAAATGCTGAATTATTGAAGGATTATGGTGGTTGCCTTCTGGATTTTATCATATAGTCATACATAATAATTTTTAGTTTTTAGCTGTCGCATTAAGATAAGAGATCCTGTAAAGATAGTTTAAGGTGTTTATAAATAAATAAATAAATAATGACACGTTACATAGTCAAAAGACCAATGCTTGACTTTTTGGAATTTTAAACTTCGACGAAGTCGCGGATAAAACTAACCATTCATATATGTTTGTGCAAAACCATTAATTATTATTTCATATTTTATATAAAGAAACCGGATTCGAGTTGTTATGCACGATATTCTCAATTGAGTGGTTTTGAGGCTTGTGTGCAAAAAAATATGCTTAGCACAAGTACCGTCAATTAGCTTTGGAGAGTATGAAAATATACGGATGAATTTTTGGTGCGGGCATTTATGGCAAAGCGCGTTTTTAGATTTTGAGGTCCGTAAAATACTGGTGTATTTCGGACAATTATGATGTAGCTGAAAACGAGTCTAAGCCTTTTTTATTTATTGGAAAAGATAAGTTGTTCTACACATTGATAAAAGCATTCATAAGAAGAACGTGTAAGTAATTTTGACGACCTCTGTGGCGCAAAGGTCACCAAGCCGGACTGCCGAATCTGAGGTCCCGGGTTCGATTCCCGGTTCGATCGACATTTGTGTGATGAGCATGCTTGTTGGTCGTGGTCTGGGTGTTACAATATGTATTTATAAATATGTATATATGTAGCTATATGTAGTTAATCAGTTGTGTTAGCACCCATAACACAAGTTAATTAATAACTTACCATGGGGCTAACCAACCGTGTGTGAAAAGGTGTCCCGACATTATTTATTATTATTATCTTGTATGTCTCTACCAGACCTCGGGACTATAGAGTCCCGGATTTTTGGGAGGCGAACGTGGGGCCGAAGCCAACACGCTGAAGCCCTTTTGAGACAACTTTAATGAAATGGATTATTATTTATTTTATAATTAAACCAGTCCCCTAAAAACTAGGACATAAAAGAGATCATTTTACATTCATAATATAAACAAAGACCAATTAAATTAAACAAATAATGTTCTTATCAGTTTTCCTTAAATAGTTGTTATCGGCCAAATATAATTTGATAATAAAGTTAAATGGTTCCGTATAGTGGTACATACACGTGTAGGAGACGGACTTGACCTTACACTTTAAGAGTTAAACGATTTTAAAGTCGCAATGTCGCACATTTGACACCGATGTTAAATGTTATACTGTCAAATATTGTTGCATAATCAGGAAAAATTCTCAATGAATGTTTTGTTTATTGTGTAGATAATATATCAGTATATTTAAATGAACAGATTTTAAGTGGCTTTTTTCTTTGTTCTATGGCTGCTTATTCCTTTTTTTAAAAGACAAAAAGTTGTTTATTCGAAGTAGGCTGAAAATTTTCACTTTTTGAAAGTCAAGTTTACAAAAAAATAATTATGTAATCTATTTTATAAAAATCGCGTCATAACCGCTCAGAATAAGCACCCGTATATTTTTATTTTCTAAGAATAATAGTACAGGATGATTTTATCTTAAAATGATGATCAATTATAATTTACTATTTGTCTAATGCGAAAATTTTGTCTTGATTGACAGCCCCTCTGTTGTCTGAAGATAAATTATTTAGCTAGACGCCTATAGATAGAAAATATTTTGACTTTAGCTTTTTGCTTGAACTAAACACGAGTGCTAATCTTGCTATTGAATTAATTGGTGATTAATAAAGTTGCGTGTGTTTATTTGTGCTAAAATAAGTACCTACTGAAAACTGGGTATTTCCATCGGTACTTTTACTTGATATCTCTACTAATATTACAAAGCTGAAAAGTCAGCTTAGTTAAACGCACCCGCTCAACGCACGAACTACTGGCCCAATTTGGCAAGTTTTCAGTGATAGATAGCCCATTTATCAAAAAAGGCTACAGGTTACTTTTAATCAGAGAATCGGGGGAAACGCTTGTATTAACTAGTATGTACCTATTGCAATGTTAAGAAGAATATATTTTCTTGAGTATAACTACGTAGAGAATAAAGTTGTAAGAGCGCGTGGACACTGCAGTCAATCCTTGGTAGTTTTTTTTTTAGGAAAATCGTGAATTCAATCATAGCTTTTAGTCGATCTGATACCTAATCGTTGTTACGTGTGTACTGATTTATGAGCAAAAATTAACTAACGGCCGACTAACTGTCTTTATAACAAACATATATGGTGGGTATACAAACAATGTGAGGTCCCAAACCACAAGGCAGCAACATGATATAACAGTTGACATTTTACAACAAATATTCGGCTGAATGATTTACAACCTGTTTTAACTGGTTCTCAATGTATACTAATACATATTGTTATGTACAGTTTGTTTCTATACATTGATTCTAGAATCTAAAAATTAATTTAGAAACTATTTAATTACTCACTGTTTATTTATTACTGCAGGAAGGGAAGTTTTGCGTATTTAAAATTTTCTTTTGTTTTATACACGGCCATTTTTGTAAATCAAGCGAATAATATAACTATGGAATCTATTTCTAACCAAAATAGGAAAAGATGCAAAACAGTAGATGCAAATAAACATGAAATAGATAAAACAAATAAATATCAATTCAACAAGGAAAAAGGAATTGCAAAATGAAATATCGATATGAGTAATTTCATAAATAAATAAATAGATAGATGTTTACGAAAATACCATTATATTTAAGATCAATGTCAGAACGCCTTAATGATTAGAATATGTCTTAACATTCGTTTGAAGACAGACTTTTTAACCACGCAAGTTCAAACCATACCTTAAAATGATGTACGAACAAACAAAAATGAACCTTAAGCAGAAGGTGTTAAAGTTAATATTGCAGAAGAAGGTTATTGAGTAGGAAGTTGCTATTAAGCATATGCTTATTATAAGTAACTTAACGAGTGAACTCAAGAACAAGATGTAGGTTAACCATGGTTTTAGATGTTTTAGGGATAAGTTTTTTTTTAAGTTACTTGATGGTGAAAATTCTGGTAATTATTTTGTTTTAAAGAAAAGCATGGAAAGATTTCTTGAGACAACTTTAGTCAAGTTGGTTATTATCCAAGAGTCTTAATGAATTATATATCGAACTGATTATCTCTGTTGATAACAAATTCTTATAAATATAATATTTATAATCTCTTATCTCTATTAATCTACACGATATTAAAGCTGATAAAATATGCAAATCTAATGATAGATGGCACATTAAATTAAGTGCAAGTTATTTATAGCAAAAGTGAAGTCCATGTAGTTTTTTTTTTACTACTTTTATGTGGACACATTTGTCACCTTATCTCTAAAGTGTAGATGGATCACCACAACTTGAGCCATATTTTTTTTTAATATTTTTTTTTTATCTCAGAAAAAAATATGTCCTGAAAAATACAAGAAGTGTACACACAATTGAAACAAAGAATGTCGGGTACAGCCTCCGGGCCAAATTATAACACGAGATAAAGATAGAGGAATCGCGTGACGGTGCCTCGATTAGTGTAATTTCGGTTCCGACTAATATTCGGACTTCGTTCCACAAGTCACGTTGGGATATCGATATACAAGCTTGTGTAATGCACAACACTAGTTGGATTTTGGTCTAGTAGGTTTGTTGATTTTATATTTACACTCTGAAATTAAAAACACGTGACATAAATGGATGAAAATACCTAAACCTCTTTTAAATACATTTTGTTTTTTATTAACTTTGTTTTCCGACGTCATAAGAAACATTTTTAACATTAACTAATCTAAATAAATTGTAAAGTAAGTTATTATTTAAATGATGTCCTGATATTTCTGATTCTGGTTTTCGTAAAAAAGTCGATGACGCATAAAGCTACCTATTACATAAGTATGACGTGAAAAGTTTATGTCAATAGGTGCAATAAAATTATAAAAACCAGTTTGGAAATATTAAGAAGCTGTTTAGTTTTATTTTTATTTTCATTTGATTGCGTAGATCTTTTTTATTTTTTTCAATTCTTGTGTTTTTATAATTTTTCTTTCGTGGAAATTATTTTGTTTAAGTTTTCGTTAATTTAAAAGGATCTCATAAAGTCCTTTTAGAATTTTCTTTAGAGGACATTAGGACGTATCCAACCCATTATCAACGTCGCGTTAATTCCTTCAAAAATGAAACTTTTCCATTAAAACATAATGTTCAAATTCCTCTGTAAATAATAGTTTCTTCAAAATAATTTATGTGAGCCCTCCAAAGGAATTAAGGCTTTAAAATAAAGAGGTGAAGATACAATGTTGTGTGGAGTAATTGGGTTTTATCTCATGCGTCGTTATGTATGACGCAATATACCTACTCAGCCGTAATGGCTAGTGTCAATCAAAATTATAAACCAACAAACTTATTTATGCGCTCACGAAAATAATTGCTATGCCAATGTCGACCGTATGCCCTTGAAATAGAGGTTCAAGGATACTGAATCATCGTCATTAAAGAAAATGATTTGACGTATTACATTCTGAGAATTTGCTTGGATCAAGACGTTCGGGTTAGACTAAAGTTAGTCAATTTAAAAATATAGTTTTAGGAAGTTCAAACGTGAGAACAATGTATATTTACCCATGAAATAAAAAAAATAGTGAATCTAAATAATCATCAATTCAATTACAATTTCATTTTATTCGTCAATAAAATCGTTGTAATTCATGAAAAAAAAAATAACGGGGCAATTAAGTATAAAAAATTAAGTGTAAATATATTAATTACACACAAAATAATAATATAATTCAATAAATTGAATCGTATATTAATTTCAAGATGATAAATTAAATAAATATTTCTCATAATTATTTAATGTTAATCTAAGTACTAAGTTTAAATTATTTTATTTGCGAATCACATGTGTATAATTTTAAACTAATTTATCATTTTTCAATGTTATATTATAATGTAGGTATGCACGTGTTTGTGAAACGTGACTTTTGCTTGAATTGTCTATATTATTTTGTGCCTAAGAAAATAAATACATATTAATACAACCTTTATAAATAGGCACACATTTTTAGAACTAGTTCTTTTTTTATACACACTAAGTAATTATAATTTTAATGTAGGTATACTTAGACTTTCTTGCTCAGTTTACTTAATGGTTTCTCTATCCATTATAAGATATAATATTTTACAGGTAACTTCTACCCGGCATTATAATAATAAGGTGTAGGTCGATTCAAGTACTTTAGGCAAATTAATATCACAGCTTGAAATTATTTACCTGCACTTAAATAAACCGATTGTTTTTATTTTATCAAAAATATAAGTGGAACTAAAGTTGTTTAAAAACTTATTTTATATTAGGAACTTAGTTCAAAGTTCCTTCCATTTCTCAAACTTCTGTTATCTCTTAACAAAAAAAAAAAACTGTCATAGCATTGACAGCTGAATTAATTAAGTCATTTTTTATGTCAATGACCAGTTATAAAAAGTTCGTAATATTAATTTTAAACGTGTTACTTTAAATGCTGTAAGCACATATTATTGATTTAACATCTCGTGTAACTAAAACTTCGATGGCGAAAAAAAGGATTATAAAAATAATATCTTTGTTAAAATTGTAAATACATACAATATTTTTTTATTCAAATGAATTAACTATAAATATTAAAATTACGATTTTATTTTTTAATAAATTAAAAAAAAAATGTTTTTTCTAACTTACAATTAAATTATAAGTCAAAAAAATCTCGCTTCGAAAAAAAATGCAATTAATTCCCGCCATTCAGTGTACGCACACATCCGTCATTTGCGCTAGTCCGCGACATTGACAATGGACGGTTTAGACTTGGTATGCGGCCTTGAAGCGAATTCGGCGCTCGGACGGGCGCGGGAAACGAGATCGGGTTTTTTATAATCGATATTAGACGTGTAGAATAGATTATTCGATTCGATGTGCAAAATATATTCTGGTGTATCGATTTGGGTTAAGTTTGATATACCTATCCACCTAAGGCCGGCTATAATACGGGATAATATATTTACTTCGGAAAAAATGACATAAAAATGGAAATAGGAAGTAAGTTCACACTCTATCAAACTAAGAAAAATAATAGCAACCAAAAGGGAATGTTAATTGTTTAAGGATTTCAGTCGAGGAAAGTTCATCAAATACCGACAAAATTATCATAATTTATGCAGAAAAACGTTATATCATAATGCAAAAATAAGCGTGAATATGTGCAATAAGAATGAGGATATTAATATACCTAAAATTTGTAATAAAATAACGAGTCATGGCCAGGTTTTGATATTTTGGAGTATGAATCCGACAGAGTCAAACACCTATTTTGAATAATTTTGACTAAAATGACGATTTGTGAAAGATATCTTATATGAGGAAAATCTAGGTAAATAAAAAGAATTGACTAGAACAAACTCGAAGTAAAAACATTTTTCCTTTAGCAGATGAATTAATATCTGTGATAAGAAGTCTTTGAAGGTTGAATTTAAAATTGGGAATCAAAATTTTACCGAAAAAAAATTGGTTTCGGGGTCAGACATTGAAAACGTAAACACTGTATAACTGAAAAGAATACATAAGTAATATTTTACATAATTCTTCATGACATTGAGTATATATTTGCAAAAATAAAAGACACGTCGTCTGAACATCGGGAAACTGTTGAAAAAAAAAAATGTAGATCACCATGTGGATTCAGAATATAAAACTACATATAAGTATTAGAATATTAATTAATCATGTCGTTTTAAATTCTGCATGAATATATATACTATCGCTAATCAAGAAACAAGATTAACACTGCCTACCTATTTATCTGAGATTCCAAATCAATAAAATTCTAAAGTAGATTTAGATATACATATATTATTATTTTCCTAAACCAGAATGTACTAAACATTTTCCGTCTTACCACAAAAACATTTAAACGTCAGTTTATGCCTTGTCTAAAAAAATGTCAAATTATGACGTTGACATATGGTTCATTTTGCAGCCAAATTTTTTTTAGACAAGTGTAAAACAGAGGTTTAAGTTTTTGTAGTAAGGCCATTTAAGTTGAACCTTGAAAATGTAGGATTTCTGGTAATCCTATGTACAAGATAAGATATAGCAATATGCTCTGTGCATACAAAAAACAGAAATATTTTATTATTTATACATACAAATCTCTCATGGAGTTAGTAAAACGAATCAAGTATATTTTAAACATGTTAGATTTAAAATTCATACTAATAAGAACCAGGCTTTTCGGCTAATCCGGTAAGAAGTATTTTCCAGTAAACATAAAATACTTACAACATATTATACAACAAAATAAATTTTATTCTAAATTTAAGTTTGGTTGACGTCATTTATAATTGTTGGCTCGTGATTAAGAATTTCATCGTATTAAATACCTGTATCGCTAACCAGTTTCTAGTCTAGGAGAATCGTTTAGATACTAAGCACTGTCAAATATTTTGTATTACCGAGTCACCTATCATGAACTTTTATAAACCGAAATCTACCCCTTAAAAACTTGTTTCAAAAATCAAAAACTTTCTCTCTAGATACCCTATTTGTAAAAAATACATATACCTACTACCTACTTATGAAATTCAGCAATTTTCCACGCAAACCGACAGACTTATCGCCAATAAGTATATATTTTTTTATAATGTTGTGATGATAACAAATAGTCGTACAAATATAAAATACCAAGCAAACTCAGCATACACGTGGAATGTCTGAACTTACATAATGTCAACCCGAGGGTTCGTTATCAATGTCCTTGTAACCGTTTAGGAGTCTACCGGGTCACAAGTTATCGTTTTCATAACTTAAAGCTTGTGCGGAATTACTTAATTGAATTGTTAAGGAAATAAAAGGGTTATTTTTATGGCTGTTAGATAACGTAATTATTATTAAAATGTAGTTGGCTTTCAGAATTGAAGTTTTAAGAGGAATTTTTGCGGCTTTTAATTATTTTATTTGATTAATGTGAGCTATTGTTAAACTTGGCAACAAAAGATTATTGTATTCATGTATAAAAAAAATGACACTGACAACCCTAATGAATCCGTGTAATCTAAAATGCACAGTGGTTCAAATATGGGTTCGTTAAGAAAAAAAAACACAATAATTTTAAGGTTAATATCATCCCGGAAAACGTAACAACAAATACCAAATTCATTAAACCATACGCTTCGTTATCTATGTAATTGCATTAAAAAAAAAAAAAACAGTAGATTGACTGCTGTATAAACCTCTGTCGGTATTCAACCTTGACTATTTACAAGGCTCATCCGTACTCATCTATCTTATAAGCCGGCTTTCGTTTCTAGAATTTATATTTAAATTATAATTTTTAAATAAATAATTATTTACTGATTTTATAAAAATATATTAAAGTTTCAATTATGAAAAAAGTACTCGCAGCTGTTTTAAGTCAATCGACCACGATATTTTAATTTTAATTTGTAAACATTTAAAAATATTTACATTTATGATGTTTTCATTAATATACGGACGTGCAAAATTCTATTGTTTTAAACAATTTGCATAATCGTAATACATATAAGTAGTCGTGAAAACGTGTGACCGAAATTGCGAGTTGATAATAATTCATTAATTAGAGTTTGTAAATTCAGTTAATCAGCATAAATGTTTCCAAAAAGAAAAGTATTACGTGTATGCAAACTAATATACCTACACACATCAAAAGTGTCTAGGGATCAACATATATTTTTGCAATAACTTTTCTCCTGATTGATATTAATTAAAATTTTCTTTAAGGATTCATCAAATAAAGTGTTTTCGTTTGTCACAGTAACGATAAACCAAGTCACCTTTGCACTAATAAAGAAATTTGCCATTTTCCTAATAAAGGGATTTTTGACATTTGAAACACTAACACAAAAGTTCGAAAAAAAAGACTGAAATAACAGTTTTCTTTAAAAGTTTATTGGGTAACTTAAACAATTAATAATCCGTGTTTCTACCGCGAACACTAACAACACAAGAACATCGGTTTGGCATACTCAAAATGAGTTCATCCAAATCACGATGTGGAATGGCCGCCCATGTTCGTTGCAACAACAAAAAAAGGTCTTCTTGCGACTGGATACCCTCCATATTCGGCAGAGCTCTTCTCTGTAGCATATCCCATGCATGCTCAATCGGGTTCAAGTCTGGCGACTGAGCAGGCCAGGGCAGGACATTGATGTTAGCTGCCGCGAGAGTCTGTCTTACAACTCTTGCGGTGTGCGGTCGTGCATTATCATGCATTAACTGAAATAAGGGACCGATTTGCACTTGTAGAGGAACGATGACGTCTGATACAATCGTCTCAGCATAAATTTGAGCGTTGAGGTTGCTTCTGATCCAAATCAACTCAGTTCTTCCGCCGATCCAAATACCCGCCCATACCATGATGGTTCCACCACTATAAGGATGGACTTCCTGGCAGGATTTTAATCGCTGTTGGCGTCCAGGGGTTCTCCAGTGTCGTATACGTCTTGTATCCGGTCTCATACCAAAACGAGACTCATCAGAAAAGCACACGAAACGCCATTGTTCTTCTGCCCAATTTCTGTGTTCAAGAGCCCATTGATATCGAATCCTACGATTGTGCATTGCTATAGGTGGTACCCGTAGCGGTCTTCGGGAATGAAGGTTCACTTCATGCAAGCGGTTTCTGACTGTTTGGTCGCTAATTAAGTTCCCTGAAGAGTGATGAAGCCTCACGGCTAACATCATGGCGGTTATTGTTGGAGCTCTTCGAGTTAAGATTTGAATGTATCGGTCTTGTCTCCGTGTGGTGCAGCGATACCGTCCTCCATGGCGCTCAGCTACGGTACCAGTGCTTCGGTAACGTGTCCAAAGTCGACTGATAACACTCTGACTTGTATTCAGAGCTAAAGCCACAGTACGTTGCCGGGAACCAGCTTCTATCATTCCCACGGCTCTGAGCATTTCTTCCCTGCTTAAATGACGTCGCCGCTCCATAATAACGTTGGTTTTAATCAGTAGTAGGGAAACAGTAGCACTAATAATGTCTTCAATGCGTTGTATGTGTTTATAGGGAAAATATTGACAGCTGATTTTCATCTTTTACTCGAATTTGATTCACAGTTCCTGATTCAAATTATGAAATGCACCAAAAAGGATCCATATAAATTTATAAAATCATAAATTTATTACAAAGCCACATCTCAATCTCAAGAAATCCGCATAAAAATGCTTGATCCCTAGACACTTTTGATGTGTGTATATTTAGAATTTACCTATTTCATAAAAGGTGATATGAATAGGTTTCTGGTGACACGCCATCTATCTTAAAAGTTTTGATAATATAATGAGTAAAAACTGTATTCTTTCAGGGCTGTCAACATTTATTACCAGGGTCTAGGAGTGCATCTCGTGGACAAAATATGCATAGTTTTACTTCTACGTATGTAAAAACATATCACTATCCAAAGTCATAGGTTAGATTTTAGTATAAACTGATGAAATAAGGAAATGATAAGCCATACAAAATAAACAACGAACATATTATTATAAGAGTGCTTGATAGTGTATGACGGTCAGTTCGAGTGTACTCGAATTTCGCATTGATTTAAGTGGGTACATGTTTAGAAAAATCTTGAATTACTAATAAGATTGTTGCTTAGAAACAGTAGGGCTTCCGTATAAGTAGCTGTATATCTACATAATATATGTACACTCCAATTAGAATAAATGAATCAGCATGAGATCAAGGCGTCCGCGAAATTATTCATGAATTTTATTTAATGATAAACAAAAGATTAAGTAAAATGAATTATGCTGAAACACTCTTAAAAATAGTGGATTTAAAAGAACTGTCAGATTTAATCTATGTTCGAATTCCTAAGATTCTTTTGAGACTTCGCGTAGCAGAAAATATATTTCTTGTAGCGACTACGCCAAGCGTGCAACAAAACGTTGAAAACAACGTAATCACGGAATTAAAAAACACGAATTTGAGAGCATAATTAATAGTCGTAATTGTATTACAAAAGTCTCTAATAGACATCATAGGATTAAAGATTTTGGAGGCGGAATACAAGCCTCGTGATGAAATAATGAACAGGCATTGTTTGTCGATTCACTTGACGTCAACCAGTTGAAGACTTCCGAAATATTCAAGGTGTAATCATTAGACTAACTTCAAGCTGCGGTTTACATCGCAATTGAACATTAAATTTTAATGAAAGAAGCGATTTAAACCTTGAAGATGATAATAAAGACAAAGACGATGAACTTATAAGAAACGTTTGGCAAATTGAACGTTCTACGTAGATTAGTGTTCATTTCAACTATGAAATGAAAATAGATGAATAAGAAAATCTCTTTATTTGCTTATAAGACTAAATAGAATTCTGACCTTTTCCTCCTGGATGGACTGGCCTCCGTTCTCCGATAGCGGCGTTGATGGCGCACTGTATCCTTTGGGTCCGTCGTCGTGAGGAGTCATTTGCCGCTGAACTTCATTCTCTTGGTCATGCTGTGCCCTCAACTCTTGCAAACCACTTTTAAATTCGGATAGTCTAAGCACGGACGGTTTTATCTCCGGCATCTCATCCGGATGCTCATATCTTCTCAAATCTGCTAGATTAGTTGCTAAGTGTCTATGATGGTCTAAAGGCGGGGGTACTCCTATGGATCTTAGGTGTTCTATACTTCTATGTATATGGGAATAGTTATCTACAGGTATTTCGGCCATTAAAGGCGAATTGTGATAATCTAAGCCACCTCCATCGGGCCTGTAATCGATTGTCCTTCCTTCCATCATCTTTGCTACTATTATTTTATTCTATCTAAATTGTATAAACTGTCTCGTGTTTGGCACTTATAAAAATACGTGTCTTATGTTTCCTTTGATATCAATGTCATGGAATTGTTCCGAGATCTTCCGTTTTCATTGGGCTGTGAAAAAACAATCTTCTGTAACCTTTTGTTTATCATTTTTGAAGTTTATAATGTTGTTGCTATCTCCTTTGCTAATAAATAAATCGTCGATTGATTTTTTGTAACAATGTTGTTTGTCTGTTTATTATAGATTTGACGTGTAAAAAACGATGGCAGTTTTTTTTAAGCTAGCAGGTGACGAGTTGGCGCGTAGGTTGTGTCAATGATCTAGCCCGTAGCCCACATGCCGCAACGAATAAGGCTTCGATAATCACATTGTAGAGACGTGCCTACAACATGTGCGTTCGGTTAATGATGATTTTTATCTCTGACAAGTAATTTCTGTTTGTTTGATGTTGAAACTGTTTTAAGACAATATTCTTTAACCGAGACTTCGCCTCATATTAATTATGCATTTAAAATAATTATGGTAATGATTGTTGGTATATTTTACTTTTAGATTTTTTATTATTTTTGTTTTGAGCAAGGTTTTAGTGAAAATGTTAAGTTAGCTATTATTTTATTATGTCATCGTCTGTACTCGCATACATGGCTGTCAAAGCTATAATTGCGGGTATAGAAAATAAAGCAACATGCTTTTGCGGTTTTGATCGGCTCTTGCCATTTGATAATGACCCTTAGCGGAATGGAATATGGGTGCTTTTAGTTCTTTTGAAGTAGCAGGATGGTGGATATTAGATGATGTGTATAGAAGGTCTCATGGTTGATCGGTCTCAAGATTTGTATTAGTAGTTTGGTCCAGGGAAGTGGTTTGGAGCACGTAATTAGGTTTTTTGTTAACATCTATTTGTGTTATATATTGTGTAAGATTTAGAGTACTTTTCGTATGGACTTTTGTATTTTAGCTAGAACTTTTATTTTTTTCTGGATTTTAGGATATTAATGTAGAAAAATTTTAAAAACGCTTGGGCTTTTATTTATAACTAAAGTTTAATCTTATAAAAATGAAATTAATAACCCACCCGATTAAAAGATTACAATATTTTTTGCAGAGCTCGTGTTAAGTACATATTTTTTTCGTTTCAAACGAGTTGTCAAGTAGTTTTTTTGTTAGTAGTTTTTTAAATATGAGTTTACTGGGCTCTGGACTATTGGCGATTTCGAAGTTACTGAAGCGTAAGATA
Source organism: Helicoverpa zea (assembly GCF_022581195.2). Lineage (NCBI taxonomy): Eukaryota > Metazoa > Arthropoda > Insecta > Lepidoptera > Noctuidae > Helicoverpa > Helicoverpa zea. The sequence goes on from NC_061476.1 coordinate 2,201,992, forward strand.
CAAGGCTATTTGACAAGAAATACTTTATCTTGGATAAGACCGTTTCTAATAATTAAATAGTTGTGTAAAAAATATTGTAAGCGTATTTTGTCATATTGCCGAATTGTGAGTGTAATTTTTTTTGTAGGTGTGTGTTTTTTTTATAGGTGGGTTTAAGTTTTTTTTAAAACGTTTTGGTTCACTTTTTACTTATATATTACATTCTCAGCAGTTTTGCCGTCTAATAAATTATTTTACTCAGCAATAAATTGAATATGTATACCTGTTTAAATCTTTTAAAATTATCCTAAGCTGTTGTCAGTTTTATAAAAATATTGATTTGGGTAAATGGGCTGATAATATATTAAAAATTAAATTAAGTAGGTAAATAATTTGTCACAAGCTAAGACGACCCACTGACCCAAGATTTATTTCAAATTGAAATAAAAGCAAAAACATTATTTTCAATTTTAACAACAACATTATAAACTTCAAGATCATTCCGAAATATATTTATAAATATAAAAAAAGGATGCAGGACAGCTGTTTTATAACAAAAAAAAAAAAAAACTTCAGCCTACGAATAATATTGACAAAGCAAATGTTATTAAACAAAGAAACAGCAACAAGCAATAGATCGCAAATCAAGTTAATGTGAAAATAACGTCACGGTACACTGTCCAAAAATATTTCCGTATTTATAGTCCGGGCATTATTCAAGGTCGTTTTTGACAGACGGCGAGCGCCCGACTCACAATTACAACATACACCTCAGCCGGGAGGGATCTTACGTAAAAGTCCTCCCAGGGAGGGTGACCACCCCTCCACCCACAGGGGAGCAACAGCCATCCTGCATCCAAATTAATTAATAAAAATATTACCTGTCACTGTCCAAAAATCTTCACATTCACCAACTATATCACCATAATAAATCACAGTTTGTTCCTATCTATAATGTCACTAAAAATATATCACATAATAAAGGTAACACTAATGTCACAACACGTCCGAAAGGCAACAGTCCAAGGCTTTATCGCCAAAATTACTCAAAAAATCCACGTGCTCCTTGCAAATAAACATTTAAAAAATGCCGGCGATCGAAAAAAAACGCCGAGCCGTGCTCTTGACCCTGCGGTAAAATTATGAATGCCGGGCGTCGTTACTAGGATCCAAATTACCAGATTTTTTTGTGCTTCAATATTTTAGTGTGCTATATAAACGATTATAGTTATGGGTAATCCACACGTGATGGCTTGCTCCGTCTCTGTCGCACTAGGCGATTCGCGCGTGCACCGGCCTGCAGTAGCGAGTGTGAGCACTGCTCAAGACGACATGTGGTCGCACAAAAAGCCGGCCTCTCCAGACGCAATGTTGCTCAGATACAGTACTACGAGCCACCACCGGCTACTCGCATCACAAAAATGCAATACAAAACGCCCGCTCGTCCGCCTTTAGACCGACGCGGCAAAAACGAGACTGAATTTCAGATCTATAGTAGAAAAAGTGAACTACACCGCGCGAGGGGTACACTAACACATAAAAATGAAAAAAATCACACGGACGCTAACATCGACAGCCGAGCTTAAAAAATCGGAGTGGGGAGTACTCGGTGCTGCTTTGTCAACTAGCGGCGTCTCGCTCTAGCGGCGTGAGGCCGCACGCACACATACAAGCGGTGGTTAAGCGAAAAAAATGTGTACACATTTTTTTATTATTCACGATTTTTATGTGTGTAAGTGGGCTGTGCGAGGGGGACGGCGAGCGGCGGGCGCCGTACAGCCTCCGCGGCGCGAGCGGGACAGCGCGCGTCGCCACGTGCTCGTCCCTTGGTATTAAATAATAATTAAAATGGCTACAAGACCGGCGATACGAGATACTGTTCGGTAGACGATTTTTTGGACAAGTTTTTGCCTTTTTTGCCAAGCTTTTTGCGGAATCGTCGAAAACGAGGCAAGGCGCGTTAGACGCGTGGTTCATAGAGAAAAAACCGCGGGCCGATTGACACATAATAAACGTAATACGCGCAGAAAAAGTCGCGCCGGGGAAAAAAACCAAGGACGCCGCGCGCGAAAAAGAAGTTATTGATTAAAACAGGGCTGTCATTGACCAGACGTAAATGAGGGTGGTTAATTGTATGCAGCGGATCCGGCAGGAATCGATTACTCAACGCCTTAAAGAAAGAATTTAAAATTGAAAACAGTGCTTGTGCAAACACTGCGCCTAATGACGGCCATAATGAATCAGGGAACTTTTCTAACGTAATGAGATTTCTATGAAAACATTAAAAAACGGCAGTATTTTTGAGAAGAAAAAGAAAAAAATATCCCTCAAATAAAGTTTGTAAGCTATATAGTTCCGCAAAACAACTAAAATGTTTCAAAATTACATTCCGAACAAATTGACACATTTATGAGTTATTTTTGTTATTGGCAAAAATATCACTTTATTTTTTCGTAGTTTTTTACTTATTTTTTTTTTATCAACACTACTGCTTGTTTAGACATGGTTAAAAACTGGTCCTTTAGAAAAAATAATCCATTGCATCTGTTATGGACAATGGTCTTTGTGAATGTCCAAGGGGTAAACTGACTATACCATACATTTGTATGGAAATGTATGCATTTATAATTAAACATGCACGAACTAACATTATTAGTTCAATATGAGCAGATGCATGTATTACTATAATATGCATTAAAAGGGACATAATTATTCCAATATCTGTTAAGTAATACACATATTGAAAACCAGTTTAAAATTGATTTTAAGATTATGACACTTTTAGGAATATTTATTTTAGTTTCATACGGATCACAAATTAAACGGCTGATAAATATAAAAGTCTAAACTAAAATAAATATCCACAGTGTTTATGTTTAATTTATTAAAAATGCCAATAAATAACCCAACATAATTTATGACTGCAAATTATAATGTGTATTTGAAAAATAAAATATTATTTTAATCGATTTATTATCTGTCTTATTTTTTTCTTTTAATCAAAAGTGCATTTAAATATTAATTTTAATTAATATTGCTGCCTCATTCTATGCATTGAGATATAAAATAGTAGACCATTCATAAAATGCTGGTACTATTAAAAGATTAAAATTATTAAGCAATCCAGAAAACTTTACAACACGGCTCATCTTTTTAAGGATTAGAATTTTTATAATATCCCCCATAAAAGTATTCTTTTTAAAATAGGCCATGTAAAACAATTGTAAGTAATAAAACTCGTAAAAATAATTTCGAACAAACTGTCTTTTTAAACGTTTCCATTTAAACAAAGTGACAAAAAAGGAGTAAATGTTTATTACTTCACGACAGTATCACTTAATTACAGTATTGTAAAAAGTTAGACTTTGTTTTTTTGAAAACTTTCGATTTTAAAGCTTGAAAAAGTGACGTCAGTTTTGTGACGATGTCGGAAAAAAAATGTTTGTAGACAACAAAATAGGTGGTAAAAAATACAATAGACAGTATGAGTAATTTTTTAGTAAAAAACAAAATGAGCTTTAAGTTACAAAATTAGGGTAAATTGGAATGTATTATTACTATATAACGAACACAGCACTGAATGGGTTTGTATGAATTTCACATACAAAAGGATGAACAATTAGGTGTCCTAAGAAATTGGACCACGATTACCACCATACTTCATATGAATACGGTATCAAGATACCGTGAATAACAAACAAGTAAATCAAGATTTACTTCTCAAACCGAGCCGAAGCCAATAGTTTTAATCAAAGGCTCAAACTAGACAAGACAAATATAAAACCAGAAATAAAATTAGTCTATAGCCAGAGGGTAAACATAAACATCGACACTTCCACCAATTCACATCACTATTTCAATAAATATTTTTCACAACAAAAAGCGAAAAGCTCACGGTTTTGTTTCACAAAATATTTTTTACACTTTTTTTACGAGATCACATGTTTCATAACACTTTTATTTTCAATTCCATTTGAGTTTTTACAATTTCTATTTCGTATGTCCTTGATTTTTTTTTGTACGTAGTTTATTCATATGCGTTATAGTGTAGTGCAAGGGTTTTTTTCAATAGAGTTTTTTTATATCGATTCTTATTCACCTGTATAGTTTAAGGAAGGAAGTTGATCGGATCTTTTCGATTTTTTCTTTTATTTCGATTCAAATGTTTTCAGGTGTTTAGCAAGTGATTTTTTGTTTGTATTGTAGTGTAAATTTTGGAGAGATTGCGTCTGTTTTTGTATGGATTTGAGTATGAGAATATTTTTGGGTCATATTTTTTAAGATACGATCTTAGTTTCCGTATGCGAGATTTGACTATGAATGTGAGATTGTTTGACTTTTTGTGGTATTTTTGTTTTCTTATCATGGATTTTTGAAGTTGTAGTAACGCATGATATTTTTAATTCTAGTGTGTAGGTAACCTACACACAAATTCTTTTTTGAAAACATTGTTTGTTTTTGTAGTAAAATAAAATATAGGGTAATAAATTAACTCTTATTAGACTTACTGCTATATTTAATTAAACATTACAATCGTGAGTAATCCGATAAGATTTATTGGAAATCTCTTAGATAGAAAGCGTTGTTTATTCATTTAAATAAGTTACATCTTAAGACACCGAAATTATAAGGGCAGTTAAACTATAACACCTGAAACTACTGGGTATATTCGAAGTACTAAAGCTATATGTATGTCATTATTAGCCTTTTGTATCGTCCCACTTCAGGGCCTAGGCCTCTTCTCAAGATTCGAGAAGAAGAAGAAGATAATATTTCTAGAACTCCAAGCCCCAGACCAGTTGCTCTGTTACCATCGTGAGCTAACACAACTATTACAAAAGAACCATCACGAACAACAAACTTGTATGCAGTTAATTTCTTACACGTACCTACCATCACGGAACCTGTATTTTTTGGGACCGCCATTTTGGTCTACTCAATCTATAGCTCATCACTATAATGATCAACATCACACATCCTCAAACAATTCCCAAATTACAAACCACAACCATTGCTGGTTTTCACCTTGGTACGAAAGTTATTGATGAAAGAAAAGCAGCAATGGATGATGCTAATACTGGTATGATCGGGGAAGTACCAGATAAAACCGGTTTCGCAGTAGATGGGATTGTTCGTGCAAGTGCCCTGTCATTCATCACGCGAATGTTGGAACCGGATCCGAGCGACGGGTTTTGAAACTAAGATCGAATTTTTTTAATGTATCTTCATTACTCTGTAGGAATGAAGTCAGTACTATTAATAAAATTGTTTTGAAAATTTAATGAAATGAATGTAATGAGGCATGTGTGGTGGATAAAAAAATTGAAGTGAAAAAAATATTTTTATGGTCGTTTTTGAAGATTTCCTGGGGAGAAGGGATTTAAGAGTTTTTGAAGTAGCATTTCAGAGAACTCTTACTGAGAAGTCATTGATTTATGATGAGATAGACTGGATGGTTTCTGAAATATCAAACTTTATTTTTCTGCCTTTTTCATCTGCATTATTCGAATGATAACTGACTTGTACATATCTAGAAATTTTTGTCTATGCTTAGTTAACCTATACACTAAAATATCATCGTTTCTGCTTCGGGGATAGGCAGACCTATACATATTTTATGACGTTTCTCACTGTTCACCCAGAGCCCATAACTCGAGCGCGGCATTTCATTTTATCCCAAAGAATTATTATAATCACATACATAAAACAGATGCCGCCCAAGATAGCTTGTACAAAGAAACATTTTAGAACAATAAAATCCAAAGCAACTACTGAACGAAATAAAGTAATAAAAAGTAATAAAGCGAAAAAGGAAGCCGATTTTTTAGTTTCACAAACAAACCTTTTTGGAGCAATTTCAAAAGACAAAAAAATCAACTTTCACTTTTCGATCATACTTTTTAAAGACAATGAAATAAAGTTTTTGGCTACTGAAAAAGTTTGGTAAAAAAGTAAAACGAAAGGGTGGGTTAGTGGATGATATAACAAAACAAACAATAAGGCTTGGGTCAAAAAACAAAGTTTTCAATATGCACCTGGTTTTCATTTTTTATATCGATTCTAATGTTTATTATAATCAAATAAGTTCCTCTTCCTGTCGGAAGATGGTCGCCGTGGGTTTTTTCATATTTTACAAAAAAACTTTCGACTGATTCTCGACTTTATTCGTTTGTATTAAGATCTTTTGCTGTTTTGTCTTCGCTTTTTTCTCAAGATCGAGGTTTTATTGTGGCAATGTGTTCGAATAGACATTTTTTCTAGTGTTTATTCAAATTAGATTGTTCTATGCAGATGTCGTTAAAACTTTAAGAAAGATAATGGGTACCCATTTTTTTATTGATCTAGGCCATGCGATTAGATCTGGTTTTTAATCAATCTTTTAGAATATGTTTTAACTGTTAGAATTTATCTTTTAAGTGTAAAACTTCTACAGTGATTTTTCAAATATTCCTTTCTGATTAAAAAGCTGTCATGTTATTATATTTCCTGCTATTCCGGTTATTATAAAATTATATTCCTAATCTATTATTAAATATGTAGTTACCTCTGTAGCTAGAAGCTTCGCTCATTTTGAAATAACCTGTAGATTCAGGTAATTTTAAATTAAAATAGTCTCATAGAACATTCTTTATCGAAGTTACTGCTTGAAAGGCACCTAAACTTAACTGTTTACTGCCTTTATCTAAGATCTGAGCAAATGGCCATATTCAATTAACTGTGTCTATATAATATTTGAAATCTTGGCATAAATCTAAAACTGCATCCGCCGTCCATCCATCGCGCCGCTTGACGCCAACACCATCCTTTGTATCTTAAACACGACCCTTATTTTTTTCGGTCATCCCTCAGAATGTTCAAATTTCTTTACCTGCAACCATCCCTCGTATAAACCCTTACACAACTCTACTTATATCTCCATTGTATATTCAACTTTATCTAAAAGTGTTACAGAAGCTTTTGCTTTAACAAGATCAGGATTTACGTCTTTTACATTTGAAATGGCATCTGCAACATCTTGAATAGCATCCCCTAAGACTTAATGACTTACTGCATGATAATTAGATATGCGATTGTGATATTTACCACTCGTCCTTAAAGTCGAGATTGGTGTGACATGTTTGAAATTTTAATCATTAGTTTGGTGGAATTTTGCTCGGGCATAGAAAATGTGCGTTTCCTTATTTCGGAATTTATTGGTATTACTGCGCCCTGTGGCGATGCCATAGTTTTAAAGATTTTAAAACTTTACAAAAGGGATGGATGGACAACAGATGTATCGGAGATTAAAATTTATGCGTATTCACTCTTGTGTAAATGAGTGATCGGGGGGTCTGAGTGGACATTGGTCACAAACGTCAGTCTTTAAGTAGTTTTAAATAATAACACATTTGGGATCTGTAAGGCCAGGGCCAGCTATTTCTTCGTCATATGCCGATACTATTGAAAAATAACTATAAGCTCGTATATGGGAGGTTAAATGTACTCTAGTGAAGTCTTCTTCTGAAATCTTTTACACGTTACAAATATATCTCTGAGTGATATATATATATGTTATATGAAATTAATACTACTCAGTATTTAACTTTACCAGGAACTAAACGAACACATTTCTATGCTACTAACGTTTCCCTGTCCTACATACAAAACTATACAAAAAAATGTAATTTAATAAATTCCACGCTACTTAATCTGGCTTCGCGTAATCTCTTCAAATGGAAGCTCCTTCAATTCTGTCCACTGTAATGAAAAGCGTGACATACAAGTATTTTTTGGTACAATAAAACTCAATCAAAAGTAATAAAAACTGCAGAAAGGCGCATATCAGACAAAAAAAACTGCACTACGCAACGTGGGACCATTTTTTCCAAAAAAAACTACTTCTTTTTGACACAAAGGGAGTTCTTTGTCAAAATTCAGGTGTTTTGTATTGAATAGACGCATTTTTGTGTAAAATCGTTGAGTAAAATATGAAGGGACTGGATATGAACATAAATTATTGTAAAGTAGTCACAATTATGTATTTTGATTTGTAGTGTGATAGACGGTTTTTTATTTAGGCGATAAAAGAAGAATAGGAATTTAATTCGCTGATAATGCAGTACAGAATGGCAGTATATTGTTCAAAAATAAAATAGGTTATGATTATGTGAAAAGAAAAATAAAGATAAAATTTAGCGATCTGTATGAATATGGATACCTAATTGAAGAGGGAAAGGTAAATCAAAGAAAATGTATTGTATTGTCTAAAAGAGGACATGAATCAGAAAGGAGTGGATGTTAGAATGACGTGTTTAAAGGCACTCCAAATAAAATTTCGAACAAGACAAGATGAAGAAGATGGATATATTAGGATTAAAGATACTTAATTCAACAAGTGTATAGGAATGCGGATAAAACCGAAAGAAACAACGTCTATAAATAAATTAGGCAGTGATTAACAATTACCACTGTTCACAATAGTTAGAATCATCAAAGGATGTACCGAGAAGCCACAAAAGATTAGTTAAAGTTATAACAAATTATAAGTTACTTGGCAAAATCTGGCTAACCTTGAAATGTCTGCTCATTGAATAAGAGGTAATTTTTTTGTTGTTCGTACACTTGTACATTATGATTTTCATGTTTATTACATAGCATTTATAGTAGTTATGTATTTGGTTAACATTCAAAATAAATAACAACTGGTATGAAGCAAAAATAACTTAAGACTGTAGAACATAATTGTCTCTAAGTTGACAAATACATTTTTATTAAAAACCACACACTTTGCCAGAGTTATCTATAAATGTAGGATAACTAAAGCTTCCTCATGAATCACTCTATCCATTTGTGAAAACCCTATGAAAAGCTACACCAGTTTTTGGTGTGAAAAGGCGAATATAAAGACCGCAAATACTTACATACGGGATGCATTTGCTTGAAATTAGTTAAGCTTGAAAAAATATTCCATCACCAGATTAAAAAAATATAGGTAAGTAGGTACAGTCGACTCTCGTTAATTCGAAACTCGAGGGACTCTTAAAATATTACGAATTATCGAGTTTTTGAAATATTAAATGGTTCGAAATTTGTCAGAGAAAATAAATAAAACTTGGAATTATTAAGTGTTGATCAATTATTATTTGTTAACTGTTATTTTATAACAATGACAAAAGTTTAAAGACACATTTGTGTGCATGCCATAGGTACATGTATTCATAATGTGAATTAATTAATATTTCGAAACAGCTCCGTCATACTGCTTCAAAACAGATTGCTGCTACTCAGACTGCTCTCTTTCCATCTCTTCCTCTCTGCAACTTTGAATTGTCGAATGTTGGACGACTATAGTTCGGCCATTCAGAGAATGCGTTCCTGACACGTCGCGATTGAACTGACGACGTAACTACATTCATTGATTATTGATATAATAATGTTGTTTTAATGCTCCTCAATTGTTAAAACGGTAAACAACCAGCAAAAATATTTTTATCGTAACTGCAACGCCATTGCAAAGTTACGTCGTCAGTTCAATCGCGACGTGTCAGGAACGCATTCTCTGAATGGCCGAACTATAAGAATTCGAATTAACGCGTCGTTTTGTTATATAGCAATGCTTAATTCGTTCGAATTACCAAGTGCAACAAAATGTATTGATTTAGTTCGAAATATAAAGAGATTTTGTAGGGAACTCGTGATAACTTTGAATTAACGAGAGGTTCGAAATATCGCAGGTTTGAATTAACAAGAGTCGACTGTATATTAATAAATTTTAATTTTAGGTTACGTTCTAGGCCTACGTTTAGTGGGCGGCAATTGGCTGATATCATGAAAATGATGAAATTATAATATAAACTAGCTATAGTTAACGATTTGGAGTTTAAAGTAGGAAAAATAGACACAGTAAATAATTAAGCAGTCCTTGTCGGTCTAATGGTTAGCTGCGATGGCCGTGAATTCGATTCTCGGGTCGTGCAAGTCAAGGGTGTCACATCTTATTTGGTGAAGCATTGATACTTTAGTGAGAGATCATTTTCGGTAAACAACTACGTTTAGATGTTAATATTTTAGTTCTGTTTATTAAACTGGTAACTAGTGACCCAACATGCCATGCTTCTTGAATTACTATTTTATTTACTTTTGTTAAAAGTCGTGGTGGCCTAGTGGGTAAAGGACCAACCTCTCAGGTATGGAGGCGCGGGTTCGATTTCAGGTCAGGCAAGTACCAATGCAACTTTTCTAAGATTGTATGTACTTTCTAAGTATATCTTAGACACCATTGGCTGTGTTTCGGATGGCACGTTAAACTGTAGGTCCCGGCTGTCATTGAACATCCTTGGTAGTCGTTACGGGTAGTCAGAAGCCAGTAAGTCTGACACCAGTCTAACTAAGGGGTATCGGGTTGCCCGGATAACTGGGTTGAGGAGGTCAGATAGGCAGTCGCTTCTTGTAAAGCTCTGGTACTCAGCTGAATCCGGTTAGACTGGAAGCCGACCCCAACATGATTGGGAAAAAGGCTCGGAGGATGATGTTAAAACCGGATGAAAATGTGAGTAGTTTTTTTTTTTATATTTTATCACGAACAAATCTATAGACAGACAAACATACGCTTCCAAGACTTCCATAAGTTTTATTCTTATTATTTTTTTGTCAGACTACACTCAAATACAATCAATAACTTTTAGCGTTAACCAAATTTGGCTTAAACTGATGGTCTCTCAATAGGTGATTAGACCTTAAAAGGCTAGGTGCTAATAAAATCTATAGTAAAAAATATACTACACTATCGGAGTCTTACAACTTGGTCTGAGCAAACTCAACGAGATTTTATTTATCTTTTGAAATTTTTAGCCTATAGCTACAGCCACAAGGGTCGATTTTGGAAGCTACACACGGGATTAAGGAATGCTTAGCGCGATTGGTCCATGGATGGTATAACATCATATCATGATAAGTTAAATTGGTGGTTCACGGATGTCATTTCAAAATTTGTGTGAGTCGTTGTTACGGGTAATCCTAAGCTAGACAGACTGGGTTGCCAAGCTAACTGAATTGATTGTTTCAAATGGGCAGTCGCTTCATATAAAACACTAGTATCTACATAGCTGTATCCGGTTAGACTGGAGCCCGGACCCAATATAGGAAAAGTGAGGAATGGGGTGAAACTAGGGAGCATTAAAGGCTTGAAACATAGACTTTATCTGATTGCAGTTTCTCTCGGGGTACAGACAAAACTGGGAAAACAGTTGATGAACTAAGCAACAATTTAAAAATACAATTTCTCAAAACACCAAAAATAAAAATACAAAATTACACAAACTTGTAACGCTCATTGAAAGTCGGCCATGACACCTGTCAGTGTGACATGTCATTTGTAGGCAATATTATCTAACGCATCGAAATTTGTTCAGCCTTGACTGTCCTGGCTTACTGCCAGGGTCTGATGAGGTAACTTGGCATGGTAAGGAGACGAGATTTACTGAAATGTGCTGTTTTCTTGTCTTGTGTAGGATATACGTCAAGATTGGAGAGATAGCAATTGTGTATCACAAATCTAGTCTGCATAAAAAGATCGATTTATTGTAGCTTATTGTCTAAGTAAGTTTACTAAGTTTTGTGAAGCTGATTTTACGGCCAATGGCAACTTAAACTTGTGAGAAACTTCTAATAGCGACACCATTGCTTCTAAAACTGAAACTATTAAAAACACACACATCAAGACTTCTACTTGATAATATTTTAGCAACAGAGACCTGGACCATTTTCTTGTTATACAATAATAGAATAATAATTTCCATTAAAAAGGCTTTCTGATAGTTTAAGAAAAGTTGCAGCTATGAATTGGTAACGGCAAGTTTGGAATTGCGGTATGGCAAACACAGCTTCTATTAATTCTAAAAGCCCTGGCGCCTGACAAATCGTGGTGCATTTGCTTTATACATATTTACCTATCAACCTTTACTCCTTCATTTTATCGATACTTTAACACATCGCTATCATGAACCCTTAATACACAATTTATAACCAAGATGTGTTCCCAACACTAAAAATAGGCCATACACTACAAAAGTGTGTACACAACATATTATTATATAAATTGTTTCTCAGTACATAAATAAATATGCTATAAGTACGCATGTTTACCTACTGGCTTGACCATGACTTTCATATGAACTACCAAATAAAATGTGTGCATGTGTGCGTGGCTTGATTGGTGTTACTCGGTCTCAATGTTGTGGCATAGGAAATCGATTTTTTTTTGTTTGAAAGAGAGAAAAGTTTTTTTGGATTTAGTATTTTTGTTAGAAATGAATATGTGCATTAAGTAAAGTTTTAATGTAAGATAAAAACGCTTTCTTAGTCAAAATAAATGCCCCATTTCGAAACTGTGTTCATGGGACTGAATTTTTAAAGCTTCTCTAATATCAAGCACACAATTTATTTTCGATCCTAATTTATTCATCTCTGACTGAAAGCAATTTCTATCCTGAAAAACATAAAATGCTAATCTAAATGACATTCAACCACAAAGTAAGTTAAATATTTGACTTAGCACAATACAAAAATATCACCAACATCATTTTGGCAACACAATTTTTTTTTATGTACTAAAGTTCCATTACTTGTGTACCGCGTCGTACCTTCACGACTCAAGTGTAACTCAGTCTGAGTTCTTGACAATGAAACTAAGTGTAATGTATTACAACTCAGTTATGCAACAAATAAAGATATACGCGTATCTTGTTATACAACGTTTATAACCAACTTTGTTGTTTTTATCACTTTAGTATTGACTTTATTCTGTTGCCTTTTTTTCATGGGAAATCTTCAAATGCCCCCTCCTGCTATGAGTTAGCAGCGAGAGGGAGTGTCAGACTCTTACTGACTAAAATCAACCACCCATCATGTTCCTTCTTCAGCCCTTTATGTACCAGGGCCCGCAGTAACTCTTACGAACAATCCCGCAGCCCCTTGTTACCTTATAAATGAAAGTCGTGGTGCCCTAGTAGGTAAAGAACCAACAGCTATGCGTGTAAATTCGATTGAAAGTCCAGGCTAGTACCAAGTAGTAGTAAGTGTACTTGGGCATTAATGACCGTGTTTCGGATGGCACGATAAAATCTAGTTCCCGGCTGTCATATGAACATCTTTAGCAGTCGTAACAGATATTCAGAAGCCAGTAAGTCTTACAACCAGTCTTACCAATCAGTATTGGGTTGCCCGGGTAACTGGGTTGAGGAGATCAGATTGGTAGTGGCTCCTTGTAACTGGTACTACACTTCATCCGTTTAGAATGGAAGCTCGCCCTAACATAGTTCGGAGAAGGCTAGGCAGATAATGATGACAACGTTTACAACAAACTTTGTAATTATTATAACTTTATTTTGTTACTTTATGAATGAAACCGAGTCTCTTACCAAGGGGATAGTGGCCCGGGTAACTGGGTTGAGGAGGTCAGACAGGCAGTCGCTCCTTGTAAAACACTGGTACTCAGCTGAATCCGGTTAGACTGGAAGCCGATCTTAACATAGTTGGGAAAAGGCTAGGTAGATGATGATGAAAAACTGATTGCAAAAAGTGTCTACGTAATTACAAGAATTGTCACTGATTACTAATTTGTAGAAATTGGATGACGACGAACGTGGCGCTTAACGTTAATTTACCGATGTTAATTTATTTTAAACGTAAATTGAATTGAATATTTTTTGTACAGATATTATTCATACATATTCGAGTTACATGTTTTAATACAAAAAAAAATATATATAATAGTTATGTGAGCATAGTACATACAGCAAATGCATGAAACGACGCAAACGCTGAAAACAAATTCAAATCTTGGTCTATATTTGTTCGTTTAACTCCAAATATTAAACCCACAAAAAAGACAAATAAAAACAATCCATTCACCCATTTACACCTCTACTATAACTGTGAAATATTCATGAAAAAAATATAAACATACAAAAACCTACCTAACGTCACAAACAAGTGAATTTCAGTAAAAAATCTAAAAGCAAAAAGCCCCCTCTAACATTCGTAATACGAATTTTTTCATTCGAAATTTAAAAACGACTCAAATCTGCGCCTGCGCACGTCAGGTAGAAGTTTTGGGTTCACAGGTAGAAAAAATCTTTTGGTTGTTTGAAAAAAAAAAGGTTGTATTATGCGACCCACCCTCTGAGTGCGCCCACGATTCTCAACCCTTAGGAGACCACATGATTTTGATACTTTTAGAACTTGCATATTTTGCTTCATAGTTTTACACCGACCAGATAAAGTGAACAGGCCATGTTCTTTGGAAAAAAGTATAGTTTTTATAAAAACAAACAAGCGAATAAAAATTGTATCTAGAACAATAAATTGCTGTATTTATTCACTGTTTTTTATTAATTGTGGATTCCCAAGGACATTTAAATGTGTGAATAATTTTGCAAAAATAATGAGGAAAAAATAAGTGCAGCTACAGACAACAGAGAATTTAATAACAAAAAAAGCACATGAATATTTACTTCTGTTTTAATTATTTTACTTCAGTTCTTCCAAAATACTGTTTTACTTTATCACTATTATTAATTTTACTTTATTTTACAACACATTTTAATTGACATTCTAATAAATCGCAGCAAAAACTATCAAGATCACCCCATCCACATAGCGGGGGTGGGAACGAAGCATGCAACAATGCAACACTGCGCGCACGCATTAGACGCACACACTCACACCAGTATCGGATTACACGCACACAGACAAACAGACAGATTTATCACTACACACAATGTGGCGACTATGAGGCGAAATTTTTGAAAACACATGTCTCGTATTCTATGACCGTCATCCGGGGTCGAAATGGTGGATTTCTTAAAAATTCCACTTAGGTTGCAAGTTGTAGGATAGTGGTGAGATTTATTGAGAACTTATTATGGAAAGCCCTACTGTAAGTCTTTAGCTATTATATTTCATTTCAGAGTTTGTAGGCTATGGCTTGAGTGTTGTGATAGCCCATAGAAAAATACGAGTAGGTACTGGTTCTCAGGTGTATTAAACTTGGCTAAGCAGATCTGGATCATCCATTAGTCTCTTTGTGTTACTGCAGAGCTAGCTTCTTCTCACGCAGAGAACTATAATTTATTTAAATATTAAGAATTTTTCCATTTTTTTTGGCTATGTATAATATGTAAATTATGTAATAAAATAACGTTTAGAGAAGCTATTGAACTGGGACAATCAACTGAATAAGAAATAATTTTACCGATCAATAACAGAATTATTGTTTCGTACAAAAATCTTAAATAAAAACATAACGTAAAAAACGTTATTATTATTTGTGTCAAATTAATAAAATATATTTAAATTATGGAGTAAAAACTCCAAATCCATAAGATAGGATATTATTTTATCTGGATATAAAACGCCGTATACAATTGAATTAATTCGGCTATTTTATGCGACTTTCTTCACTTTAAAAATACCACACCATACTACACACGCGTTAGAAACTAAGGTAACTAACCCAAAAACCTACCACGTCACAAAATACCGTAGGGCGAACACCCAAGTTATCGTCCCTCTAAAAAACCACCGACCATTGACCGTACGTTATGCAATCGAGGCAAATGCACTACAAAAAGAACACTATAGGGCAAAAACACCTAACGGGTAGCCACGGGATCCGAAAGTCCTTTTTTATCCCAAACAGGAGCAAAAAGAACAAAAAAAAACTACACAATGAATAAATGTTTTTGCAAATCGAGAATCGACTTTTTCTTAGCACGTGCATGAATTTAAAAGTCTTTTTTTGTCTTACGTTTTTGTGCCAATAATGTTGCGTTAGGTCGCGGAAGGATTGGCTATTAATATGCTAAATAAACATTGTTTTTTTAGAATGTGGTATCGTACTTGAGTTCCGTTTGTGGTTCCGTCGTTTTGTGAGTGAAGATGGTGTAATAAGATTAAAAATATATTTTTTTGTTTTTGAATATGATGACAATTATAGGCCTATTATTACTCGTTAGTTACCTGTTTCTCCTACGGAGCAAAAGGACATGTTAAACGTATGTATTAGTGCTTCGAAAGGCACGTTACTTTGGTAGGTCCCGGCTTTCATTTGAACATTTTTGGCAGTCGTTGCCAGAAAGCTTTATAACCAGTCTTACGAAGGGGTTTTGGTTGCGTGGATAAATGAGTTGAGGAGGTCAGCTGGATCTGGTGAGACTGAAAGCCAGGCTTAACATAGTTGATAAAAAGCTAGGCAGATGATAATTTATGTATCACGTGTAAATAATTGTTGTACACCTATTTTCAGAAGTACTGAAGAATACATTTTGAGAACATACATAATTACATTGTATTGTATTCATATCAACGCAAATTGATTTCAGTTTTGAATTTTTTTTACTTAAATTAAGACAGCTCTTTAATTGCAAAGATACTTAGATGTTGTATTTAATTTGAAACAAGTATTGTATTTTAATGGTCCACTTGATCGTTTTTTTGCTTCCAATGCCAAATTAGCATTAAAAAAGTCAAATTTAAATCAGGTTTAAATTGTCTTATTTAAATAAAACTGTTGTGTGATATTTACAATTTTCTATAGGTACTTCTGTTCTACTTAGGTAATCTTGGATCCAAAGATCTGATTTAAGAAATATTTTACCAATACAAAGTTGTGTTATTTGTGAGCGTCATAGACTATGTTTTATCCTAACATATCTAAAGATCAAAGTTTGCTTTTTGAAAACTAACTTAACAAACAGAAACTTAATAACTTGCGGAATTCTTTTATCACCTGTTGAAAGAAATCTTTGCAAATCGCTAATTAAATTCTAAATGTACATTTTGACAGATGGCAACGCAGCCATATTACCAATATGGCGCGGTCGCTTAGCAACGGATGCGTAGGCGCAACAGGTGTTGCGAGATTGTTTTTTTAAATGTTTTTTTTTTAATCAGGGAGAGGCGGCGATACGGCTCTTGGGGATCCGGTGGGAAAGATTTTTTCTTTAGAAATTTTCGTTTAGTAGTTATTTGATGTTATCAAGATTTGAGGGGTAGTAAAATAGTCGATTGTGTACACAGGTGGAGGAGTGTACTATCATCTGCCTAGTCTTTTCCTAAATATTTTAAGCCTAGCTTGTTCGGCAAACTGCAATGGACACACTTTCCTGAGAAAAAGATATTTGCAGACGACAAATTGATACTAATTATAGGGTTCCTTTTTTTCTAAAGAAGATATTTCCAAAAATTAACACTTATTCATAATTTAGTTACCTTACTCATAGCGTAACCTATCTGCTATACAGCGTAACCTAACTCGAAGCCATCTGCGTTTAAGTACTATTACTAGCTACCGCCTGCGGTTTCACCTACGAGGGTACAACTTCTCGTATACGGATAAAAAGTATACGCTAGTCTGATATATAAGCCATATTACTAAAAACTACGAAATAAAACTAAATCATTATGAAGTTTCATTAAAATTCATCCAGTAGTTTTAGCGCAACAATCATCCTTACATACAAAAATTCGTGTTTATAATATGAGTATCGTAGGATGTAAAGCCGAATGTTGCCAAAACCCGTTGTACAAGAGGCCTCACTTCAAGTACGAAAAGAGGCAAAGCCAGGCGTATTGGTGTAACATGATCAATCACTTACTACGATCAATGTTGATATGTTCCGGCAGCAAGAATACTTTAAAGGTCACTGTGTTTGTAAGTATTTGTAGGCACTTCATTTTTATTAATTTGAATATTTTATTTGATGGCAAATATACTGATTCGATTGATTGTAAGACCTCGGAAATAACTCTCTTACAGAGACTGAAGGGGTATGAATATACAGTGGATTTCTATAACTTATCTATCCATAGATTTGAGATTTCAACTATCACTAAAGGTTGTGTGTATTCCCGGAGCCTAAATCGCTTTGTGGGTTTTAGAAACTTTCACGAAGCAGCCCTGAGTCTGGAAGTTGGGGGTATTACATCCCTGTGCCTGGGAGGGCACGCTTTTCAGTAGCAGTCAGAGGCCGTCAGGTGGATTTGAGAAAACTCTGACCCTAGGGCTTGTTAGGTGATTAAACCTGCAGCT
Source organism: Helicoverpa zea (assembly GCF_022581195.2). NCBI lineage: Eukaryota > Metazoa > Arthropoda > Insecta > Lepidoptera > Noctuidae > Helicoverpa > Helicoverpa zea. Next base: position 2,220,041 of record NC_061476.1, read on the forward strand.
CACTCGATAAGAAGAAGCCTAGAGGTTGGTACAGCACGATTGGCATCCGCAGACCAATGACCGCCATGACAGTACAGTACATTCCAAATTCAAATTATGACAGGTTGCCCCCTAGCTTCTAATACAATTGTACCAACATAATAATTAAACACATTACGACGACATTTTAACAACATGTGCATAACACTTGCCTAGACGAGACGTGTCACTTATATTTCATTTATCGATGTCGGTTAAGCAGTGTGGACATGCCTTTATAAAAATAAGTTTGGGGAGTTTTAAGTAATAAAAGCTTTGTGTATGAAAAATAATATCTTTTTTTTTCTTTGTAAATAAATACCTAATTAGTAATAATCTTACTGACAGTTAAAACTGTATGAAAGTATTTTGAGTTACATAGGTATCTAGAGCATAAAAAAGTATACAAAAAAAACTACTAACATGAAAATTTTTTTTACACAAGTTTTTTTTTTAGGTTTTGAATTCCATATTCCAATAAAATGCATATACTTTTTGCTAAAAATGTGAATTATTTATTGGCATAAAATTAATTATTCCACTTCAAACTGTTACTGGACCTCAAAATAATGTCCGAGTTACCGAGGTCAGGTTCATTGGCTTTTCAAAATGCAAAAAAGCACTCATGTGCAATTTGGCTTTGATGGACTACTTTTTCTTAGACTTTTTTTTAGGTGCTGTCTGGGGTCACAAGAACCAGTTAGATTTTTTCGAAATTAATTAGGTATAAAATTAGCCTTTTTATCAAGATTTTGAATTAAAAATTGTTATTTTTTTTTTGTTTTGTGTTTAATTGGGGCTTTTTTTTTATTAGTCAAAGTTAACGGAAGGTACATCAGATGGTTTACATATATAATTTATCATTTTTTTTCACAAACCATACAAAAAGGAGAACAGAAACATTACTAATAAATAGGTATATAGTTAATCTTAAATCTTTTAGAGCCAGTGTACACTTATTGCTATTGAGTACACCGCACTGATTTGTGTAGGTATCAGTCATTAAGTATACTTTACAGTTTCTGAGCTTAAAGCTGGTACAACCGTTACGCATAACCACTAGCTAGATTATTTGAGAGATTTCCAATTTGCAACCAACCAATCAGCATCATTTTCTTCGTTAATCCAGCTTAAAAACTTGATACATTTTTTGCCAAGATACCGCCAAATAGAGGAGATAATAAGCAACCTTCTGCAAGTCGTCACGGTTCACAGTATTTGTTATCTGGAACAGTTCTGTCAAGGTGACGTTTCTTTTCCTATAGTTTTGCGGAATTCACGAATTTGTCGGCCTTTGCTGGGGGACAAGATGGTGACAGCAATTTTTGGGTGACTATCAGGATCTAGGTCAGATTGTGTAACTGTTTGTATGTGGCTTGGTTTTCGCCAATTGTAGTAAGTAGTTAAGAAATTACCATGGAGTAATAAATGTTATTCTGTTGTAAGGGATTATGATGAAACATTAGTGGCTCAAATTGTTTAAAAAAATATCTATTAACCTATGAAATCTGAGTTCAAACGCTGAATACAAATATTCATTTAAGAAATAAAAAGAGGGTAAAAATTACTCATTTAATATTAATTTGTGTAAATTGATTTCGTAAATTAAGCAACGGATATACTTATGTAGATACATGAACAGAATCTTGTTTAAAAACTAGTAAAAGTTCAAAATACAATATGGAACCTTATCCACACAAATCCAACGTCAGTCAACATGGTAGCTGTAACTCGACACACTCTATTGACTCTCGCGCATGGTATTATTTCAAACAAAGCCGTCAACGAGAAATCCTATTTATTTATTTTTGGAATATTAAACATTAATCACTCCAGTATGTTAATATTTTATTATGAACACGTTTTCGAAAATTAAAATCACTACAAAAGTTTTCAATATTTAAAAAACCACGAAGAAGTCACGGGTTTTATGTATCCTTTCAAAATGATTTACAGTTAATTTTTGGCAACAAAAGATAGTAACGTTTTGAAAATACAAAAATCTTTTTGGCAAAATCTAAGACGTCATGAAAGCTTTTGATAACTGCTTTTTGCGAATTTTTAGGATTTAGCCGTTATCAAAGACGTTTTACGAATACCAGAAAAAAACGACTTCTAAGCTTCATTTACAGACGTAAGCTCAAGTAAATTCATTACCTTTAATTAATCCTTACTAATATTGTAAATGTCCAAGAAACTCTGTGTCTGTCTGTCTCACTTTAATACCAAAATTAACTACTGAACTGATTTCGATACACAGTTAGTGTAGAGCCTATACGAGGATAAAGGCTACTTTTTACATAGATGCGGTTCCTTCAGGATGCGGCTGGAACCGCGGGGTCGGGGCAAAGCTAGTTATCAGATAATACATACGTATTGACTGTTACTGTTACAGCCTTTTCGTCATCCCACTGCTGGGCACAGGCCTCCTCTCACACAGAGAAGGATTGAGCATGAATTAATGATTACGTATTGACAATCCAGCTTAATTTCTCATTAAGTCAAAAAGGTGTGAATATCAAAATAAATGGAATATAACTACATATTACATAATACGCAAACACGTCCAATTTTTTGCGAACCAACAAAGCAGATAAAAATCAATTTATAATAATTTTCGATGTATAGATTCGGAATCTCGGACACAGTAATTCGACGTCTCGAATTTAAGCAAAAAACCAAGGTTGTGGCTTGTACTGGTTGAACAGTAATAAATTTGTTTCTAGCTGATAATACGTCAATTATTTTAAGATTAACGCTTGCTTTGAGCTTGATGATTTGGTGGCTAGTAACAGCCATGGCAATTGATCAGCTCAAGCTTGACCAAGTTTTAGGAAAAGTGTAAAAAGGTATTTTTTTTGTAACATGTTTTAAAAAGCGTCCTCAATTGCTGTGCCTTTTCACAACAAGTTGGAATTAGGAAACGGGCGGTTATGGACTTAAGAAGGAAGGAGTGATAGTCGTTTTCTTTTATATAAAAAAAAAGATATAAACATCCGGCTAACTTTCTCAACTGTAGTATGCGATGGTAACTTTGTGTCACCTATGCTTGCTAGAAGCAATAGTTTCCACTCTTGATACAACAGTTTTACCAAAAGCACCAAATGTACGGACCTAGCGACTGAATCCTAAAACGCCACTCTATTTGAAAAACGGCTCAAACATCATTCTATCTTTCACATCACACTTTCATAAATCTAAGACTTAAAGTCAAAAGTAAATCCATCTATGTTTCTACGACTGCCTTTTAAATTCATGGTCACGACACATGCTTGACAATACATGGTATTCAGCAACCCTGGACCATTGGTATCACCGTCTAAAACTGGAAATAACTAGTTTTACGGCAAATTTATTCAGCTACTAGTCACTAAAATAACTTTAACCTAGACTAAGACAATGAGTCAGCATTAATTTGTTACTGTTTATAATGGATTGGGTTTTTAATTTCCGTTTAAACAAAAGTCTAGTCTAAAGATTTTATCTCTCATTTCTGTCTGCAAATACACCTGTCGTGTGGTATAGGTATTTATTTCTATAAGATGGCTGTCAAAATCTTTCATACTAGTTTATCAAAATAAAAGTAATTTATAATATGTTCTGTTTAATTAATAGAAGAATTATAGGATAAATTCAAATAGTACACATAATAAATTGAGACACAAAAGCGGCACATATTGTTACAATAGTAAATGGGGGTTAACAGTCAATCCGAAAGACTTTTACAGGCAAGAAAGTGCGAATCGAGGTCCATTATTACTGACAACATAAACGTCAGTTTTTCTTAAAATAATAGTTAAATTTAAAAAATGAAGGTAAAAATTCATAGTAAACAATTTATCTTGGGCCTTAGTCCCATAAGAGTTTGCCTTTGGTAAATGGTTACCCATCCACTGAAAGACCGCGATAGACGGAGCTTTGCCGATTCTTTCAGTGGCCGCTTTTGAAGGAGATGTCTAATTGTCTACGTAAGATTTAACTAGAATATATGTGTAGGTACCTATACGTTGTGTAATTAATGTTTATATTATGCGATGATGTCATAAAATGGATTCTGAATTATGACTCTTATGATTTAAGCGTTCCGAGTTTTAACTTATGGAAATGTTTCGTTGGTACATTATTAAGTGGGCTGTTTATCACACCGGACCGCAACAAACATCATCATATGATGACTTAAAATTGAAATGAACAGTACCTGTAACAAACCAGTTCCGGTTTTTCGAGAAGGAGATGGTGTACATCTTAGACACTAATTACTGAGTAAAGAAAAGGAAAAAAAATAAAATAAACTTAGATTTGAATGTCTCATTCGCCAATCAGCTAGTGGAAGGGAAGAAAGAAGGAAGAATGATAAGCAGGTATGAGAAGGAATGTGCACTGCAATAGGAAGTAATAAAAGGTACTTTAAAAATATAAATCACAATTTCCAATTTAAAAAAAAAGTATCCTCGAGTATTATTTGCGGTAGTGCGTCATCATCATCAGCCTATAGCAGTCCACTGTTGGACATAGGCCTCTTCAAGTGCACGCCACTGAGATCGATTTTCGGCTGCTCGCATCCAGCTCCTGCCAGCCGTCTTGCGCAAGTCATCACTCCACCGTGCCTGAGGACGTCCTACACTACGTTTGCCGAGGCGTGGCCTCCACTCTAGAACTCGTTTACCCCAACGGTTATCGGTTCTTCGGCTAATATGGCGGTAGTGCGTGCTTAGGCAGTAAATAACGAACAATGTTACATTACGGTGTGAAAACAGTCAAGTTGATGATGACAGATACTAGATGCTCAAGAGTATTATTTAGAATTATTTTAGGAGGATCCAGAGGTCAAATCCGACCCTGTCTTAACCAAAAACTTGTTTATAGGGTGACAATGATATTCGTAGCTACGGGATAGTGATTGGCCTTGAAAAAATAGCGTTTATTTGCAAAGTGTTACAACCCGCAGTTTCACTGGCTGGGGGATTGGGGAGCCCCTTCAGCAAACTACGTGGTAGATGATAATTGGTTGTGATGGAGTTTGTTCGTTGGACAGTTTAGCCTGCAGTATTCAGGAATTCTTCAGATTCTTCTTCTTCAATTTAAAAGCCCAGCTCTTGTCGGTGCAGCCATTTACGCCTATCTAGCGCCAAATTCTGAACTTCCTTATACGTCACAACATTCACCTTCTATTTAATTTGCTTGCTCTTCAGATTCAATAGACTTATTTACAACGTCTAAAGGGATGGAAAAAACATAAAGATTACAGATTGTACCTATGTGAGTTTTAAGACCAAAAAATGAATAAAACCACATCCTTTTAACATCAAAACAAAATCGCGAAAAACAGTAAATAATAACTGTAGCATTGATGAAATAATAACTACCCAAAAATCTAGAAAATGATCTGGAACATATCCCACAATCTGCTAACACCATGGTGCGCCTACGCATACGAACATAGAAGCACGTATTACGCCTAATGCCTCCACGTCAATCACTTTGATTGGACTGGCAAAAACATTGATTCATATTCATACGTAGCCTGTTATGTTTCCCGACTCATTTTATACATCACGCTATGTGTATCAGGTTAAGCAGAATTTTAAGTATCGTTTTTAGTATTCGTTGATGTTAATTAAGGTGTAATTTTGGGATATTAACAGCGTCCAAGAAGATGGTTGACCACGGCGACTGTGTCTCTGAAGACGTCAGATAGCTCCAAAAGGTGCATTCTTTATTCCTTTCAAAGTCCGATGGGGCGGGCGCAGGACCTACATCTGGGTACGTGATCTCAAATGCATGGGTGTACCTATTAATCACCAACTTTCAGACTCCGTGCTGTTTGTTGATTTGTCAAAGTTTCTTAATACCCTTTTAAACCCACATAGCGATTTCGGCCCCTGGAAATCGTACCTATGTATTCACAGCAGTCGCGCCCTGTAATTAATAGACCATCGAGGATATGGAAAGCGGGATCTGGGACCGCGTGAGCTCGTGGCTAAGTAGTAGCTGCAAAGGCCAATCGATCAAAGCTTAACATGTACCACCGTCAATGGGTTCTCCATGTTTCAGAAGGCACGGTAAATTGTGGGTCCCCAATTCCTAGCATTCGTTCCGCGTGGCTCACTGGTACTCAGTTGCATCCGGTAAGATTGGAAGCCGACTCATACATAGTTTGGAAAAGTCTAGTCAGATTATGAAGACCCAATAAAAAAGGAGATTTTTTATATAAATAAATAATAAATTTCCCTTGCATACAAATTAAAATATCCGAAAAATCATTTAAGAAATACACCAGAATAATCATTAAATAATATATCATATACACAACTAATTAAGCAGTTGAATATTTTTGCACAATCATTGAAATATATTATCTTGTCAATGTATAAATATGTGTATAATAATATTATGTATGTATTGCTATTTATAAATATTGTTACAGTCAAATATTTATGTGTTGGTAAGTCGTTTGGCATTTAGCGATGTGGTTTTGCCCTATGATAGCTTATGTTTATTGAAAGCTTTTAATTTAATGTATCCTTTTTCCTTGTTTATATTTTTAACTTGCTCCCCGTAGTTTAGACCTTATAAAGGTAACTTTTTCCTGATATCGGATGAAAAGTTACTCTTTGTTTGTATTAGCTATTTGTCTGTCTGTTAGCGATGAAGTCAAGAACTACAGCACGGATTTATATGCGGTTTCCGCATATAGATAGAATTGGATGGATGCTAGCATACATTATAATAAAGACATCCATTATGGAGTTGGGCCTAGAATATTCTCACAAGAAAGATTTGTATCTTTGCACAATTTTACTCAAAGCCAAAATAACGAGGAAACTTCATTCTTCAGAAACATAATATTTCATCCATCTTACAAAGCTATATAAAAACGCTTAATTAGGCACTTTGTTTCATAAATACCTACATACGTAGATTAGAGCGTGTTTAATCGTTTTAAACAAAAACTCAAAGGTGTTAGGTGAATTAAATATAATGGTCATATCACGTTTTTATTTTTATGCTAGTAACTAAAAGTCTGGTATATAAACTGAATAGAATAATACTTAATTTTACCTTCCACCTAGCCTACTATTACAGAATTAAAATTTTAATCAAATTACAGCGAATATATTCCTAAAATTGCAATATAATCTATACATATATTAAATAATCTTTGCCCTTCATTGATAAAAGTCCTACACGTTTACCTTTCAAAGTACTTTCAGTCTTCAATAATAGAATTAACTTGTTAATCAACTAAGAAACAAGGAGGAGTAGGATCTATTTTTACCAAGTTAAATCATCATTATTTTTTTAGGACAAATTATGAGGAAAATTCGGTTCAGATTTTATAACCGATGTTCCATTAAAATGTTCTCAAATAGACCGCATATTTTTTTTCGATTGTAAGTTCTAGATCTCAGATTGTCTCTAAAAACTTTGGAGTCAAAGCTAAAGTTGCCATACAAAAATAGTTTGTAGTCATTTTCTTTTTCTTTTAACGTGAGGCGGATCTTGTCTACAATTTGAGAAATAATAACAATTATCGTCAAAACAGGTTTTTGTTTAGGTATATGATTAATCACTTAGCTAACATTTACCTATAACAAAATCTCTATTACGTCTTCGATAAAAAATAAAATAGTAAAACAACACGAAAGTTAATAAAAATAAACGACTTTGTCGCTTACGCAGAGAAACCATTTAATTCCAAACTTTTCGAGTTGTTATCTCAATAAATATTACAATGAACAGTTAAATGAGTCATATGTTTAAATTTAAATAAACTTAAAACAAAAAAAAAGGCAAATCAAAGGACGACTTAAATAACAGTGACCCAGAAATTGAGTAAAAAATTGATAAAAAACATTACGTAACACAGTTTTTTTCTGTCATAAAACACCGTTTTTTCGTGCCTTTTTTAAACGAAGAACAATATGGTGGCACGATACGTTCGGATACAAACAATGAATGGTCTTTTTATTAAGTTTTTATAGTTTGACTCGTGTGTGATAATGAAAGTAGTACTTTTTTGTGGTTATAGTTTGGCAAAAAGTTCTAATTCGCGTAATATAGAAGCCATTTTTTTATTAACGATGTCGTAAATATGAAATCGAATGGATAATAATGGACATGTTGTATTAATTTTGACATGTTTTTTATTGCCATATAATTTATTGCGGGCAACGGTTTATTTGGAAGGATGAAGGAAGTTAAGCGTAGTTGATAATTATTATGCATTTAATAAGATCAAACTAGTTATCTACCTCTAGTGATATTTGATATTCGGTAATTGCTATTAAATGTTCAACATGAATATAAATTAAATAGACATTTAAAATGGAAAAAATCTTTTATAAACAAAGGCTTCTATGATAATTCTGCGAATATATTTCTGATGTTTTAATGTAACTAAAGATACTTAGGTTAAATTAGGTTAAAGATTCTGGTTTTCACGTTGTAACAAAACACGTCAAATAGTATATCACCATTTCTTATTAAAACTATTGCTGTAATTCAAAATTTCTCAATAAATAATACAATAACACGCAATTAAGAACGAAACAAAACGGAAATTATAAATTAATTAAGCGTTTAATTAATTAAGTAACTGTTAATGTTTTATTAGCCACGGATGTTATGCGCCGTTTTGACATAATTGAGAATTTGTTTTATTTATTTTATTGAGAAGACTAGCAGTTTCACCAGCTTATGGTAAAAGTTATTTTATAGCCTTTCTCGATAGGTAAATAGGCTATCTGCACAGAAAGCACTTTTCAGGTAAAGTAAGAAGCTTCTGAGATTAACTCTTCAGCTTTCTGATATTGTTATAGCTGTTTTTTTTTTTTTTTTTTTTTTTTTTTTTTTTTTTTTTTTTTTTTTTTATCGTCCCACTGCTGGGCACAGGCCTCCTCTCACACGGAGAAGGATTGAGCATTAATCACCACGCTTGCTTTCTGATATTATAAATGATAAATTTTCAATTTTACCTATTCCCCTATTCCATTATTTCTTCCACGTCCATATACTTTGTATGTTCTACATCTATCTACAATAAAATACTCTGCGTATAAATTTAGCAGTGTTGATTATAATGGGCTAAAAAAAATTAGAAAAAATAAAAAGCTCTAACATTTTTTTCTACATCTAGAATAAAAATTAGGTATCACAGATTCAGAAAATTCAATAACAACAATTATACAAATATAATGCGAGGTATTTTTAATAACGTCATTACATATCATACTGATGTAATATTATCTCGAAGCAAACCACAGAACATACCTACTCCATAGACTTTTCACGCCCATAAATAACTTTTAACCTTTGAAACACAAACCCGCTTATCAATTTAATCTTACGACTACAGCGAGTAATCTTTGCTTAATTCGTAAAAGAGTTTGTTCGTTTGTCAAGCTTTCACGCTAAAACGGCTGCACCGATTTTGGTAGAGATGGAACCTGAAGACGGATATAGGCCTCCTTTTATACAGGTATTGGAAGTAGTTTCCTCTAAAAGCGGGTTTGATCATCGGTAATAACTGTCGTATACATTAAGAAGCCCAAATTAATAATACCACGCGGACAAAGTCGAAGCGACAAGTTCAGCTTATAAATTAAAACTTATGAATATTCATTAGAAAACACCAAATAAATCTTAAAATTATTTAGTTCTGAATTTAATATCACTAATAATTGCATTAAAACTAGCAATTTACATAGGAAATAACCCTGAGACCGGTTTCTAACTAAAACGTTGGACCAGTTAATTCAGACCTCTAGCGAATTACCGAACGTAGCTGAACAGTACTAAATTCCACGATATCTTTGAAAATCACCACTATATTGATAGATCAAGATAATAAAGTCGAAATATTCAGTCTTCTGAACTATTATTATATGATTTTCGAGTTAAATATTATACACCATTTGTATATGACACTTCCTTAGTGCAAAATGTCGAACGTTGACACTTTACTGCTTATCCTTGAAATGGAACGTGCTTAAAGATAGGAGAATGTCAGTTAGTCAGGTATATTGTACCTCGTGATTTCGACCGTCCTTGGTGTCTCTCTCTTTGCTGATAGTTATGTTACAAAAAGTCGTGGTGGTCTAGTGGGTAAAGAACCAACCTCCCGAGTATGAGGGCGTGGGTTCGATTCCAGGTCAGGCAAGTACCAATGCAACTTTTCTAAGTATGTATGTACTTTCTAATTATATCTTAGATACCAATGGCTGATATAAAGGTGAAGGAAAACATCTTGAGGAAACCTGGACTATTAAGTCTGAAATCACCAACCCGCAATGAGCAAGCGTGGTGATTAATGCTCAATCCTTCTCAGTGTGAGAGGAGGCCTGTGCCCAGCAGTGGGACGATAAAAAAGGCTGTAACAGTATGTTACATGGTGATGTGATCATCACCTTATCTCCCTAGCCTTTTTCCAACTGGGTATGTTGGAGTTGGCTTCCAGTCTAAAAGCATGCAGCTGAGTATAGGTATTTTACATGGAGCAACTGCCTACCTGACTTCCTCAACCTAGTTACCAGGGCACCCCTGGTAGCAGATCGTCAGGCGTTCTGACTGAAAATTTGAAAACAAGATGATATTGAAATGACAAACGGGACCCATTAATTTAACGTCAGAGAACGTGAGCTCCATGTAAAACACTGGAAGTCAGCTGCCCTTCGGAAAGACTGGAAGCCGACCCTAACACAGTTGGAAAAGGCTAGGTGAATGGTTAAATAAAATGCAGAGAAATGTTAGCTACTAGCTAAAACGATATCCTTTTAATTCCTTTATATTTTTGTTATTACTAGTTAAGAATAAGGATGTGATTACGGATTTTAGTAAATATCTTTGTGGTGATACCTATCTCTTTGGGTCACAGATAAATAAATGGCTCTAGAAAGATTTGGTGCCTCTATTGACGTCAGAACTAAGTCTCCTATTAATAAAAGTGACGCTTGTTCGATTAAAAAGCTCCCTGACTTGTTATTGTTGCCTCATTAAAAATAGCTCAGCAATTTCACAGCGGTCACATTGGTGGACTACAAAAATAGGCCTTTAGTATTTATTGCATGTACATTGAACTAGTCTTTTTTAAATCCTTTATATTACTTTATTGTACCTATTAAATGTTATTTTCTTCGTCTTCCCTAAAAAGTCCTATCTTAATGTGCTCAGCAGTTTTACTCCATGATAACAGGCCAAAGGATTTACTTCGCAATAAGGATAACTATACTCTTTTCAGTAAATACCTATTCTCCTAAAAATAGCCATTCTAAGAACGATGAGCGCATCTAATTAATCTGCATACTAAACATTAAAAAACTATAATAAATAAACATAAAAATAACAACAATGTGTTACATGAAACACGGAAAGCTATATGCGGAAAAACCTGACGTGTAGGTAGCAATCTCTGTCGAGTACTTATGCGTTAGAGCGTTAAGATATTCCTAAAAAGTCTTAAGAACCATTCAAAAAAATTCTTCAAACTTCAACCTTATTTTGCAGAGCTTACGACTTGTATTTGAAAGACACGGCATAAAAATAAGGCATTATAAATATTATGATGTAATAAGCGTCGGTACAAGGTCAGTTTAGACCGAAAATCAGGTTTTGGTTGTCTCCCCTGCGCCCGCGCACCGCCCTCCCCTCGCGTGCGCGTGAGCAGCGTCATAGAGGCGCCGGAGTACGTCAGAGTGGATAGTACACTTGTGAATTTGAACCGATTGCGCTGAAGTGGGTTATGTTTTGTTATTACATTATTTTTATGTAACATTGTTATAAGAATGATAGGTACTAAAATATACTTTTTGGTTTGATATGCGGAATCATGATTTGTTTTCGAAATGGCTTAGTCAGAAACGTATGGCTTAGTTTAAGTTAAAAAGAACAATAAGTGTAGAGAGAGTTTAATCATAAAACATGTAAACGCTGTGTCTAAAAAGAGAACTAGGTAAAAATAATATAAAAGAGTAGAAAACATAGTAAAAAACACAAACAAGTGATTGATGATGAAAACTATATAATGTTTAATCTTATGTTAATCAAAAGAAAAACCATGAATACACACGCAAGTTATAAATGATATGAGAAAAGTAGGTTATTTTTGCACTTGTAGTTACAAAATTAACAATGATAAATGGTTCACTGTAATTTTATTACTAGTGTTGTAATTGATACAAGCATTATTTTTGATACGACGCGACGTCTAAGGCGCCAATGCATATAACATTTCCAAGCAATATTGCTTCACTAGAATGAAGGAAGTTAGTTATTGTCACTTAAAACTCCGAAACTCCGTCTTATTCACCTTAACCGCGACAAAAACAGTCATGTTAAAAAGGAATTTAGGTAATACTTTACATAGGTATTTCATGTAGTTTTCGATAATTTTATTTACTTATAAATTAGTTTAAATAATCATATTTTTCACGAATCTCATAAATTAGTTTCACAAAAAATAAGTCAGGGGGTCCCGCCACCCCGACGAACACAATCGTCTATTCGGAATTCGTCAAAATACTCGACAACGGACTACCACATGGCTCGCAAGTCATTTTTCATCAGCGCTCGCGCATGTGTGCGTGCGTACATCTGTGTGCGTGCACCAAGCATCATTGTGTGCGTGCATGCGTTTGCGACGGTCTTAAAGAACCTTTTTATTATCTCTGATAGTGATAGTAAATATAATCGCCAGTTTGACACTATGAGCATAATAAACTAATAAATAATAATAAATTAAATGTTATTTAGGACTAGAAACGACCTTGTAAATGAACTTGAAGTTTTTGCAAACAATTTGCATTTAGGAAGTGGTTAAGATGAAGCATTAAGTATTAGGGAAGACTGAAGATCTTTTTGTTGCTAGGAATTATCATTATGTTAAGACAAGATTAATCTTATTAATCTTTAGTCAACACATTATTAAAATTAAAGAATCATCGTTTGAAATATACAGATCCTTATCTAAGTATTGAATAGAGATTTTTTACGAGTAATTCGAGATTTGTATAGAGTTTTGAGGAAATTTAATAGCAGCCAAATTATTTATAAGGATTGTTAAGAGATAAACATTCTGCTATACTAGGAAATAGGCATACCTAGTTGTTGTGAAGTTTGCACAAAGAAACACATAGAATTACTTAGAATTTCGTTATGTAGGTATCTAAATATCCTACTAATATTATAAATGCGAAAGTTTGTGAGAATGTGTGGATGTATGTTTGTTATTCTTTCACGCAGGAACGGTGTTACGGATTTGGTTGAAATTTGGTATGTAGATAGGTGATACCCTGGACTAACACATAGGCTACTTTTTATCAATATAATACGCGGGAGATGCCGCGAGCGGTAGCTAGTATTGAATAATTTTCGAGAACAACAAACTTTCAAGAATAAAGGGTCTGAATCTTTTGCTCAAAGATGAATTAAAATTGTTACCTGTACCAAAATCGGGAGCTGATTTATTTTAAGTTACTTAAGGATAATAAGCATTGCTTGTTAACTATTAATTTTTTTCTGTATGTATTATTTTCACACCATGAATTAAAATAAATGTAGTTAAGTATAGAAAGTAAACAGTGTATTAAGAGATTTATCATAATAATGTAAGTAACTGACCTTTTACCAGACTCACAAAGTGCCTGGATCTTCCCGTACAAACCAAGGAAGCCTTTATATGAATGTATATAATTTAATACAACATCTATAATTATAATAATTTTACCCGGAAATCTTATAATTGACATTTGATTGACCACTACTTACAAACCATAACCTCGAGGTTACATCAACCAAAATGTAATTATTGTTTCAAAAAACAAGTTTAACAATCATTTTAACGATTCCTTAATTTGATCCATCGATCGATTTAACTTTATCGATACCTATAAAATGCCATAAAGGAAACTATCATATCAAAAATCACGCCTAAAGTAAGTTATGAATGTGATGATCTATAAAGTTTCCTTTGAAGTACTAGTGGCGCCATCTAGTTTTGATCAATGGAACTATTGTAGTTGCTTCACGGTATCGCTAGATGTCGCTAGAGTGCTCGGAATGATCGATCTAGATCTTTTCAACAAGGGGTACATAAATGAATAAATTATCTTGTGTTGTGTATTTTTATAAAAAGGTTAATTAGTATTGATAACAATAAAGGACTTACGGTGCATTTTTCGACGATTGTATCTTTTGTACGTACCTGCAAAGAAAACATAATAATTTAAGTGAGTTCACAATTTATTATGATAACATGGCAATGCTGATAATAATACTTTTAATTAAAGTTAATGTAAGTTAAAATAATTTCAAATACAAAGATACTTAAAATTATAATGTTCTTTACGTTATACTGCGATAATTTTCGTTTTAAAGCTAGTTATTTCATAGAATTTAAATTAATTTAATTATATCAGCATTTTTAATAAATATCGATTATATCTAGATTTATATCTTATACTCTGGTAATTATTATTTGTATAATCCTCAAAACCTTACCCCAGATGGATAACTTTCGATATACCTAATAGCAATTTATATTCCTCTAATTTTAATTTATGCAACTGTCTAACGAACATCCTTATAATCATATTCCTTTATACTATCAAACAATGTAAACACAAGTCAGACTATACATATTTCTTTATCTTTACTTCCCATAAAAAATCCTACCCACGGATCTCACCCCGAAACTAAAAAAACTAGATAACATTCCCACAGTTTCAGTTTTAAACAGAGCTTTTGATTTGCATACGAGCAGTGATTAATATAATTCTTCACTGCCATTTTTTCAAAACACTCACCCCACAACATTTCAATGGAATTAACACAATAAGATGCTATTAAAATAAAAGATTGAGCACCAAAACCATTTGCATACGGAAGTATGAGAAAGGTGTATTCCAAGGGACGATGCTAGGACCGTACAAAATTTATGCAAAATTTTGTCAGTCACCCATAGAAGCGGTTTTTTTATTCTATTTGTTTTTATCTTCGCACGACGATTTGCATTTCTAGTTCGTATTATTTTGCATATTAAAGTCCGTGAGTGTTTACTTTGAGCTTTATTTTAATTCTTTTTAGGGGTCAGGTTTTTTCTTTGATAATTTTGCTTGTATTGTTGGGATGTTCAACGTGAATAATTAATGCTAGGAACAAGACGTGTGTCCCTGCTTTCTTTTGTATGTCTAATTGAATTCCGGTTTCTTGCGAGTCATCTTCGTTTTTTATTAATATATTTTTTTGTACGGTTTTAATTTTCTGCCCTCGGAGCATCTGCTTTTTGCAATTAAAGTCGTGAGAACAGAGACTAGGAATTAATTATAAATATTGTTCACAGAGTTTCTTTATGTATCGTTTTATGTCTATTTGGTGAAGTTCAGTATTCAACGGCTGACGGTTTTGAAATATTTTTAATTGGGTATTCTTAGCGGCTTTTGTCACTTTTGGGAAAAAAAACTTTTGACATTGTTGATTTCGCGTAGTCAGCTTTTTTAAGAAGCGCTTTATTGTTTTGTACTTTGTTATGTTGCTTATTTACATTTCCGCGTTTTAAAATTATTTTAGTATTGTGCCATTTTTCAATAACATTTAGAATTAACAATACTTTCTATTAAACGAGAGTAGCACATATTGTATTGATGCCCACGACACACCAATATAACTATTACACAGGAAGCATGCCAATTTTAGCATACTTTCATAGATTTGATTATTCTATTCATCGACTTTCAATCAGCATATCACCTATCAAATTAAACTATTATGACGTAACAATAACACAATCGCTTTATACTAGCCATGCGCCGGCGCAACCCTTAAAATATTATATTTCATCAATACCCGATAGAGGGTTGATACAAAAATCATAAACTACAATTTATCGATCACAATAGTTGACATTGACGCGTGCCCGATAATGATCTATAGATCAATGATTTGCTATGAAATGCGATAGGTTTTTTGCGTTGACCGCAGTCACGATGGTTGCTGGTTCGTTCTGGTTGTTTTAGGTTGGTTTTCCGGTCAATTATAGTGTCTGGTGTATTTGTAATTTCGTTTTGTATGATTCTGATGGAAAATTCTTTTCTGCTTTTTTTAAGTTCGCCTTTCTTGTTTCATGAATTCATATTCAATTTACTCATATAGGTGACATATTTTACGTTGTAGTAATACGGAGCATTATTCTTTTTACTATCTCTGTAATAATAATTGCAAAGGACGATGGGCGTTTTGGTACCCTGTCCAACAGTGTTGATTTTAGTACCATTGCGTAGGTCTTGGTAAGGCAAAAAATGTTTACTATGACGATTAGTCCCAAATCCTTGTCCATTTCGCGTGGCATCGACTAATAGAATGTGTAATGTTCATAAATCGTCAAAGTAGATGTAGTTCTTAAATCCAACTGTATTGAATAAAAACTGGTAAAGTAACAAAAAAACAGGAATTTGGCCTTCTTAGAATGTTTGCCTGCCCACTGCTGTAAATAAAGACTGTGCAAAACCTTTGCAGTTCACGCAGAACTAGCTTATGTATTTGATGAAAGTCTTTCAGTATCTACAATCAATTAAAGTTGAAAAGTCAGAAGACGATGTTTACATAGTACATATTACGACTCAATCTTGCTCCTCAAGAGGTGCTGAGAAAATGATGAATTTCTTCTTAAAAAAAGATGAATAGAAATGTTTTGAACTTTCGTCAAATCAGATGACGATTGTGTTTCCGTAGTAAGACTCCATAGACTATTACAATCTTTAGACTATAATAGAGTGTATCTCAAACAATGTAAGATGTATATTAACTTAGTTTAAAATTATTACACTGACGACATATGCCTCTTAATGATTTTACATATATGGATGATATACTTGTTGCTATGTCGATTCAATTTTTATCGTCACTCGGATCGGACAGCTAATTGAGGCAAGCCCCATAGTTTTTATTATTGTTCACGTAAATACCTTTCTAATGATATATCATACGTTACTGTTGGAGCGGGTACCAAATCCCATACAAAGTGCCCATTGTCCTTTTATACGTCGGTAGGTATTCACTTGTAAATTATTGTAAATGGGACAATTTGATTGACGCTGATAGTTTTGTTTTCACCTTTTCGTCATCGTGGCCAGTTAAAAAAGTTTTGTGAAATCATTATTTTTAACCGACATCTTATTGTG
The DNA here is from genome assembly GCF_022581195.2 of Helicoverpa zea. NCBI lineage: Eukaryota > Metazoa > Arthropoda > Insecta > Lepidoptera > Noctuidae > Helicoverpa > Helicoverpa zea. Next base: position 2,237,233 of record NC_061476.1, read on the forward strand.
ACAACTTTACGGTTGGATTAAGTATTTTAACGACTAGATTTAACTTTTTATACGAAGATTCATCATAGTCATCGTGTCATAGTAGTTACCAATATTTCGGAATATTTGATAATGCAATGCATAAATAATCATGGAGTTAATGGACAGCTACTAGCAATATAATTTAGACGAGTGTGTTTACAATATGTGCCGTGGAAAATATATGTTAATTTAACAACAGAATGATAACTTAAAATCTGGTCAAATAGTTGAAATCATAAATGTGGTTTTAATACATAGACATCTGGTTTTCTTATAGCTAATACTGAATAACCATCTTTGAAACTACAGCAGTGAAGTCTACAATAACCAATGCGTAGTGAACAAGCTTTATAATCAAGACTCTTATTTCTAATAGAGAAACTTCTGCCCAGAATTGGGACAATAAATAAACCGATGATGAATATGTACAAAATACCAATACATTCGATAGCAACGCCATCAAAAAGGGGCCAGTCGTTACACAGAAACCTAACCCTTTAAACACAAAAGCTAAATATTAATCCCAATACAATACAATTGTTTTATTAGGCGTCAGTCATGCAAAATCGGCTTCCATACAAAAATCTTCTTTGTGAGAGGTCTTAAAGGGTTAACCCTTCAATATTATCTATTATAAGATTATTGAGTATTGACGCATTGTGGGGGGCGCGAAGGGTTAAGTACTGGTACAAAGGACCCTTCGATTCTTTGAGATATTTTATGTTGACGTGTTGAAACCGTTTAGTAGGTTTTAGGAAACATTGTAAATAGTTACAAAGAAGTTGGTGGTTTACGAATGCGTTGTCAAACTCATATTGCTAAAGTATTATTTACTTATAACATATTAATTTATTTTTACTATTATTATGTCAAATCTTAAGTTTCTCATAATTACTACTTAAAGAACAATTAGGAATATTTTACTGGGATTATTGAAAATGTGTGTGAGTGTAAAAAAAATATTTTTAAATATGTTGTAGTAGCAAATGATGTCATGCGGTCCTATTATTCTAGCTTTTTATATTAAGTACATCTTATCATATGGAATCATTTACTAATTAATAAACTGGAAAGGAAAAATTTAAAAATCTATCGATTAATCTCATGTTACATTTACATACTTCAACGTATTTAAATAAAAGCTCTGAGAAATGATTCGCCAAGATTAATCAAAACTGCATTAATTTTAGCGTCTATTTCTTTTCCGACAGCTGATCTACCTAATGATCATTAATATTTTTGAAAATTCCCACAAACGCTAAACACAGTAATATGCAAATCTATATCTTCGGTCCTAATCCTGAATATCTAAAGAATTTTGTCCTTAAATTTGGCACTGACAAATTACACTTGAGCATACGTAGATGCTTTCTCACATACAAATGCATAAAACCATCTGCCCTTATTAGTGAAAAATGTTTTATTCAATAATTGTCAAGCATTCTGGTTATTATGCAAAATACCCATATTGTAATGGTGCATGTTGACATAATACCATCAATCTGGTGTTTGATTTATTTGTAGGGTTGTTTGCGTTTGAATAATTTGGTTATCGATATCGATAAAATTGTGCAACGCAGCTTCGTTACTTGCGTCCTTTTGAAATTGTTTTGAAATTAAATAATCTAGGTTAATAATAAATGCGATAGTGAGTGAGGATTTAGCTTTATTCCAATATGTCAATTTTTAATTTTAGTGTAATAACTTACCATGGGGCTAACCGACCGTGTGTGAAAAGGTGTCCCGACATTATTTATTTATTTATTTATTATTTAATTTTAGTCCAGGCTCACAGATAGTACCTAAATCAATACCTACTTAAGTTTTATAATATTAATATACTAATTGTAATTTATTTCAGGTCTTAAATAAATTATTATTGAACAATTAGACCTTTTCATCTAATTTTAATATAAAATAAAAGACATTTATGTAGTGAATAAGAGAACCTCAGCAATTTAACCTCATAAAAAACATCGATAAAATCGTTGTAGCAAGCTACAACATATCGACAATACACATACCCAACCCTAAATCACAGATTATCATCCTCAAAAATCCTATACAATAGGTGTTTCGCACCGCAACGCCTATTACTGCGCGCACGCATTGTCATTGAAATCCTGTGTTTAGCCTACCTGAACAACCCTTTACTTGCCAAGACATGCTCAGAATAGAATATTTAGTATTAGAATAGATTAGTGGTATATTTATTGCGACTTCGTTTCCGGGAAGTGTTATTTAAACCTATGATTTTGGGCTGTGATATATTTAGCTAGCTATTCCCTGAGATTTCACCTGTATTCAGAAATAATTTCTTCTAGGAACTGGATAAAAATTTGACTATACTTATGTTTTTCTAATACGTAAGCGTGGATACCACCGGTCTAACCAAGGGGTATTAGGTTGCCCGGGTAACTGGGTTGAGGGGGCCAGATAGGGCAGTCTCTGCTTGTAAAGCACTGGTACTCAGCTACATCGGGTTAGACTGGAAGCCGACCCTAACATAGTTGGGAAAAAGGCTTGGCGGAGGAGGAGGAAGTGTGAATACCACCAAGTTACAAACATCTACGCTTTTTAATCTCGACTTCCTAAAAAGAGGCCAACTTCTCAACTAGGATTTTTGGGTCTGTTCATTACATCAATCCATTAATCTTTACTTACCTAACTTTATCACGTTAGTGCGCTTGACAATAAAAATAAAACAATAAGTTTGAAAACAATATTTAACCTCACAGAAGCTTATTTAAAATGTCATGTTTTCATCAATTTAAAACTAAGATCACGTAGAAACGACATCTAACACAGAGATGAAATCTCCAACAAGGGAGGCTGTGACCGCAAGACTTGCGGTTAATAAGACCGTTGTTAGAAAGTCTACAAACACAGCCTTTTCTTCAAAACCACGTATAAATGGTTAACTTTAACTTTGTGTGGGTTCAGGGTATTTTGTTTGTTGGTTAAATGTGGGAATGTGAATTTTAAAATAATTTGTTATTGAAAATATAATTGTTCTGTATTGAGTTTTTATGTATTAGGTTATAATTGCCTTCATTTGCATTTTACCTGCCCATAAGAATATTACTTTGCACTGGACAAAAAGTAGCCGATATACACATAGGCATATACACAGGCTTCTTCAATAAATGAACCATTTGACACTGAAATATTTTTTCAAATGGGATTTGGGAGAAGGGTTCCTGATTATTGTAAGTCTCTATAGAATTCTAACAATTAAAGAATTGTTAATTTAAAGTCTTTTCTTCTTTCTTTCTTTCTCCTGCCCTGTTCCCAAATTTTAATTGGGGTCGGCGCAATATGTCATTTTCTTCCATTTTCCCCTGTCATTCGTCATACTGACACTCACTCCCTTCCTATTCATATCATCTTTCAGGCAATCCATCCATCTTTTCTTAGGTCTTCCTCTTCCTCTCCATCCATCTACATTCATACTTAGCACACACTTTGTTGCATGCGTATCATCCCTCCTCATTACATGCCCATACCACGACAATCTTCTACTTCTCATCTTTTTTGTAACTGGCGCTACTTTCAGACTTCCTCTAATGTAATCATTCCTCACTTTATCCATTCTTGTAACACCACACATCCATCTCAGCATTCTCATTTCTGCTAAATGCACTCTCTTCTCATCCCTCTTTTTCAATGCCCAACACTCCGATCCATACAGGACAACAGGTTTAATGACGGATTTGTAAATTTTGCCCTTCAGTCGTAACGTCCCTGTTCACCTCCCCGTCTTTTTGGACGAGTGAACCAATTTAAAGTCTTTTAATACCTAACATAAACTAAAAATCGTATTACAACACAATATTGACTTAGTAAATATAACAAATTATTTTTTATATCTTATCTAATTTTATTACAAAGAATATGGGCTAATAAGAAAATCTCCTGTAAACCCACATACAGTAATAATATCAAAACATATACTTATTTAAAAGACGCTCAACTCGGCTTGTGGCTTGCGGTAGCTCCAAGCCTACCTTCGGTTTGTACCGAGTTCCTTAAGAACACACTCTTAACATAAGATTATAACCCTCATATAAGATAGGTATGTGGTCGGCAAGAGAAAATTCCGTATGGAAAATTATTTCAGACGTTCAGACATAGAACAATGTTTTAAACGCTGGCTTAGTATTTGCAACTAGATAGGTCAATTAATTGAAATGAAATTAAATTCACAAGGTATTTTTATAAAGTACTAAAAATACAGTTTTTGTTTTTTTCTTATAAAATATTACTTCATTCTGGTTTGGCACGGTCATTCAAAATTTTACGATTCTTATTGGAAATATCAAAAAGCTTAAAAGTTTTTTTAATATTTTCTTTAATATCTGTACTGATCTCGATAAGGTTTTGATATCGTTCTATTCAATTCGGTTAATCTAAACTATTTCCAAAACCAAATAACTTACCATATAACAATAGAAAAAGCGTTTCTAAACAGTTTTAACCGTCTCACAGTAGATCGACGCCATACAAGCGTTGGGACATAGGATATTTAAATATCCAAATGTCAATTTTTGAAAAACGAGTTATGCCATCGTATTTGTCTTCTTATTAGCTGTTAAAAATGTTACTAGCATTTTCTGATTGGACTCTTACATCGAGAGCTATAGCGCAAAATGTGATTTAAATGTATGGGAAGTGACTTAAAAACTGATGTATCTCGAGATTCCCTTCGCCTTTCGACTTGATTTTTTTATATGGTAATAAGACATATATTTGGCACATTTTCTTCAAACAAACATGGTGCGATAAATGTGCCCGTTTTAAGATACAAGTATAGACCGATTTTTGCAATATCATCTACATATTTATTTATAAGTTTCACATATTTTATCTCTGAATCTCACTTCAGTGGTGACTCACTGATATGGTCAGGCCATAACTCATTGGTGCACCGATAATATAATCTCTGGAAATAATTATATACTACTAATGAGGTAATTTGTTAATTTTTGGTAATTTGTTATTACCTAAATTTTAATGAGGTGATTAGCTATTTTTTTGAAAAATTAGCTAATTACTTATAAAAGACCTTTTTATTGTTTACAATAAGAACTCGAATCGATTTTTAACATACCTACCCTCATAAGTGCCAATTTTGGAAACCATATAAATAGGCGCATGGTTGACTGAAATTAAATTAAATAAAAGCAGTCGTTTTTTATGAAAAACAAAAAAATATTTTATTGTCACGCTTAGTTACTAAAAAAATAATAAATTACAAATAATAAAATATGTAAAAACATCAAAATATACCTACAATTCTATTACTAAGATATTTATTGAAGTACTTAACTACAATTTACTAATAACTAATTTCATAATGATAAAGTAAGGACAAAATTTTAAATTGGTTGACACTAATATTTAGACATGATAAAAACAGTAAAAACAAATATTCAATATAACAAACAAAACGAAGAACAGCATCATAAAGCATCATAAAAATCAATAGTCTAAAAGAAAGTGTTAGTCACAGAAAATATCATCATCAGATTCTATTTCAGATTCTTCAGAATCGCTATCAGATATTAAATTCATAACGTCACAAAATTCTACTTGATTTTCTTCTGTGACTATCATTTCATAAACTTCTTTAAACATATTTCTCTTTACGTTACGATCCAATTTTGGTCGTATGGTTGTCAAAAAAGGATCTGAAGTGAGAAGCAGGTTATGAAGTACATCTTCATTACAATTAATACTACTACTTTTTCTCGAGTGAGATCTCTAAATTTCTCTAAATTTACGAAAATCTTTGTTTCTCGCTTCAGATGCTTCTTCTGACAAAAAACCGATTGGCACTATAGACAAATGCTCAATTATATGAGCTCCATGAATAAGCAACTTATGAATACTCACAGGCATATAATACCATGGATAAAGATTGGTAAACATTTTTGCAGTATCTATACAGAATTCATTAAATTTGTTTACAATAATTTTTTCACCAGAAGAAATACATTGTAGGATCACACCAAGTCTTTGCACTAAAGCAACGTCTAGTCCAGTTATATCAGCAGTTTTGGCTGGATCTTGAAAGAACCTTCTAGCTGAGTTTCCGTTGTTTGTCGTCCCACTGCCTTGTTTTACAACGTCTAATAATAAACCAGTTTCTTTTCTGAATCTGTCTTGAATGTTCTTTTTTCTTTCATCTACAGATTTTTTGGCATCGTCTCCTCTTGATTGCCAAGATTTAATGTCTAATCTATATGCTATATGAAGCAAACATTCCATGGCACGGATCCATGCATGAAGACTGCTTAATCCATATTTATACATATCTTCGTCCACTGGTTTTTTCTGAACCAATTCTATATTGTTCATTTCCTTCGGACGCGCCTTACACAAATCGCAAATTGCTGTAGAAGTGCCAGAGATATAGGATGCCACTTTTCCATCTATCATTGTCAAGAGCAATTTATGCTTGATAGTTGCATTTTCACATTTCGTTGGATTTAAACTTTCTATTTCTGTTTCTATATTAGTCATTTCGTTTTTAACATTAAACTCCGTTTCTTTCATGAACTTCCACATAATGGGTCGGCAGAAAGACGTTGATGAAGGCCGTTGGTTTTGCCAAATAATACATCCATCTTGAGTTGTGAGCTTCAATGGCACAAGACTCGCCATGAACACGCTTTGTAGTTCTTGATTTGAACAATCCGACTTTTGTTGATGTACACTTTGATTTGAGGCTCCATCAAACCCCCATTTGCTTATTAGCAGGAGTTCATCTTTGTCAAGACTTATGTCCAAACACTGAATAAGTCTATTTACAGTTAAATCTAACAGAGCTTGAAGTTTAATCTTAACAGAAGTTTCTGTTATTGTTACAGCACTGTTGTCAGGGTAGCACTTTTTCTTCTCTTCTTGAAGTTTATAATAACTAGGGTATTTACAAATTCCTTCCTTTTCACTGAAATCTCTTAGTGTTATGTATCGAAACTTTGATAGTCTTAAAGTGACATATAATGCCAAAGCTTTTTGGGATGATATTTCTTTCATTTCTCCAAATTGAATAAACTGCTTTACTTTAGAGACTTGCTCTGGATTTTCTAAAAGGTACTGCAGGATTTCAGCCACATCTTTTTTTCCAGATGATTTGAGGCTCGTTTGAGCAGAGAAGACGATTTCTTCCGTGCTATAGGAGCTGCAACTCGATTCTGTGCGTCTTCTTTTTTGTTTGTTCGATAATTCTTCAAAAGGTTTGCGGCTTTCTATCGAAGTAGATGTAGATGCGTCGGAAACCCGACATTCCGGATTCATCACAACATTTGTGAAAGAATCGGATGTTGTCGCTGTTGGTTCTTCAGATGCCTCGTCTATTTCTTCTTCGGGTATAATAACATTCTCTTTCCAATTTTCTGGCCATTTGATATCTGCTTGCAACCAGGAGGAATACTTCCGCATAAATGCTTCTTGATTTCTTGAAGATTTCATCCATTTAGCATAGATCCGATAACAAAATCTACGACACCATTCTTTAAGTTCTTTTTCAACTGCGTCTCTTAACTGAAAATCACTATTGGTTTTCAGAGACGTAAATAATTGATTATAGTCCCGAATATCACCACCTTCACGTAGAGAAATGTAAAGGTCGAGGTAAGTACCGAAACCGTGAAAAGACATAATGACAACACTCGGATGAGGATGAAATTACAACTAATGCTCTTCAAGTAATGCACCTATTTATATGGTTTCCAAAATTGGCACTAATGAGGGTAGGTATGTTAAAAATCGATTCGAGTTCTTATTGTAAACAATAAAAAGGTCTTTTATAAGTAATTAGCTAATTTTTCAAAAAAATAGCTAATCACCTCATTAAAATTTAGGTAATAACAAATTACCAAAAATTAACAAATTATCTCATTAGTAGTATATAATTATTTCCAGAGATTATATTATCGGTGCACCAATGAGTTATGGCCTGACCATATCAGTGAGTCACCACTGAAGTGAGATTCAGAGATAAAATATGTGAAACTTATAAATAAATATGTAGATGATATTGCAAAAGTCGGTCTATACTTGTATCTTAAAACGGGCACATTTATCGCACCATGTTTGTTTGAAGAAAATGTGCCAAATATATGTCTTATTACCATATAAAAAAATCAAGTCGAAAGGCGAAGGGAATCTCGAGATACATCAGTTTTTAAGTCACTTCCCATACATTTAAATCACATTTTGCGCTATAGCTCTCGATGTAAGAGTCCAATCAGAAAATGCTAGTAACATTTTTAACAGCTAATAAGAAGACAAATACGATGGCATAACTCGTTTTTCAAAAATTGACATTTGGATATTTAAATATCCTATGTCCCAACGCTTGTATGGCGTCGATCTACTGTGCGTCTTTCCGATCTATCTAAACAAGAATGTCTAAAGTGTAGATTCCGAAACTATTAAAATATAATAATTCAACATAATACCCATTAAAACGAAGTCAAAGTATTAAATAGACGTGAAATTGCCAACTTCCTGCGCCTGCGCACGTTTAGCGAAGAAAAATGTTTGTCTTCATTTTAGGGTTGTCGAGTTTATTGAAATTAATGTTTTAGTTAAATAAGTGATTAAATTATTTTCCACTATGGTGCGAGGTAATACCGAAACTTCTATCGTGGACTATGTGTAGCTAATATCATAAAGCAGAAAAGTTTGTTTATTTGCTTGAACACGCTAATCTCAGGAACTGCTGATACCACTTGAAAAAATATTTCAGTGATAGCTAACAATCCTTTAATCGAGAAGATTATAGCAATGTTTTATGCGGTTACAAAGAGGTACTTCTACGGGATCCAGGTGAAACCACTGGTGAGAGCTAATAATAAATATATAAGACAAGTTTCGAAGGGACTCGTTGAATTTTATTGACATCAATTATCGAAACCTCAATAAATTAGGCTCTCTAACACTGAAGTAATTTTTAAAATCGGCCCAGTAATTCCCAAATTCCTTCAAACAAAAAAACTCTTCAGCGTTATTACAATATTAGTACTTAATATTTTAGAGACAGCCCTACACCTGAACATACCCACTTAAATTAGCAAGTAGCAAGTTGATAAGCGTCAACGTACACTCATAAACTGCTTGTTTATTATTATAAAAATGTTAAATTACACGTTGAACTAACGCCTGTTCTTAGGTCAGTAAATTGACCATAGTCTTTCATAAATGTTAAAAGTATTCACCTATCCACACACTGACAACTAAACAGTCGGCTGACAGTTGACCTGATGGCTGCCAAAACATATTTTTAACACGCTAATGGTCTCTGCACACAGAGGGCGCGGCGCGGCGGGACGAGACGGCGACGCGACACAATGTACTAGATCGTCGCGTCAGGTCGCGTCGAGCGGGATGACTCTGTGTGGCGGCCTCCGTAATATCTAGTACATTACAACTGCTCAGTATCGCGTCGCCGTCCCGTCCCGCCGCGCCGCGCCCGCTGTGTGCAGAGACCTTGAATAAAAGTTTTATTCAATTCAAATTTACATTTACTTAAAAACACGCTTATATTAGCTTCACTTGTAAAAACTAACAATGTGTGTAAGAAAATCTTGGAATCTTAATTTGACTCACTTCCCGGCCTTCGATTAGGATGACATTTTGCACACTCTCTGAGTTCTGATGACAATACATGACGAGCTAAGAAACGATACAAAACGTGTTTTTTAGTTTTTTTAACTATTTGTTTTTCAAAGAAAGTCTTGATTCCAATCAAAGTTTTCAGTCGGTCTGATACCGGCTAAATACCATGGTCCTTGTAATGTGCGTACTACCATTCATCTTCATACTGATTTATGAGCCCAAACAAACTATCGGCCGACTAAAAGTTTGTAGTCTGCGGGTACTCTTAATTGACCAGTCTTTCATAAATGTGAAAAGTGTTAGCTTGATATTTATCTTTTACAACGACTAACTTTTATTTACTGGGAAGCTTTTGAGTAGTTATTACGTGGTGGATAATTAGCAGGTTTATGGGCTAATTATATGATGTTATGTTGATTTAGGACTTATAATTCATAATGAGGAGGGAGGAAGATATTGAGCATGAACGTGGATAATATGAGGACTAACCAGCGATGGATGAATTGTGAGTTGGTGAGAGAGCACTATTGGGGCCATTTGAAAAATAATTTCAGTGTTACATAGGAGAGCTATAGGCTCCTTTCTATCTTAACGTGGGATGCTAACTAACTCATCATATTTTGAAGAAAACCGCATAAACATCGTCTGCTGCACGGCCTTCTATACATTTTTTTGAGTTTATCGGAAACAAACAGACAGACTCGGCTCCAGACTGTTTTATCATTTAGGTATATACTTTCTAATTAAGTTATTTATCCTGTATTTTTTTCATAAATTTTCCAATTAATGAACCGAACTTAACTATAATTCCGCAATGCTTCATTAAGCCCTTTAACAGTTCACATCTCCTTATAAAGCTAAACTTAATCGCAAACCTAACCATGAAATGACTAACTAAAGTTCAAAGTTCGTTGACCTTTATAGTGTAGAATCGTGAATGGCCGTAACCGTCGCGCGACAAGTTTTAATTGCAACGTATGCGCCTGTGCAGGTGGCTAAACATGATAGTATTGACATTCTTCATTAGACGAGTATGTGTTGCTTAGGCAGGTTGTTGACTTGGGATTAGAAAAAAGAGGTTGGTTTGTGTTTATATTGTTGTAACATAGTTTTAATTAGGTATAATATAAATGTTGGTTTATGAACTTGATAGCAGAATTTCTATCCCACCAAAAACATTAAATGTAAAAAAAGCCAATCCTCTACGCAATTCCTCCACCGTAAAAAGTTTTGAGATCACATAGAAGCCAAGTCCTGTTCTACTTTATTTGTAATAATAAATCAATATTTTGTGACTATATCAATAGTTTCGTTCACTACAATAATATTGACTTGGCCATGAGCACAATAAACTACAAATATAATACAGCATATCTTGGAGAGGTGAAAGTCAAACATGAAGTTTAATATCACAGAATTAAATACTTTTAGTTTATTCAATTGTTACTAAATGACCGACAGTCAGTAACATCCAACATCAATGAACTGCACATGTACTATGGCGCATGTTTAGTCCATGGTGATCTCAAATTCCAATCAGTCCATAATCAGTCCAATCGTAAAATCATGTCCATATAGAATTTATCAATTCAATGGTATTTACACATTATTACAAGGAGCGACTTTTAACTGTGCTCATGGCCAAGACAGTATTATTGTAATGTGAACAAAACTTTGATTTTATTGATATAGTCACAAAATATTGATTTATTATTACAAATAAAGTAGAACAGGACTTGGCTTCTATGTGATCTCAAAACTTTTTACGGTGGAGGAATTGCGTAGAGGATTGGCTTTTTTTACATTTAATGTTTTTGGTGGGATCTAATTTATTTTTTGTAGGTCTCTTTCTTCTCTAAGTATAGGTATAACAAATTAAATTAACTTACATGCAACTAACTAAATATATAACAAACTAAATATGTACACCTAAAGTAGCACGTAAACAATATTTTTTTTAACCTAAAAAATTTCGAAATTGTCGAATTTTTTTATCGAATATCTTTTAGAATAAAAGAGATTTATTTCAGAGGTAGATGACGCTATCACATGAAATTATATGATTTTTTTTTTAAGTACTACTTATACTAAGCTATGTAACGAAACCATAGCGCGATTTAGACCAGGACAACGCCATCTATTGAGCGAGCATGCAGTGTTTATCGCACTGCATTAATATGAAAGATTTTATCATTATTCATTTCATTTAAACCTAGCTTTTTTATTCATATGTTGTATATTTAATACATAATAACAATATACCACTACGTAACAATGAAACAAATAATAACATGTTGTACATAAATAAATAACAAAGTTATCAATGCAGTCAAAATTCATGCACAATGTTCTTGAAAAACCGCAAATATAAATTTGTTTCCTATTTTTTTTATTAAGTTTTAAGGTTTTTATAATTTTCCCTTTATATGTAGCTAATAACCTATCTTGGTGCCAAATTTGAAGGTTCTAAGTTTGCTAGAAGTACCTTAGACTTTTGATGATCGGTCAGTGAGTGAGTCAGTGACAAAATGGTGTAACTTTGATCGCTCATAACTCGTAAACTATTTCTTCAAATGTCTTGTAATTTTGAGACTAAGTTTGTTCTAATACTTACTCTTGGTCATCGAAAACTTAAACTCCTAGCTTTGTTCACATGGAAGATACAGGGGGCTGAAATAGCCGCGAAACGCTTCGAGAAAAGATGGTACGGCCCGTGCCCGCTTTGCTCGAGTCTTGGCTGGGGCACTGCCGTGCCCTCAGATTTGTGTACTAAATAAACAATTTCACGGGTCGGGTTAAAAATAGTCTACGATTGCGACGAGATTTGCACAAATCTAAACACTTAAGTAATACCAAAAAGAAAAGATGTTTATCTAAAATATTTTTTTACATTTTGCACTCGAAGATGTAGCTACAATGAACGCTAAACCATTCAATTCGGAATCGCTAGGCAACATTGATTATGGTCAGCCTTTATTTTTATAGTTATTGTGTAAGTCTGACACCAGTCTAACTAAAGGGTATTGGGTTGCCCGGGTAACTGGGTTGAGGAGGTCAGGCAAGGCAGTCGCTTCTTGTAAAGCACTGGTACTCAGCTACATCCGGTTAGACTGGAAGCCGACCCCAACATATTTGGGAAAAAGGCTCGGAGGATGATGATGTGTTAAAAAAGAAAAAACTTAAACCTATCTCTTCAAACTATGCTATAGTAACATTTTATATTACAGAACTATTAGCTTAAAGTATTATAATTTAAACACCCACTGTATGTTTCTATACAATTCATCTAGCTCTATTACAATAAAACTTACGCACACCATTCTTTATCTCCCTACACAAAAATCCCTAAACTCGAAAATGCCCAAAAATCCTCTTGACCAAATACCTACAAATATCCCAAAATATATTACAAAGGCAGTGCAACATCTTGAAAGCCCTCCCTCAGAGGAGATCACTCCCGGCCTCTAATGACGTCATTAGCACTCGCAAAAACTAAAGGAGCTTCCAGATCATGTTTGGGAGATAGTCTGGGGATATATTTCGTTGTATTATGTAGGGTATTAGAGGTGAGGTAAGCTAGAGTGGTAAATTGTGGGAAAAAAGTTTATTTTGACTCTTAGTTGAGTTTTGATATGACTCCACATATCTGCCATGTTGTGTCCGAAATATTAACAGTTAAATGTATCAAAAAATCACCGCTGGAAAACTAGCTTATATTCATTTAAGAGCTAGATTGCCGCAAATAGCATTCAAATAGCCTAAGGGTTTCTCAGGTAATTGGTTTGTAGAATATTGGTACGCTACGTGCGTTTAAACTGGAAGCCGACCCTAACAAAGTTGTAAAAGACTAGGCAGTTGATGATGACATTAAATTAATCTTAACTACAATGACCCTAAAATGAGGCCACGTAATCAAAACATGCTACGATCAAAAATAACTATTTTCTCAGATTTTCTGACAAGTACTCCTACACCACAACGCCACTTCCTGACCACAAATGACCACCAATAAAAAACCTTCATTCGTAATGTCCCCTGAAACAATCGGAAACCGGAAATGACGTTATATGAAAAATAGACACCTATCAGTAGCAAGTTATGATTAACATTCAAATATGAACCGTATCACTTAGGAAACACAGTCGAAAATGATCTTGACAAGACTAGAACAATTTCTATCTTCAAGTGTTATATTGGAATTATTAACACACGATTTTGTGCTGTATTATGTTACAATAAGGTTGGTTTTTTAGTGTCAAGATTAGGCCCTTGACTGACTGATGGTTCGACAGATCATTTGGGTCGTTATTGAATGGTGCGATCGTAAGGAATCGTGTCTATTATTGAAATGAGGGTAGTTCAATGAAAAGTCGCTTGAGGATACAATATTGGGTGAGTTTTGTAATATTTGATACGTAACACATCGGTATAGGTACTTATTTAATTTTTCTTACTCATGTTAATCTCATAAAAATGCCTTACCTATTTGAAATCATTATCATCCTCCTGCTTATCTCAGTTTTATTTAGAGTTGACATAGCATGTTTTTATACGATCCTTCCATCGTTTGGCTGTACCTCTCATATATTATATATTCACATAAACGAACTAAACTTATGTTTCATGAGGATTTGTTTTCGTGTGTTGTGAGGCTACACTATTCGGGTGTTATAGGCTATACTTTAGACCAGAACGGGATGCGGTATTTACATGCCGCCGGTGGAACCACTGGCAAAAGCTAGTATTGCATAAAATATTATTAAATACCACCTTTAATATTGAAACCAAACTTTAACCTCAAAAGGAAAAACCCCATAAAACAGATAAGGGCGTTCCATGATAACACAAAAAGTAAGTCCACCATCAAAGTCGGCATTCACATACCAAGATTGGAATCCAAAAATTTACACAAACCAGCCTTGGTATCAACCGATTCGGGTTTTTGTCAAACCGTCCGTTGACATTCCAGGGCACCGCAAGTTTTGATTAGAAGTCAGTCGATGATGGCCCGTTTTGTTTGTTTTTCAAAAAGTTTTAGTCGCATTTCTTTGGGTTTTAGATTTTTTGGTGAAATGAATATGGATAGGTTTGAAAGTTTTTGGGTTTTGCTTTTTTTGAGGTCAATTAAAGGCTGCCGAAAAAGTTTGCGGTTGCGGCAATCTTTTGATGGAAGATAGTTCTATTTTTTGTTACAGCTTTAAGATCCTATAAGTAGGTATGATTTTATCATAAGGTAAAACAATAATTCCATAGAAAAGAGACCAATGTAAAAAATCATAAGTTGTATTGTGCTGACTCAATACATTGATCAAGTATTAAGTAGATTTTCGCAAATAAAACTTACAATAAAGTTTAGCTTGCAAAAATTTATAATTAAATGCGTAAATATGTCTCTTTGTTTTTCAAGTCAAAACCGTTGAACTTATTTAAATGGAATTTGGTACACAGATAGCCTAAAGCCTAATAAAGGATATGTGATACTTTTTTATCGAGTGCAGGATTTAATTCCTACAAGAAAACCGCGGTAAAACTAGTTACTTCTACATATTTGGATGTCATCAAGCAAATATGCAGTATGCAAATATGTAATTTCCGTCCCAATTATCAAACTAATCATTAAGCTAGTTAGTAACAAACACACGAATATTATTTTCAAACTCATTATACTAACTCAAATTGAATTTCCCATCAAAATTACTCATACTTGAATTTAATTAAAATCTGATTTGGACCCTCGAAGCGAACGCAATGTTTTAGGCATAAAATATCAAAGATGAAACTAAACGCGTTGTGACGAGCAAAAAACACTAAAATAGAGAATTAATTGCAAGTTATACAGGACACTGCTACTGGGTAGCGATAGCAGAAAAAAATTATAGGCATTCTTTGTTCCCAAGTTTTAGTATTAAAGTAAGTAGATTTATTTTTTTGTAAAGATAGAGTTTGAGACCATGAAAAAAAAAGCTTGGGAAAAATAAAATAAATTCAGTAACTAAAAAGTTATTTTTGTTCTTTGTTAATTGAATGTTGGTTGAGTTTATTTATTGTATTCATAGATGGCCCCAATGTAAGTACCTACTTGGTAATGTTTAGTTTGAATGTAATCTTTGGTAACTTACAAGTCAACCTACTGGTGTAATTAATTTGTTCTAATAGCTGTTTGTATTTGTTTTTAGATTGAATATCATCCTCCGAGCCTTTTGCCAACTACGTTGGGGTCGGCTTCCAGTCTAACCGGATTCAGCTGAGTACCAATGCTTTACAAGAAGCGACTGCCTATCTGACCTCCTCAACCCAGTTACCCAGGCAACCCGATACCCCTTGATTAGACTGGTGTCAGACTTACTGGTTTCTGACTACCCGTAACGACTGCCAAGGATGTTCAATGACAGCCGGGACCTACAGTTTAACGTCCCGTCCGAAACACAGTCATTGGTGTCTAAGATATACTTAGAAAGTACATACAAACTTAGAAAAGTTGCAATGGTACTTGCCTGACTTGGAATCGAACCCGCGCCCTCATACTCGAGAGGTTGGTTCTTTGCCCACTAGGCCACCACGACTTAATAATAATACTGAATAATAATTACAAAAAGTCAAAACCTATTTTCAAGTTATGACCGCCACTAGCTCAATAAGTGAATACCTAGATTTTGAGCGAGCTTTTGAAAACATTTGACATCGGTTCTCTTTCATAACACATTTCTTTAAAGCAACAATACCTTTATTAACATTGTCACAACAGAAAAACTAACTTTAATTACCTATATTGTTTGCCGAAAAAATCCATTTAAGTTTATTTGCCAACTGTACAGCAGTTGACGAATTGAATTTTGATGACTTACAGCCTGCGTCGGGGGCTCATTATCATTTCACCATAGCTTCAAACACGTACCTTGTCGTATGGATAACAGTAGGTTAAGTCTGTAAGATTTTTGAAAATTTTAGAGGAGAACAATCAGTTGCTGACTTTTCTTTAAATCTTTTATTTTAGGGGTTTATCTTTTCGAAGTTCAACAATTTACGTAAGTACATATTTTTTTAAACATTCATCACAAAAAATATAAAAATAAATTGGTCAACGATCCCAGAGACAGAAACCTCTTCACAATAGGCGTCGTATCAAAGAGTACGGCCTTCTGAATCAGTCCCTTTATCCAGCCACCTAACTAGGGGATTTTATTCTTAGAACATGCCAGAAACATTGGTACTCAGCTGCATCAAATGTTGGCGATTCTTAGACTATGCCAGCCCCGAGTTGCCGATTTAATTGATTTAATTGAGGTATATACTCCACATGCATGATACCGTATCTCCGAAAAAGTTTCTCAAACTCTCTCAGGTTTGCAAAGTTAAAAAAAGGATAAGTTTCAAATCACCAGCAGATTTTCAGAATAAGTTTATCAGTTTACCTAGCTGTAGTTAGTTTTCAATCTAGTTAGCAATTTAACATATTTTTATCAGTTAAAGTAATGTAATCCGAAGTTTGTTTAATTTCGGAACCAAATACTTAATTGATATTTTCTTAAGTATACATTTTTAACTTTTGCTTTTTCTTACGCTGTGGTTTCCCGAACACGTTTTCGCTTTGACTCAATATATGAATTGAAGATACCTTCATATCGTTGCAATCTTAGCCGACACTATCGAGAAGCGACAAGCATAAAACTTGCTTTAAACATCGCCAAATGCGGGTAGAATATTATGTGACGGTAGATTATTCTAGAAGAAATTGTTGGTTTATTTTGTTGGCATTTATTAACCGACTTCAGAATAAGGAGTGCGTTTGTATTTTGGTAGCTGTCATGTATTTAATGGCAATCACTCAACTATGACAGGAAATGTAGACGAGAATAATATTAAAACCAGTCTATGTTGAAACTTCTCTAACTGCCTAAATTAGGATCTACAAAAGACGACAAATTTGTATTTGCAGACACTACAAAAGTATGGTTAGCTTTTTTATCCTAGTACTCTTTTCACGTATTCAAATATGTTTTGTTTGAAATTTCGCATTTGACTACAATTGTTATTTTCTGTTTTTACAATTTTAATGTATATTAGAACACATTAAAGTATCCCCATTTACAAAAATAATTCGAGGTTATATTCGAGGTTTTTGTTAACATAGTATTTTAGGGTTTATCAGGTTGTATTTTGATTATTTATTTCATATTCATACGTCAACTGGTCCACAAGTTTAAAGTCACTCAGCGGGCTATGGAAAGAGCTATGCTTGGCATTTCTCTGAGGGATCGCATCAGAAATGAGGTAATCCGTCAGAGAACCAAAGTCATCGACATAGCCCACCGAATCAGCAAGCTGAAGTGGCAGTGGGCTGGCCATATTAGCCGAAGAACCGATAACCGTTGGGGTAAACGAGTTCTAGAGTGGAGACCATGCCTCGGCAAACGTAGTGTAGGACGTCCTCAGGCACGGTGGAGTGATGACTTGCGCAAGAAGGCTGGCAGGAGCTGGATGCGAGCAGCCGAAAATCGATCTCAGTGGCGTGCACTTGGAGAGGCCTATGTCCAGCAGTGGACTGCTATAGGCTGATGATGAATGATTCATACGTCATGATTTCTTTTCTTGCAAATTATTTTTTTTTCGTTAATTTGCTTTTTTGTACCCAATTATTATCTCCTTTTAACCCGATGGTTGACTGGTAGAGAATGCCTTGTGGCACTAAGTCCGCCAATGTACCATTTTTGTACATATAAAGTATAAATAAATAAATATCTCTAAATTACTTCCCTTCTTTTAATAATATTCCATCACCTTATTGATATCACATACCTGAGGACACATCTTGCAGTGATACTTCCTAGCGTGAGCATGCAGGGGCTGGAGCTTCGTGGGACCCTTGCCTAGGGGTTGAGGCACCACCAGGAGTCCGGAGCCGGTGTTCGTGCCCCCCACTGGCGATGATGATGATGAGCCTGGAAAAAGGAAAGGGGGAGTTAATATTTGGCTAGTTTAAACTACTATCATATAGCTGCTGCTTTTTAATGAAATGTTGACGAAAGATACATAAACGATTATTATGATCTTCTTCTGGATTGCTGTTTTGCAATTAGAATAAATGACTTTTGATTAAAAGAAAACTGCGAGGAATTGAATGTTTTTTCATAATATCAATTTGGAAGGCGTTAAACGGCAATAAGCTACAAGAGATTTTAATAATAACCTTTGTAACTGACTTTTTCTCAATTATTATCCGTGGATGTTATAACATATGATAATTATAATATATTACATTCTAGTGCGATGTTCCTAAAAGAATTCATTTTGCTTTCCAATGTTTTTAGAAGTTTCTTTTATGACTAATCTAAAAATTCTAAACAAAACACTACTTAGTACTACTAGAATAACAGGTACATACAATACCAACCTGATCGTCCAGGTCCCAGGCCTGCTCCATACAGCATCTGACTCATAGACTGGTGGTGGCCGAGCCTGTCATCAGCCTTCTGGTGGCCTCCCACTGTCCCATCTCCTGTACTCATCTTGGCCTGAAATATAAGGAGTGGTGGTTAGTTGTGGTTATGACCTGATAGATGGAAGGGACATAGAGTAATATCCGACTATTATAATCTTGATTTGGACATATAATTACTTGGCAAGAAGGTAAGTGCTCAGATCTGAAAGCCCGAAAGTTGCAACCCTATATGACTCTAGTTCTCAAAAAAAAATTGGTGGATGGATAAGTGTGTGTATGTTTGTTAATCTTTCACGCATAATATTAATTAACGGATTTGATGTTTACAATTGTATGGCTTTCAAAGCAAAATAACATGGAAGGCATTTTTTTATCTAAACCCCAAGTTCAATTTAATTAATTCATAGAACCAACATGAAGTATTAAGAATCATCTTGACAAAAATTTAAACTCTTCCAAATCAAACTAGCCATAAATCCAAAAGCAACAAACAAAACATTTCTTAACATAACTGAAAATCTAATAAATTAACAAAAGCAATATGTTAATAGACAATTTACGTCCCACACTTTACAAATCAGATACAACTTGAACTATAAACTATAATAAATAACATTAGTTAAGGGACATTGGTCAGTCTGTAACACCGTGAGTCACAGTATTGGTTAAATAAATCATTTAGAGGGTGACATACGGGTAAACAGTTTGGCTAGGTTTGAGCAAGAAACCTGACAGTTAGACGGGGAGGTCGGGAGTTCGAATCTCAATAGATTACTGGAAATGGTATTGGTTCGTATGACTGAGCAAATTAAACTAAAAACATTATAATATCTATTTTAAACTATATCACACTAATATTATAAAAGCAATGTATTGAAAGTGATGCTATGTTTGGTGATTGTCATGAAACTTGGCATTAATTTAGCTTATACATCAGACTAACTTAGGCTACTTTTCATCTTCGCTTGATAAGTAGCTCCTCCAAAAGCGGAGAAACCGCTGTTATTTTTTTTTAAGTATACCTATCCAAAAAAGTAGAACCTAAAAGTACTACAGCATCTCTTGCAGTATCAGAGCCTTTCTAATGTAAAAACAGCTGAGCAACATTTACAAACAAAACACAACATTCAGCTCACTACAAATCAACCCTAAACCGCCGACGGTCATAGGTACCTACAAAACTAATATTTTAACTCCCTGAAAGGTCAAACAGTCATAATTTACTATGATCACGGGACAAATCGACCGTCCCTAATGAAGCGATGGCCAGGAGTTAGTCATTTGTTAATGCACCCCCAGTGTTTAAGGGTTAAGATTTAATGTTTGACGTTAGATTTGTTTGATTCTTAGGGGTTTAAACAAAGGCATTGGTGTTTATTTCTACGTAAAGTTAGTGTTAAGGAATTGTGAAGTAAATAATTATGTAGGTAATTAATACTGTATTTTACTGATATTCTTAAGGTTTGCTCTAACTTTGACATACTTTGATTTCACTTTTTACTTTTTACTTACTGAGCGGTAAGTACGTACTAGTAAAAAAGTGTAAAGAGTAATTTTTTTTTGCCTACTAACATTTTGTTAATAACAAAAAAAATCTATAACATCATAATTGAAAGCTTAGGGTACAATTTTCGCCCCAACAATATTGCAACTATTCACAGCTAACAAAAAACTGTTGATTTCCACACAAAAAGCTACAATTTCGATTAATATCTTTAGTATACCGAATTTTAAATTATATGATACGTGTTTCTAACTTGGAACTAAACCCGAAACTGTAACATTAATAAATCATTAACTATACCGAGGTCGGGAGGACGGTATTCGTTGCGAATTAATTTAGTTACAGAAAACGCCCCTTGAACGTGAGATGAGAAATTTAATTTTAGTATTAATCGCACCCGCAGTTTAGAGTTAAGTTGTGGGTGCGAACTGTAACTATGTGAGGGTTACAATTGATATTTGTGTCCGATAGATTTCATTTTGGCGGGTTTGGTAATATGTTTAGGTTATCGAAATTAAAATTTACTGTATTTAGTTAAATACATGGCCAACTGGTTTGTTGTGCGTAGGGCTGCCATCCGTCCGGGTTTCCCCGGATTTGTCCTCGTTTGGAGGCCGTCCGGGGGCCGTCCGGGCGGGGTTTCAAGAAGTGTCCGGGGAAAACCCGGACACTTTTCATGTAAGGAAGCACCTCATTGGATTTAAGTATGTGTTAATAGTAAATGGATTACAAATTAGGTATTATTTTGTTTAAAAAAATCGTACTCCTTCGGAGAAAAAATGCGATTTACGCCAAATGTCCGGGTTTTTTTAATGTTTGTCCGGGTTTGGTGAAATTCGAGATGGCAGCCCTAGTTGTGCGTAATTGATAGAAGATCCAATTATTATTATCAATTAATGCCTCTAACGTAGACACATCAGTAACCGTGCAGGATTTTTAAAGAGTTACGACGGTCCTAGCACACGAAAGGGTCTAGGAGAAACAACGGTGGGTTAGGTTAGGGTATCAGAAATCTGCTGGCTTTAGCCATTTCTTCTAATTCTCAATTCTGGTAGTTAATTCCACTGTACTTACAGTGAAAAGGGTCATGGTGGCTTTATACTATAACAGGTTACCGAGAAGGCACTATAAAACTCACATTTTGTATTCTTCATAGCCCTGATCAAAGAACTTTAACATGAAAAATGCAATCTACGTACAAGTAAAATATATCAAGATACATCTCATCTATAATATTGCATAAAGGCAACATAGTATATAGGTCACACAATATTCTTCAAAACTTTTATGTTTGCGTCGTAAAAGCGAAATACACTCTCGTCATCATTGAACGAAATTCTTTAGTACAGCGCCATCTATCGAAGGCTAATGGCGACTTTTGACATAAACTGCTTTGGCCGTAACAAACAACCGGGGTATTTTTTGACCCACTTCGACTTTTTAGGGTTCGAGGAAGGAACTACATACTATTTGGTTATTTAGATAAATGTTTTTCTATATTAGTTGTAATAAATTAGTAGGTATTTATGTATTCATGTTTAAAAGCAAATGAAACATTGAGTTAAGAAAAATATCGCCTGTAAGCTGCACTTTAAACCACTTTTCTATCGCGAATATATGTACATATTATGTTGAAAGCTTGAAAATATTTATCTATAACTTTAAGTCCGAATACTATGTAGTTAGGATTCCATCTCCATCATTGCAATCCACCAAAGCCCGCTCAGCTGTTTATCGATAAATGCCGTACAAACGAACATACTAACATTAAAATAATAGTGAGACTTCGAACGACAATGATTCTTTCTTGTATCCCAACGTATCGAAAACTTCTTGTCATTTGTTGTCTGAGCATTGATTACAAATCGATCAGAGACATTGAATATTTATTGTACTACGAAAGACTTGTAGACGGGACAAGTGTACAGACAGACGGTTTATTGTTTACATAAGGTATATAATGTTGATATATGCCTAGGGATCTTCCTTTTTATAGATTGTCACAAATTGAAATTGATATACAGGTTTAAAGTTAGGGAAGTAAGCGATTTGAAATAAAATATAGGTATACAAAATAGCTTGGATTTTGGTCAACAAATATACTCCATTATGCGTCCCCAGATATCTGCAGTCATTATGCTCTACCTTGAACAAATCACGGTTTGATTGTTCGAAAGAACAACTCAATAATTTTGTGTATAAGAATGGTGTTTAGTCTATCGCAACGCCACTTATAGCGTAACAACCTTAATTCCACCAAATTAATAACAAATTCTACATACACGTTATCAGAGCAAAATTATCATTAACACTTCAAACGACCAATTAAGGATGTCCCCACAAACACACTTCAAAATAAAGGAATGTAGGCGTACTCTGCACAGGACAGTTGCAAATGAGCGTCTTTTGTCATAGAACCCGACTTCACAAGTGTGGGGGCCCAGAGGAATACTTATGTTGATTCACAAATCTGTGCACCAGCTCGGAGGGTTGACTCTGACCGCACAGTTTTTTTGCACAATGATTAATTTTTGGAGATAAAGAATTTTTGAGATTTGGGCGCGTTATTTTTGGGCAAATAGTGTTTGAGTCGGCTCGCACTGGTGACTTTTGTCAGCGTGACAATGTTGTCGCTCTTAGCAAGTCCGAGGATATGTACGGATAAGAGTGACAAAATTGTTACGCTGACAAAAGTCACCAATGAGCTCTTACGTTGTGAGGTGTATCATTTTCAAAATATATGCATTTTGGACCCGTTTGTAATCGAAATTATAATATGTAATTTTCGTTAATACAGCTAATAATAAATCAATGAAAAATAAAGCCCGAAAAATAGAAGGGTATAATGTAAACGCGATTACACAGATAAATATCAGTGTTGTACAAAATTGCTGGTTAAGTGTTATAAGTTTAACCGAGCCAGTTAAACAGGAATCATAAAGTTGAACCAATTACACTACTTTGTAATTAACTGAGGTGTTTCGTATCAATCACTGAATTAGCAAGTACCATGTAATTATTGGTTATAAAGTAATAATGTAGTGCATAATCAAACAACAATTTTAAGTACTACAAATGAAATATTACTAGAACATTTAAAAAATGGTGTTACAAATCTACAACATCAAATTCCGAAGCTGAAAAAAGCTAATGTAAGGGAATGCTATCAACACTTACCCCCGCACTCAGAAACATTTAAAGATTACTTAAGCCACTCTTTAGTGACAGATTCTCATAGAAATTCTGCACTAAGGAACGGCTTAAGTAACCATTAAATGTCTCTGAGTGTGTCCATAAGACACTAAACACACACACACACAACTTACAGACTAAACAGTTATTAGCCGACAGTTGTCTCGATGATTGACAATTTTTGTTTTAAAGAAAATCTTGATTCCAGTTAAAGTTTTCTGTCGATCCGATACCGGCTAAATGTCTCATCTTTGTAATGTGCGGACGGCCATTCATTTTCATATTGATTTATGCGCCCAAATAAACTATCGGAAGACTAAATAAAAGTCTGCAGTGTAAGGGTGGTGAAAAGTTAATTGGAAGACTATTGATTTACTGTGATTTTAAATGACAAAACAGTGACTAAATACATACATTTCATACCAAAGACATCGCAGCTGCATTACTCTACCATACAATTTAAAGTTCCGAAAATTCTAACAGGTAGGGCTAAAAAAAAGATTTCTAAAATAAAACGATCTAATAAAACTGATCACATTTAACAAGTAAATTCATAAAACAAGCCCAAAAAAATCGTATAAGCTTAAAAAATATCAATCTACATAAGGAAAACAAAAGGAACAGCTAGTTACAACCAAAATTATCTGCAACATGTATGTAAGATCTAAGGCCACTCTACTCCTCACCTCGTAGCCTTGTTTGATGGCCATGGCACCCCGTGGCCGGGACCACGTGGCATATTCCAGGCCATCTTTTTGCTGACAGTGCTGTTGGACAAATAATTTCTTTATTTTTATAGGTATTTTTGTAAGTACTTAGCATATTTTTTGGAGAACATATTAAACCCAAATTTACTTTAATTCACGTATGTCTAACACTAAAGTTTCAAAAAATAAATAAATTATTATGTCTATGGGGTGTATTTTCGCTGTCTTTACAATCTGAAATATCTAAATACCTTACAATAGTTTTTTCTTGTAAAAAACCTATAATTTAAACTTAGATACCTTAATTACATGGAGAATATATTATAGTCATATAAATATTTAAAATGGAATACACTAACATCACGCTATTTATGTACATCCTTATCAAACTTTATTTCTATTCTTAATATTCTTTGTTCGTAGAATCGCAATCAACCCTTACCCACTCTGTAAAACTGAACTTCAGTGCTAGACAGCATTGAAAAAGAAGTGTGAACGAATCCTTAAAGTTGGGAAAACCCTTTCTTGACCTACCCTAACGATGGGATAACTTATTACCTGCTTACGTAAGTGTTCGCGTATGCAAAGATACATATTGACCAAGTTTTTGAAAGAATACAAAGAAAATCGTAATATTTGAGAATAATTTACTTTGCGAAGATATTATATTATTAAGTTTCGTATATCTTTTTTTTTGTAAGTCGAAAAACTCTAAGCTTGTGCCTTTTTGATGCAGGCATTTCCGATCATATCATAAATAATAAGATTGGTAATCAAATCATAATGAGAATGATTTGGTTCTTTTGTTCATCTTTTGGAAGTGATCTATAATAAAGACTTTGATATTTTAATTATTTTGCAGTATATTGAAATTAAAAAAAAAAACTGGTAAATACGCCGATTTTGATAACACCACGACATAGTTAATTCCAACGATTGTCTTCAAAACAAACTTTAAACCATTTTCTTCGAAAGAAAATTCAAAAACACCATCTACCATCATTATGAAAGCACAATAATCTTTAAAATAGCTGTACAATGACCATATTTCCACGTTATAGTAGTTACCTAATGCCTTTACCGACGCACTTACGAACATACATACTTACATACTACTTTATATATGTCTAGAAAACGATTTTTATATCCATGACCCAGCCAACATATAAAATGTTAGTCCTAAACTGGTGTTCTGTCTCTTTCTAACTGGGTAGGAGGGAGGGAGTAGGTGATATGCACGTGTGACGTCGAGAAGACTTATATATATGTACGTGAAGGAAAATGGTTGGAGGCATGGAGACGCATTTGTTTTTGAAAAATATTTTTGAAGATGTAAAAAGAGTGCTAGACTTTTTTTTTGTTTAGCTTTTCCTGAAGAATAGTTATGATTAATTCAACTTTATTGAGATTAAGGGTAACTTAAACTAAAAACAACCCTAGAAGAATTTACAAAAACCCAGTCATTAATTCTGACCAGGTAATCAAATATTTTTTTCCTAAAAAAGCCGAAACTACTTCTGGCTGAAGATAAATTTCATAAACATCATTAAAGATTTCAGTTACAAAATTATATTCAATCTTCACAACTCAATACACTCGCAAAAATATTAACATCAAAAAAATTATACACACAAAAAAAATATACATTGAAAAGCACTCCATACCATTTCTGTTCCCGAGAAAAGCCCGAGACACGAGTATTTTTCTTAACCCACACATACGTAACTTCACACACGCTCTACACTAGTGTGCGTGAGAATACGTGTCCGTATGTCGAGTAGCACGTGTGTGCGCGTCTTGGGTAGTAAAATATTATGCTGTCGGGTGAAATAACATTGTATAGATAATCAATAACAGGGGAATTTTATGTTACATCCTGAATTTCAGGGCGTTATACTAGCCTAGGTTAGTTCAGTCCCCTATATTTGAAGTTAGGGGTAGATTTTTGAAAGTAATTTGATATTAACTGATATATGAGAAGTCTTTTTGAAATTAATGTCGTTTATAACGCACTGCAATGCACCAAGTTTGACTTAACAGTTTACCAATATTCACATCAATAACGAAAAGTACCCTATGTTCTTTCTCGTACTAAACTAACTATTAGACTTAAACTAAACAAACAATAAAAGGGGTTCAGTAGTTTTGGCTCACAAGCATGACAGACAAAGTACTTCCGCAATTATAATATTAGTAGGTATTGTATAAAGTATAGTAAGTTCAGCAGAAATGACGTGATGAAAACGGTTCATTTTTAAATGTAGTCAAAACATCAGCACCTATATGCACAGTCGATCTCTTCAAAAAAACAAAAATAATATTTGTTTTTTGTTTTTTGTTTTTTTTTTTTATATATAATTTTTAAAAACGCTGCAGAATTACGAACGTAAATGTAATATTACACTAAAATTGCAATAGTCTATCTTATTAAATATCTATGAATAAGTTGAAGTATTCCATGATTGCTTTTCTATTCAATAATTTTGTCGTTTTTAAATCAATAAGAACTTAAAATTAACCAAACTTCTTAATAACAGTACATTTTTTACCCACACATACATACCAAAGAAAATCACAAATACCCTCAAAAGGGAAATAAAGAAAATGTCTGAATTGTGGAATGATTAAACGTTTAAACGTCTGCGGGCATCTAAACTCAATTTGCGGTGTTCGTCCATTTGTCACCGCGCGTCTCGGGAACCGCGCACTGTGCAGGAAGTAGCTGATTATCTGTATGTCTGTACGTCATACGATACCAAATGTTTTTTTATATATTATGGCAGATTTTTGGAAAATATTTTCGAAATAATATTGTAATTGTGTAAAGATGTCTCTATGGCGTGTTGAAGTTGATAAGTTATAAAAAAAAATACAAGGTAATGTTTTGCTGTCGTTACAGGTAGACAGAAGCCAGAAAGTCTGACAAACAGTCTGACTAAGGCATATCGAAATGTCCGGGTTGAGTTGAGGAGGTCAGACAGGCAGTCGCTCTATATAAAACACTGGTACTCAGCTGTATTCGGTTAGACTGGAAGCCGATCCCAATATTATAGTTTGGGAAAACCTAGGCAGATAAAGAGTCTATCTAAGATTTAAGAAAACTCTGTAACTAAGTCTATATCAGTAAACTAAACCTTTAGCCTAGATAAGAAAGAAAGGGATTGTCCACTTTTAGAATCTCTACAAAGTAATAAATGATTCTTATTCTATTCCTACTTTAATGGACATTTAGGTATCTTTCCTAGAGGGTATTTTAACGCCCGCTAGGCACTTCCATGTAGCCAGGATAGAAAATGGTTAGACTGTAGCAAGTAAAACTGCCTATAAATTTGAGAAGACTCTTCTAACATTTTCACAGCACAATAGAAATTCGATTTGTTTTTCTAAACTTCTGCAGTGCGCCAAAATGTGATTATTTTGGTTGTTTTTTAAAAAACATGTAACTGCACTTCAATTTCATAATCAGTAGGTTCTAAGCTCTCAAAATCTCACGTCATATCTAAAAAAAAATCTTTTTCGTGAATACTAAGTAAATGTTATAAAAGTGACCATTTCAAACATCGATTTCAATAATAATTAGCATGTCATTAGTTATTAATAAAATAATACAGTTCTTAAGCCCAATTATCAAAAGTTCTTATTAGCCCTTTTGTATCCACACACACGAGCATAGGCCTCTTCTCATTCAGAGAAGCAGTGAGCTTTAAGCACCACGCTTGCTTAACGTCAGTTGGCGATTTCAGGCGTCTAAGACCGACTAGTTCACAATATTTTCCTCCACCATACAACAGTAAGTCTTAAAAATAAGTAAAAAAATATCTTCTTTCATTAAAACTCTCCAATTTCTTCCTTCAAAATTCACCGTAGTATGTACACAAACGCAGGGTGTGTGTGTGATTGATCGCCAATCGTCGCGGCCACTGTCATCGTTAACTCTGCCTACCCTCTTAGCTATTTATCTTCAAGCTAGATTCCAACAGATTATGAGGTATTAGCAGTTCTGCTAAGTCAGTTGGACGTTTTG
Organism: Helicoverpa zea; assembly: GCF_022581195.2. Lineage (NCBI taxonomy): Eukaryota > Metazoa > Arthropoda > Insecta > Lepidoptera > Noctuidae > Helicoverpa > Helicoverpa zea. The sequence goes on from NC_061476.1 coordinate 2,265,747, forward strand.
AGGTGTTTTAGTAAATGGACGGTTGGAAATGCGGTTTGGTTTGGTGGTTTATTTTTTATGTTGGTAACAAATCATGAAACTGACTGATGCAGTATGTGAGACCCGAAAAGTAAAAAAAACCTTCAGCGGATTTGGTATATTGTGGAATTGACAGTTTTATATTATGTTTTGGATCTCATTTCAATGGCATTATGATATCGGAATAGTAAAAAATGACAATCTGACTTTTGATTACTTAGGAACTCACTCTTGAACTCTTGTCTTGGCTGAGTTGATGTCGATAAATAACTGACAAAACAATATATTTTCACCATACAGAATTAAATCATTAATTAAATTAAGAATTCTCTGTTTAAAGACACGGTTGATAAACTTAATTATCAATGGAATAAGATGATGCAACCAAACGTATTACGTAGGTAAGCAATTTGTCCAAAACTAAGATTATGTAAATCCAAATCTCCCCTTCAGCTTATGAGTAGCATAGAACCGTATCAATGTCGGCACATCCGTCTACGTCACTCGCAGGGTGACGCCTCCCGTTATCGACCATGCCAACTTTATTCTTTTGTTACTTTTGTACAAGTTTTTTGCGTATTGATAGTTTTTGTGGCATTGAAATGTCTATAAAACTGAGTATTTTTTAAATTAAAATGAAGGGAATCTTAATGATTGTCTTCATTACTAAACATTTCATTTCATCATTCGATAGTTTTTGAAAATGCCCAATATATGTACATTATACTTCGTATCTCTCCCGACGATGATTAGCTTACATGCAGCAGTGACGTGAGATCATGCTGTCCTAATCACAATTTTAGATCTATAAAATAATACATTCATAAATAAAAAAGGATTTTATTTTGACTATTGACTTTTTCTATAAACCGCCACATCCTGCCGCCAGGAGGCGCTCGGCGCTGTGAACGACGCCATTACGTGATTTTCGTGCAGTCCAAAAATCACGCGACTTTTTCTCAATTCAAAATTTTGCAACTAAAGTAAGAAAATTACGTTGATATGGGTAAAAGGAAGCGGTCAGACGATTCTAGTGTTGAAAAACTATTAAAAAAGGTGAAAAAGTTAGTGAAAAAGAAAAAACGACGAATTTCGTCATCTTCCTCGGAAAGTTCCTTGTCAGGCAATGAGCCGGAAATTACCGGTAAGTCTTATAAAACTTCCCTAATATTGTTTATATATCGTGTGTGTATTATGTGATCCCACTAGTTTAAGGACGTAATGTCTTCACCCCGACGTATATCGTGTGTGGGTAAATAACCTAACTTGTCATAAAATGATTTTATTCATTGTGATATCCCGGCGTATATCGCGTGTGGATACTATGACAATCAAGTCCCTTCTATAATCCCGACGTATAACGTGTGTGGATACCATTTTTATAGCACAAATAGTGCTACAATTGTACTCACAGCGGTACCTATGTCGGCGTCATACTAATCGCCAACTTGACATTATTTCAGACGATATTCCGATCCCGGATGAACTTAATCTTGTGGCTTCGAGCCCCGAAGGCCCTGAAGAGGTCTCAACTGAAGTAGCCCTGGACCCAGAAGTCCTAAACCTTCTCGGCTCAGACCCGTCAAGTACCAAAGTGTATGGAGATAACCTCCACAAAGACTTAGCTACTAGGTGGCGCCATACGCTTATTAATGGCTTGGCGAAAGAGGAGAAAGCAGACATGTTGCAGATATACCTGCCACCTGAAAACTGCCAACAGATGAAGGCTCCTATTTTAAACCCAGAGATAAAATCCGCCATCTCCGAAGTAAATGTAAAAAAGGACATCTACAGCGAGTCCAAACAGAATCAGATGGCCAGCTGCATCGCAGCAATTGGGAAGGCCCTTAGTTTGACCTTGCCGCTCACTGGGCAAGTACCTCAAGAATTAATAAAAACCTTAAGCGATGCAGGCAGGTTGCTGTGTGACACCCATTACAGGGAGTCTCTGTCACGAAGATTTGCTATTGTCAATGTACTAAGTAAACAGAAGAGAGACATCCTAAAGAACACAAAGATAGATAATTACCTCTTCGGCACCGACCTCTCTGAGCAGTTAAAGTCATCAAAAGCCATAAACCAGTCCGCTTCGGAGCTGAAGTTGAGTACCAACAAACCATTCAATCAGCAGCGGACACAGCAATTTCACCGGCAAGGACCTTTAAACGCAAGGGGGGCACCGCGGGCGCCGGCCACCGAGCAGCGGGTGCATCCCCAACCTCGGCGCCCTCCACCAGCACCGCCAGCACAGCGGGAACAGCGCCGCGGGACGGCGACTCGACCACGGGCCTCGAACTACTCGCATCCTCGCCGCCGCTAGCGCAACCACCACAGGTACATACTGTTGCTGGTAGACTTAGGTATTACCTTCGTGAATGGTCTGGCATTACAAATGACAGGACTATCCTATCTTGGATTAAAGGTTATCAAATACCTTTTCAATGTGAGCCATATCAGGTAAACACACTTGCTAGGTCTTACACACCTAATGAAACTAGTATAATTGATGGCTGCATTTCAGAACTGCTAGAATCAGGATTTATCTCATATTGTAATCCGTGTCCAAAACAATTTGTATCTCCTATTTTCACAGTACCTAAATCTAATGGAAAACACCGGTTTATTCTTAACTTAAAAGAACTGAACAAATTCATTCATGTCAGTCATTTTAAAATGGAAGACTACCGTACAGCATTAAAATTAATTGATAAAAACTATTTCATGGCCACAATTGATTTAAAAGATGCTTATTTCTTGGTATCTGTAGCAGAATGTGATAGAATTTATCTCAGATTTTCTTGGAATTCAGATTTATTTAAGGATAAATTATTTGAATTTAATGTACTACCATTTGGCCTATGTACTGCTCCTTATGTATTTACAAAATTACTCAAACCAGCCTTAGAGTACTTACGTTCATTAGGCTACTTATCAGTTAATTTCATTGATGATTTTCTGTGCATTGGCGACTCATTCAGTAACTGCCTCAATAACGTGGAAACAACAAAGAGGTTATTAGAAAAGTTAGGATTCATAATAAACAATACAAAAAGTAATATTCAACCTAACAAAACCTGCACATTTTTAGGTTTTGTATTTGACTCCTCAAAAATGTGTCTAACACTACCTACAGAAAAAAAGAACCGTATAAAACAATTATCAATAAAATTTTTAAATAGAAAAAAATGTACAATCAGAGATTTTGCTAGCTATACAGGATTACTAACATCTGCATGCCCAGCTGTGAAATATGGCTGGGTATACACAAAGTTACTTGAAAGGGAAAAGTTCTTGGCCCTTAATTATTCCAATAATTATAATAAACATATGAGTCTACCAAATACCATTAAATCTGACCTAGTCTGGTGGAGAGATAACATTGACCACTCAGTTTGTTCATTCCAGACTGATAATTATTGTCTAGAGATATTTAGTGATGCATCAACCACGGGTTGGGGTGTTGCATGTAATAAAAAGACTGCTAATGGACATTGGAATCATTCTCAACTATCACTACACATAAATACTCTTGAGTTGTTAGCAGCTTTCTATGGCTTAAAAATATTCGCCTTGAATCTTAAAAACGCTAATATTTTGCTTAGAATTGATAACACCACGGCTATTGCCTATATTAATAAGATGGGTGGTATACAATTTCCCCATCTAAACAATATTGCAAGGGACATATGGCAATGGTGCGAAAAACGTAACCTACACCTATTTGCATCCTATATACAATCCAGCAAAAATGTAATCGCAGATTCCGAGTCGCGTCAAGCATATAATATTGATACAGAATGGGAACTAGCACCATATGCTTTTCAACAAATAATATTTTCATTTGGTATGCCCGAATTTGATTTATTTGCAAGTAACCAAAATAATAAATGTCCAAGATATGCATCATGGAAATTAGACCCTAATTCCGAGACAGTGGATGCCTTTACCTTCAGCTGGGAAAATATAAACTTTTATGCTTTTCCACCATTTAGTATTATTTCTAAAGTTCTCCATAAAATTAAATGCGACAAAGCAGAGGGGGTGGTAGTGGTGCCATGTTGGCCCACTCAACCCTGGTACCCACTGTGGACTAATTTACTGATATCAAAAGTACTTTACTTCGAACCTAACAGAGACCTATTAATTTCCCCTTTCAGAGAGGCGCATCCCCTCCACAGGGACCTCAAATTGATGGCCGGGAAATTATCAAGCAAGCATTGCTAAGTCGTGGAGCCCCGGAAGAGTCACTTGATATTATGATGGCCTCTTTCTCTAAAAATACCTTAACTCAATACAACCATATTTTAAAGTCTTGGTGGCAATATTGTAGTAATAAGGGTACTGACTACCGGCACTCAGATACTAAACTATTTATAACCTTCTTAACTGAAAATTTTAACTCAGGTGCTTCTTATAGCACGTTAAATAGCTATCGTTCAGCACTATCCATAATCTTGGGCCAAGAGGTAACTTGTAATGATGCAACTAAACGATTTTTTAAAGGTGTGTACCGCATAAAACCACCTGCACCTAAATATAATACTACTTGGAACCCTATCTTAGTACTTAATTATGTAGCTGATTATTTACCTAATGAGTCTATATCATTGAAAGATTTATCCCATAAAACTGTAACTCTCTTAGCTATAGCATCCGCGCAAAGAATGCAAACTCTATCCCTTATTAAGATAAGAAATATTTTATTTGAACATGAAAAAATTCTCATAAAAATTGATGACCTAATAAAAACTTCAAGGCCAGGATATGTTCAGCCCTTAATCGCACTGCCATATATCCAAGAAAATCCAAAAATTTGCCCTGCCTCAGCCCTAAAATGCTATTTAGATAAAACATCACATCTTCGAAACCAGGAACAGTCACTGTTTATCAGTTACCAAAAACCCCACAAAAGAGTGAGCTCACAAACTTTATCTCACTGGGTAAAATACACTTTGGAAAAAAGTGGTATAGATATAAAATTGTATGGTGCGCACAGTACGCGACACGCATCAACGTCTGCTGCCCATAGGGCAGGCGTCAATCTGGAGGTTGTTCGCAAAGCAGCCGGCTGGTCGGAATCCTCACATGTTTTCTTGAAGTACTATAATAGGGATATTACCTCTGCTGACACCCAATTTGCGGAGTCACTGCTCAAATGATATTATTTGTAAGACTGATTATGTTACTCTGTCCAATAAGGCTGATTTTGTTATTCTTCCCAATAAGACTGATTATGTACTACTTTGCCTAATTATTATGATACACAGGGCTATAACTCTATTAAACAGGAATTTGATTGTAATTATCGCTGTGATATTTGATTGTAATTATTATATACTGTAAGAGAAGATATATCTATGTTTTTTTAAGTTAACTTTAATAAATGCTGTTTCTTCTGATTACTTTAAAATTTAATTTTTTCGATGCTCTAAACATCTGCATGTAAGCTAATCATCGTCGGGAGAGATACGAAGTATAATTAAGAATCAAACGAACTTACCTTGTGATGTTTGATGTCTAATTATACGAGTGTCTTGACCGACGATGATTACACTCCCACCCTGCCCATCTCATCTCCCAAGATCTATCGAAAAAATTTGGCTCTAAAGAATGGCGTCGTTCACAGCGCCGAGCGCCTCCTGGCGGCAGGATGTGGCGGTTTATAGAAAAAGTCAATAGTCAAAATAAAATCCTTTTTTATTTATGAATGTATTATTTTATAGATCTAAAATTGTGATTAGGACAGCATGATCTCACGTCACTGCTGCATGTAAGCTAATCATCGTCGGTCAAGACACTCGTATAATTAGACATCAAACATCACAAGGTAAGTTCGTTTGATTCTTAATTATGTGTACCTACCTACCTATGTGATTTTTCGCAGTCTATTTAGCGATTTCTTTGCACCATAAAGTAAATTAAAATTATAAAATGTTTATACCATTTTTAATGTAAAAGTACTCTCTCATAACTTCGATCGCTCAAGTCCAGAGGGAACTCATTCGTGCACTCTGATAAATAGTAGCCTATGAGCCTTACTCAATAAAATTGGCTACCTAGCACTAAGTATACAAATTTTTAAAATTGGGCCAGTTGATTTCTGACACTTACGCGAATATTAGACATTTAAATAAAACTACTTTTACGGATTTTATCGCGTTATATTAATATTATTTAATCCCGACGTGTGAACACACACTAGACAAGGCCCAGCATTACATCAGATTTGATAAACCACAAGTCCTTGCAAGAGAAAACCGATTCCTACCTAGGATGATTCGCGAGGCTATTGAAATTAAAAAACATCCAAATTTCAATAGAGAAGATGGCTGGTGCATACCACCTGCTTGGAATCCCATCATAGAAACTATTAAATCAAAATCCAAGCCTACAACTGCTCGACCTATGGATACAGTGAGCTCGTTTTGCGTGAATCGGATTGTCAATAATAATCAACAAAATGTAGGGTAGCTGTTTGTAACTAATATATCAAGACGACCAACACCTTAGTCTGCCCGTGACCATTGGGCCAGTTCTTCCTGAGATTAATATAGCTAAGCTCTTTTGACTCGATTCATTACCAATCAGCAATATTTTGTTCAAATCTTCAAAATCACACTAATATTTAAAATCAAACTAACACTATTTAAATACAAATCTCAGATCTAACTTCACACTATAAAGGCATCTTCGGACGGCCATCCCATAAACGTCGTGATACCGATCACGTGTGTCTGTAGTTGACATTGACAGATACGTCTCGAAAGATTACCCGCCTTTGTGGGATCACACCCGGATTATCCGGGGGTTAGGGGATATTTTTTTATGGCGTCTAATTGATGTGTTATGAAAAGAGAACTATGATTTTTGAAAATACTTATCTGCTGTTGAACTTATTTAGTCTAAATATATGCTTAGATATCGGTTTTGTTTGGTTTCTCTAGAAAATATTTGACTGACTTTATCCATAATATAGTCAAGGTCAAAATAGACTGTTTTGTTTCAGTCTACATAGGTTAGGTTAGGTATAGGCACACATTGAAATATACGATCATAAATATTATGATGTGCGGAAAACATAATGAAAATTGAATATTACGACCCATCTTTCACTTCATCTAAAAATTGTTTGTATCGACAACAGTAATTTCAATTAATTCCACACCCATCAACATAGCAACTGCTTTCACTTACATCTCTACTTACCCCCAAAAACAAACATAACAAAACAAGGAAATACAGTAACGAAAACTCTACTTAAGGCCGTGCACACAGTGGAAACAAATTATCGTGATGAGTCGCGCGAGTTAGTCTGTCGACGCCCTAAGATGGATGGCGGGAGATGCCGTGACGGCTAGCTACGACGAATTTGAAAAACGTTTTGGGGAATTTTGGATAGAAATGGTTTGTTTGTTGGTTAAGTTTGGAGAAGAATGTATCAAATATGAAGGGATTATTAGTATTTTTGCAGAGCATGTGGTGTATAGGAATGTAATATTTATAGTATGCAAGATTAATTTTCCAATGGTTTCAGTAAAGAAGTTTTACATCAGTGCCCACCTAGCTACCTTTCAGTATTTGAAAGGTATTTAACATTTAAAAAGAAAGAAAAGAAAAGAAAGAAAAGTTATTTATTGACACAAGCCATACATACACATAGAAAAAAAGACAAAATAAAGGAACAAAAAATAATTTAAAAATATGTTTATGGATTAATTTATTCAATATTGATTGTACATCCAGCTCTCAATAATATTTTTTTATTTGTAGAGACAGCTTATTAGTATAGTAACTTCCACCGGTAATTCTACACGCGTGCCGTCGGATTTTCTTCGAGTACCCAAATGAATAATAGCCAATATCTAAAGTTATTTCAAATAGACTAACAGTTCCCGAGATTACCACGTTCACCGAACAAACAAACGCACATTATCACATACAGAATTTGTATCATATCAATGTGAATGAACATTCGTCACAGTAAGGCAGTTACTTAACTAATTATTAGGTAGTATTTTCTAAGCAATAAAATTGATTACTCATTGCCTCTTCGTGCATCAGATGAATTCATCGGCCAAGCCTTTTCCAACTATGTTGGGGTTGGCTTCCAGTCTAACTGGATGCACCTGAGTATCAGTGTTTCACATAAAGCAAATGCCTATCTGACCTCCTCAACCCAGTTACCCGGGCAACCCGATGTCTCTTGGTAAGACTTGTTGTCAGACTTTCTGGCTTATGACTACCCAGTAATGAGTCCCAAAGATGTCCTGGAAATGAAAGCCGGGACCAACTAACTCATCATGCCTTTCGAGACACGGACAAGACAAGATGGTCACCCATCCACGGAAGGTTGCTTAACCTCATAATTGCTCTACGCAGCTTTGACTTAGCTACGAGTTGCTTATTTCTTAGCTAATTATGGAGCATTTTCTATGCAATAAAATTAATTGTTCATTGCTTCTGCGTGCATCAGATGAACTAATGATACAAATATGCATTGTTTGTCTGTTTGTACTGACAAGTATTCCCTTGTTTACATGAAGAAACTTTGTATTATGCTAAAAGGTGATTGCGTTATAATTGTCGGTAATGGTGTAAAAATATTTGTGGCATTTTTTTAAATGTTAGTCGGTTTAAGAGCAATTTTGATTAGTGTACGACAGTGGACTTTCAAGTGTGGATTAAAGTTTTTGTTTGAATATCTACTGTAAAAATTGTAATTTAGATATTTTATTTTATTTTGTATTTTTCGGTGTTCTAAATTAATAATTGATGAAATTGAATTGTATTATTGTAAAATAAATTAATAATAATTAAATTGTAATAGACAGCTGTGTTACTGGGAAGTTTGTTCTTCACCGCTTCTTCTTTCCAGCCATAACACTAGGAAGTGGTGAAAGGGGGGCGTTTTGGGGGTGCTGTCATTCTTTGTAATTTTGGCGTTAAAAAGTGCTAATCGTATAAGCCTACTTTAATAAATGATTTTGACTTTGACTTTTTCTTGTTTTCTCGTATATCAATTTAATATGGCTTAAAATTGACAAAATACCAGTGTTTCTTATTCCAAGAAACAACAAATGAATAATCACAATAATTAAAAAGATGTCTTATTTTAGCCCCACTCCCATGACACACCATAAACTTACTAACAACTATAATCCGAACCCATTGACTGTTTGAGCACCATAATTATCTTCTATACCAAAAAACTAACAAAGAATCTTTAACAGTTAAATCTTCTTTTAAAAAAGACGGTGACAAATAGAAAAAAAAGAGAAAAAAAAATTGCAAAAAAAGTGTAGCGGTTGCACCCTTTCATTTGATATTGTTGTCGTATGAGAAACGAATGACAAGACAGGTAATTTATGCTTTCGTAGAAGGTTCTAGTAATTTTGATACTTTTGAAGAATGTCAAAGAACCCGTCGCTGTGTTGGCATTAAAGCTATAGGTAAAACAAATATTATGTACATAGTTTTATCAAATTCTATTTTATTAGAATTTGATGAATTTTATTTACACATCTATAAAAATATGCAAAAAAAAACATAGGAGCCGTAATAGGTGTAGATAATACCACGTAAAGGATACATCCTTTTAAAACCTGCAAACTATTTTATACCGTTGGTATTTATTAATAACTTAAAATAGCACTCTTCATTAATTAAATTAAATTAGAATTCCTACTTTTAATAACAATCTTAACAATACTTCTTAAAGTAGGTAGAAAACTGAAGAACTTCTATCCAAACTTTAAAGTATCAAAACTTATCCATCGAACTACAACATATTCACATCAGGAGCAACCCTTAAAACAGTTCAGTCACCCCTTTAACAAATACTTCTTAACTCATCCGACCTCAGAATTGATGTGCCCAAAATATATAGTGATAAAACTTCATCTATTGTCAATAACATCATAATATTGTATTGTAGTATTATTTATTGGATATTGTCAATATTGTAGCAACCTGGTTATAAAGGAAATTTATTAAGTGCGAGTTTTTTTTGTCGAAGAAAGTTTTTTAAGTATGTCTTCGTAAAAGCGTCATTGCTTTGGTAAAAAAATGCAGTTAAAATTCAATATTTTTTTAGACATAACGACTACTGTTTATCGAGCGACTTTTTATTATATCTATTTACATGAAAATATGTGTCTTAATATTATATTTGTTATGCTATTCATTAAAAATAACGTACCTACCTAATAATTGTATTTTCTTACATAAATATTATTATTTAATATTATAGAGTATTATATATTATTGGTGGGAGCTTCTTCCCACTCCAGAGAGTAACACACAATAGAATTCACAATAATATTTATTTAGGAGAAAATTATAAATACATTTTCATGAAAGCACAATGACATGACACATCACAGACAACCCATTTTTATATATGCTTCTTTTTAAGTACTCCAAATTCAAATTGGTTAATAGGCCAGTAGGCCGACAAGTAGTAATAATTGAAACTTTAACACGCCCCCTCAATTTTACTATACTAGCCCCAAGCCTGAAGTACACTTATAGTGTTTAATCGCGGGTAAAGCTTTAGTTAATACATCGGCTAACATCAAATCTGTCGGCAGATGCTTCAACTCTACAACATCACCCTTCAATACATCCCTAATAAAATGATACCTTATATCTATATGTTTGCTACGGGCATGGTAGCCGGTATCGTTTGCAATATATATCGCCCCCTGGTTGTCAGCATACATCGTAGTTTTTGATAAGTTTAACAGACCTATTTCTTTCAACAAACTACTGAGGTAAAGAACCTCTTTCATAGCTTCGCTAAGACTTATATACTCAGCCTCGGTTGAGGATGTAGCCACTGATCTTTGCTTTTGCGATCGCCATGAAATTGTAGCTCCTCCTAATATAAAAGCGTAACCAGAGTATGATTTCCGATCAATTAATGAGTTACCCCAATCAGCGTCTGAGTAACCCGTTAACGACTTTCCTGTTTTTCTAAATGTTAATCGGTAGTCAATAGTCTTCTTTAGATATCGAAGAACTCGTTTAGCGGAAATCCAATGAGTATGATTTGGACAAGTTGCAAATTGAGCTAACTTTGAAACTGTATTCGCAATGTCAGGCCTTGTGGCAACACTCAAATACATCAATGTTCCTAAAAGTTCGCGATATGGCCACGGTTCCTTTTCCTTGTATTCTTCGTGACGCTTTGGAGCTGCAAAATTTAGTCCCACCTCAAAAGGTGTCGATACGGTTTTGCAGTCCGTCATTCCAAACTTCTTTAATGTGTCTTGGATATATTTACGCTGTGATAGACTTATTACACCGTCTTCCTTCACTATCTCTATACCCAAACAATATTTGGCTGGTCCAAAATCCTTTAACTCAAAATCATCAGCTAATTTCTTCTTAAATTCTTGTATCAAAGTAAGATCATCACAAGCAACTAAAATGTCATCAACATATATAACAACTATCAAAACTGTTCCATCCTTCCTCCGCTGATAATATAGACACGGTTCATTTTTGCTTGGTTTCAGATTCATTCGACGAAGTGTTTCATCTAATCTAATATACCACTGTCGTCCCGCTTGCTTTAAACCATACAATGAACGCTTTAAGAGACAGGCATCTCCTCCAGTTTGAAGATCCACTAACATCTTATTAGCACGCTTTCCAATTTCTGAGCCCTCTCCCTCTCTCTGAATCAGCGTATGAAGGTTTTCTTCTAACATCTTCGGTATCTGCATATATACCTTTTCGTCGATTTTGCCGTTTAAATAAGCAGTATTGATATCTAGTTGATGGACTTCTAAATTCAATTCTACCGCTAGTGCCATTAAAAGTCTGATAGTTTCAAGTCTCGCTACTGGGGCATAAGTTTGGTGATAATCTACACCATAACGTTGACTATAACCCCTTGCTACTAGACGAGCTTTCTTCTTTGTTGTCATATCGACATTCAGTTTAGTTGTCAAGATATAGCGACAGCCCACAATTTCTCGATCTTTTGGTTTCTTAACAATATCCCAGGTTTCGTTCTTCACTAAACTTTTGATCTCAGATAAAATTGCTTCTTGCCATTTTTCACTCTCATCGCTCGATAAAGCCTGTTCAAGTGATATTTCAGCCATCGCTGAGAAAAACTCTTCATCATCTACATTTTGATTAATATCACCCTGTATACCTTCTACAGGTTCCATTGAGTCCGGGTGCATTTCTTCATGCTGTTCAGTTTCTTGTTCTTGAACTTCTACCATATTATATACTTTTCTTGGGTGACCACGTTCTCCCTTTACAAGTTTCGGTCTTCCAGCGGCTCTTTTCAGGATAACTTGTTGCGTATTATTTCCCTCATTAGCTGGCTCGACCTCTGAATGTACATCACCAGGACAACTATCTCCATTGCCGTGACAATCAATCTCAGGGGCACAACGTACAACATCCGTATGAATTCTTTCATTGGATTGATCACCAGCGTCTGTCAATGTCTCATGCGTGGCAGGTAAATAAGTATAGAATTCAGTAGTAACTGGACTTTTCGCATTTGAATGTGTATCTTCAACTTCCAGTTCAACCTTCTGATGAAATTGTTTTGGTTCCTCTTTGGGAACAAATTTAACATCACGAGCTTCAACGACTTTATGTTCACCTGGTATCCAAATTCGGTATCCTTTCGTACATCTCGGATACCCGACAAAAACTCCCTCCTTAGCACGAGCATCGAATTTGTCTTTCGTTAGTGTCTTGTTTAAAATATAGGCTTTTGCTCCAAAACTTCTTATGTTGGATAAGTCGACTTTAGTTCCAGTCCATTTTTCAAATGGAATACCACCATTTAGACTACTCGTTGGACAACGATTGCGTATGTAGCACGCAGTCAAAACAGCATCCGCCCAAAATCCTACGGACAAACCAGAAGATAATAACATGCATCTAGCCATTTCAAGTAAAGTTCTGTTCATTCGTTCACTGACTCCGTTCATTTGAGGTGATCGCGAAATACTCAGCCTTCTTTGAATGCCTTCTTGATTTAAAAATTCATCAAATTCACGACTGCAGTATTCACCGCCGTTGTCAGATTGAAGGAATTTAATTTTCTTTCCTGTGAGTCTTTCAGCATGACTTTTGTATAGCTTAAATGCGCTAAACACTGCACTCTTCTTTCCAAGTAAATATACTTCACACCAACGGGTACTGTCGTCAATAAAAGTTACAAAATATTTCGCTCCGCCAATTGACTGTGTTTTTAAAGGACCTACTATATCGGAATGAACAATACGTAATAATTCATTACATGGACCACCCGATCTCGAAAAAGGTAACGAACTCATTTTTCCCTTAGCACAAACATCACAATTCGATATTTTACTTAAATCTGCCTCCTTAGTATTATATCCGCAATGGTTCAACAACTTTAAGAGATCTTTACCATTTAAGTGACCTATGCGACTATGCCACTCTACTATGTCGATTGGATCAGCAATAAAATATGCTTGTTCATCCAATCTCTTAAAAACGTAAAGATTTCCTACACGTTCGGCTGTCATTACAGTATTTCCGTTTGACGAAATAACACAGGCCCTATCTTTATGAAATTGAACTTCATACCCATTGTCTGCAATCCTCGCTACAGATAATAAATTACTACGAAGATCTGGTACATACAGGGTATTCTTCAAAATAAGCCTCCTGCCTGATGCTGACAACCTTACGTCACCTTTGCCGTTTACATCCGTCGACAGATTTGATGCTAAGTTCAGCTTATCCTGTAAAATACAAAAGTTATCTGTAAATTTATATAAATCGTTACATATATGCGATGTACAGCCACTATCAAGGATCCAGTCATTCTTTTTAATTTGTAAATTATTAGAAAAGTTTGTACAATTAAAAAGAATATCAAAAATACTGTCCTCCTTGTTGTATTCTGTTGCACATCTCACGTCATCATTCTTTTGATTCATTTTACATTCTGAATATTTATGTCCAACTCCATGACACTTATAACATTTATATATAAATTTACTCTTTGTATTTTGTTCTTTACGGTTCGAGTTCTTTTTAAATCCTTTATTCTTCGCATACATTGCTCCTTCAATACTTTTCATTTCAGTACAAGTCGAGCTATTTGCCTTCTCCAAGATCTTAATCTTTAGTACCTCTATGTTTGGTAGTTCGTCTCTGCTCTCCATGGAACATCTAAAATTTTCGTAACTCTCTGGCAAGCTATACAGTAATAAGATAGACATCAAGTCTTCGTGTATTTCTACACCCATATCACTTAACATATTCGCAGCTTCGAAGAAATTATTCAGGTGACTCTGTACGTCATCTCCTTCCTTCATGCGGCTCAACGTTAACTTCTTTAACAGACTTGCCTTTCTTACGGGACCTTTAGATGCATACGTTTTCTCCAATTTTCTCCATATCTCGTGCGACGTTTCACACCCTCTTATGTGTTTAAGCTCACTTGGACACATTGCCATTATCAAATCAGCCTTTGCCATATCGTCTTTATCAGACCATGCGCACGACTCTGCTGAGTCCGGCTTAGGTATAGTTCCATTTACGTATTTCCATACCTGATTTCTCGTGAGCAACGCCTGCACTTGAACCTTCCAGGTTTCATAATTTGTACCATTCAAATTCTCAATTTTCGATGTAAACGTCGTCTGGGCCCATAACCTATTGGTGGGAGCTTCTTCCCACTCCAGAGAGTAACACACAATAGAATTCACAATAATATTTATTTAGGAGAAAATTATAAATACATTTTCATGAAAGCACAATGACATGACACATCACAGACAACCCATTTTTATATATGCTTCTTTTTAAGTACTCCAAATTCAAATTGGTTAATAGGCCAGTAGGCCGACAAGTAGTAATAATTGAAACTTTAACATATATTGTAGAGCATTAAAGAATTGAGTATTGAGTAGCGCACAGCTTTCTGTGTATATCTAATGTATAACCGTTATTTTTCCCGAATAAATAAAATCGAAATAAAACGACTCCATAGATTTTGGGAAAATTGACAAAACCCAGTTTATTATTTCTTTAAAAACTCCATACTAAAAATCTTTCACTATCTATAACTTATAACAAACTCTACTACACAAAGCTAGACTCGGCAATCGTATACTTCCAAAAAGTATACTAATAAAAAACTTTGTCTGTCCATTTATTGCTGGCTACGAGCAATATATCGGTTTGTCCGTTCGTTCGTCATGAAGTTTCTTACGACAATACTCCTGGGTATTAATATAGAGGTCCTATAACAACTCTTCTACCTGGGGTGTGATAAAAATAGTCTTGATCTATAAAAGTGGGAAGGACACTGCTGTAAATTGCAAAGGCGGACTGCATTTTATATATACACTAGCGGTTTTCCGTGGTTTCAATCGAGTCACGTGGGTACTACTGCCCGGATAAAACATAGCCTATATTACTCAGGGATAGTTTAGCTTCAAAATATTGAAAGAAATTTTCATATCGGTTAGTTTTAGGCTACAAATGAAAAATGATTTCTGGTATTATGTTAGTACCTAAAGTATACATAAGTAAATGTATTACATAGTTTGTATGTTTGTCTCTCAATCAAGCTTTAACAGATGAATGAAAAGTGCATAAAATTGGCAAACGTATAGATTGCAATCCATCTTATAGGTACCATAGGATTTTTTTTCTAGATGCGTGAAATAATTCCCTGAAGACACCTCGAGCGGTACTTATTAGCATCAAGGTTAGAATTTGCACTTTTAAAGGATACCTAAGCTTTGTGTTATTTTTATCGTGATGATGTGCGCCCATCCGTAATCTTTAAAATCTTGGTCCTTTTATACAGTGTAATTTGGGCCTTCAAAATATGAGTCAATATATTATTGAAGCAACATTTTAAATTAAATTCAACCTACGAGATACCTCCAAACCTTCGGTAATAATAACAGGATCTATGTTAAGATGAAAATAGATTAAACCACTACAAGCTATGATTATTTACATTTAAAATATTATGCTTCTATTACTGCTACCAAGTACTTCAATGACGCAAGCAAAATAAAATAAGATAAAAATACTCAATCATCATCTGTCTAGCCTTTTTCCAACTATGTAGGAGTCAATAATGAAAATCAAAACATACGATACTATAAATTCATAAATCAAATTCCAACACAAAAAAACACAGCAAAAATAACACAGAACCACAATAAACAATACAAAACTATTATCATTAACAATAAACAAGGAAATTAGCCATACACAAGGGTGTCCACGATTAATTCGGCGAATTAGTCCCGTCCGAAGTAAAATCGATTAGGGCAACGAAATTCGGGGCAGGGCCAATTCGCAACGACGCTGCGTCCCATCCAAGATAAACATGCCAGACTTTTTTCTACGGTTGAGACATTAACCAAGGATGTTTTGGTTGTGGCCATGAGTTGGGGGTTTTGTGGGACAGTCCTCAGTTTTGTTGAGTCTAGAACTTTCCGCTTTGAGTATGTCGTCGTAGTCGTTCATTTGTATGTTGTTTTAAAGAAATGTTTAATATTTAGGTTCATCTTAATTTAAAACAGATAAATATGGTTTTCGTTACAATAATAATTATGTTATACGAGAGAAAAAATAGATTTTTAATTACTAAAGAACTATAAATCAATGAAATATAATTGTTAACAAATATAACCAAATCAACGGAGATAGTAAGAAACAACCAACTTATTAATATTCAAAACCCAATAAGCACAATATCGTCGTTGCAAAAATTTCCACTAGGTACCAACCTATTTCACTCAACACTACCCAAGAAAAGTCCCACAAAGCCTCAAAACACACACACCCTACACTGTATGTCATTAGACGAAGCGGCGGGGGCGTCATTACAGCGATGAGTAGAACAACCATTAATCTTCCCGGACCGGTCTCCGTGCTGTCAAAATTGTGGCCACCGTTCCCTAGATGCGTACTTAGTATGTTGCTTTGTTTTCGGTCACTCTAGTGAATGCGTTGATTGTGACTATGTATCATGTATTTTGTGGAACAAATAGGACTTTATAAGGTAAGTAACAGGTACTTGAGATAGGTAAAGAAAATTATGGGTTGAGTAAGATGAAGTAAAATGGGTGAGTATTGAGATCTACGTGTAGTTCAAGGGACATAAACGAGAGTCTGAAAACACACATAATTTAGCTTTTCCAAAACTATATAGATATTGCCTTCTTTATTTGAAATGTTATGAAATCATCGTTCGATAGGCTTAGCATAACTTTTATACGTCAACATTTTAAGTAATTTTAAAACCAACTTTCTAAAAAAAATCGGCTTATCTGCTACCAATTATCATCGAGCATCTATGGCTCCATAGACGGAATAACAAACACACAAATAGTGAGACTTATAACATCGGGGGTTAAACGATGCATTGCAGTGCAATAAATACTCGTTTTTTTTTTTTTTTAATTCATGAGTATAGAAAATAAATGCCTAGTCTATAACCTAAATGACTCAACTTCAAAATCGATACAGATAAACACATATTTTTTATTTAGATTTACAATTGAACCGTCAGACCCCGTCGGCGGGACCCCTCGGTTTATACCAATCGGCTTGTGAGCAAATAAGCCGTGTCGTAAGTAAGTCAACTAATTCTAATATTAAATGGACCTGATAGGCAATTGTTTTATGTCTGTTGTAACTGAAAGACTTTAAAAGAAGATTTTAAAAGAAATCAGTGTAGAAATATCTACAAGTAATAAGAGAATCATTGATATCAAAACTTTTTAAATATCATGATTTATTTTTGTGCATTTCGTTACTTTTCAATTTAATAGAATAAGTGGCCATTGGAGACCATGTTACATGAAATATGAAATCGGAATGCTTAGTAATATAATAAATCCAAAGTATATCTGTCTTTTCGTCGGGTTTTCATGACAAAACTTCTGAGCCCATTTAAATAATCTCATAATTTGGTGCACCTTAGAGTATCAGTGCAACAAATTATGACATCATTAGGTAAGAAATGCTTTAGAAAAGCATTTTTTTACCCAGTTGCGCGAAGTGGTCCTCCCGAGACGTAGGTGTAACTGTGCATAACTAATTTAACATATTTTGGCCTTAGCTTGAATGATCGCTAGTTTTGAATAAAAAAATAATTATTAAGTAGGATTCCTGTTTCTCAATCAAGGACTTAAGTTACCACCAATCGGGCAGTTTGTAAGTAGCTACTTACAAACTAACCGTATTCAGTAAAACTGTAGAAACATGAGTTATTGAGTTTACTCAGTCAAGCGTGACCGACTGACAAAATTCTGGTTATATTGCTGAAATTCACCAGTTTACATAATATACTTTATGAACGTTATATTTGGTGATAAAAAACTGTTACATTCCAAAAGACTGTGGTAGAAAAATGTTGTAGATTTTTTTGCTGTTAAGTTCGGTGGAATAGTTTTTTAGGAGTGCAGTGAACATCAATGGAGGGTAATTTGTAATCGTTACTAATAATATAACTGCGTTAGTAATTATGTCTGTTGTTCAAAGGATGATGGGCAATTTTGTATGAACCCTGGCCTGATAACCAATAGCGTTCTAATGTGAATTAGATTATTGCTTATACCCTACAGTTACTGAAATAAAACAGTTCATGTCAAGAATCGACCGGAAATAAGTACAGTCGGGCACAAAAGAGTTATACTTCTCGTACCATTTTTTTTGTTAAAATAAAATATATAGAAGAAAAATTCATTGCATGATGTATTTTAGTCAACTTATCACTTATTTAAATAAGCCTAGGGTAGACTATCAATAAAAATCGGTCTTAACTAGGCATAATTGTTTTAATAGCAAAACAAAACTTAAAAACTTTTACTTTTACCACCGTATACTATTTCCATTATTGGAGATATATTGGAGATATATTTCCTCGTTCTGCGGCACCAGGATAGTCGGCCCTGGGTTGTCGAATTATTAAATCGCATCAAACTCCGTTGCGTAGTTTGGAAGAGTTAAGCTTTCAAAGGGACGTAGGGATATAAGGAGTGAAAAGCGACTTTGTCTTATACTATGTAGTGATGCATAAATAGTAACCAAACGGGTGGCCAAGTCCGCAAGGATACATGAGGGGTTTAATCAGTAGAATAAAGTTATTTAAGTTGTTTGTCAGCTTTCACAGAGTTCTCATCATATGGCACGTCAGGCTTGTTAGCCAGGACAGTCGACAGGCATTGGTGATGATAGATTGATGCCAGCACACCTCCAATTCCACAGGATTATATTTCAAACCAAGATGTATTATCCTGGCCATTAGACGATGTCTGTGCAAGTACTCACGACAAGTATTTGCATTAAATGGGCTAAGGACTTAACTGAACCGTTTTGAAAAATCTTTCAGTGGTGGAAAAGCTACGTTATTTATAATAAGAAGATAGGTTTTCCTTATATACCATACGTGCCAAAGTAGTTTAATTCCATAGGCAGTCGTAAGCTTACAGGACTGATATCTTTTTTCTCCAGTGCACTGGTTAACAATGTTCCACCCATAACAAAAATTGAATTTTAGGGTATAAGCTATCATTTGATGTGCAAATGGATATTATTGGCTATGCCGGTTAAACTCACTGGAACAGCGGAATAGTTACACCTTACGTTGTGAATACTAACTGTTTTTTTTTTAATATGGACACATGCACCTTCTGTGACACGTCCTGACTGATATTGACAATAATATAACGCACGTAACAGCCCTCCCATACAAAATGAAGTGGTTCAAGTCCATGGGCTGTCCTATGCTATCAAGTGTCATATCTTCGTTCTCCGGTGGTTTACAATATTTTGCCGATAATAAAAAATGAAGCATATGACATAAGCTATCATTTGATGTGCAAATGGTTTTTATTGGATGTACCGGTTAGACTCACCGGAATTGCGGAATACGTACACCATACCTACGCTGTAAATACTACCTGCTAAATAATCTTTTTTTTGTTCAATAAACTTGGAAAACATAGGCACAGACACCTTCTGTGACTTGTTCTGACAATTATTGACAATAATAATGCACTTAAACATCCCTCCCATATGCAATGAAGTGGTTCAAGTCCATGGGCTGTCCTATGCTATCAGGTGTTATATCTTCGTTCTCCGGTGGTTTACAAGGTTTTGCCCATAACAAAAAATGAAGCTTAGGGTATAAGCTATCATTTGATATGCGAATGATTTTTATTGGATGTACCGGTTAGACTCACCGGAATGGCGGAATACGTACACCATACGTTCTAAATACTACCTGTTAAATAATCTTTTTTTTTATAAGCTTGGAAAATATGGGCACAGACACCTTGTGTGATATGTCCATACTAATATGGACAATAATATAATGCACTTAAACATCGCTCTCATACAAAATTAAGTGGTTCAAGTCCATAGGCTGTCCTATGCTATCAAGTGTCATATCTTCGTTCTCCGGTGGTTTACAAGGTTTTGCCCATAACAAAAAATGAAGCTTAGGGCATAAGCTATCATTTGATATGCGAATGGTTTTCATTGGTTATGCCGGTTAGACTCACCAGAACGACGGAATACGTACAAAATAAGTGGTAAATACTACCTGCTAAATAATCTTTTTTTTTCAATAAACTTGGAAAATATGGGCACAGACACCTTCTGTGACTCGTTCTGACAATTATTGACAATAATAATGCACTTAAACATCCCTCCCATACGCACTGAAGTGGTTCAAGTCCATGGGTTGTCCTATGCTATCAGGTGTTATATCTTCGTTCTCCGGTGGTTCACAAGGTTTTGCCCATAACAAAAAATGTAGCTTAGGGTATAAGCTATCATTTGATATGCGAATGGTTTTCATTGGATATACCGGCCAATTTTACCCATCATCCTTTGGCAAATTTGGCTCAGCATTTCAAAATTATCTCATCATCTGCCTAACTTTTTTGCCTAGACTCGAAGCCAGCGGACATATAGAGCCCAATGCATCCAACTATGTTGAAGTTGGCTTCCAGTTCATCTAGACACAGTTGAGTTTCATTATTTTGCATGGAGCAATTAACCGCTTAACTTCCTCAACCCAGTAAGCCGATCAAACCCAATACAGGTTCTCACACTTTCTGTTATTTTCAGCACTTCAAGATCTCATCCCCTATTTCCTAAACATATTAACTCAACTTTAACATCTATACTAGTCTCAGAACAAATTATGAAAATAACAAATCGCTCCTGGCGAACCCAAATGCACAAAGGCGTGATATTCAAAAATTATATGCAATGCACCTGGTGTAACAAAATAATTAATATCTCAACAATAAAACGTTTAATTCGTGCGAAATCAAGCGTAAAATCTAAGGGAAGATGCGCCCTTTGGTAATGAGAGAGACAGTTTATATATTTTTGGATTCAGTATTTATGTTTTTGGTTTTAGTTAGGTATTTTAGGAAACTTTTTTTCGGTTTACAGGATATATTTATAAAATAAAAGACTTCGTGAGAAAAATAAAAATATTACACTCACTTATTCATTGGTGATTTAAATAAAATTTTAATTGTTATCGAATTCACTTTTCAATGTTTTAATTGTGTTTTCAATCTTATATATACATGATCGTGACGGCTAACCTTTCATAGAAAAATATATCTATATTTTTATCCATGCAATTTAGGGGCGCTCTCTCATTGGGAGTATTTTACTATAATGTACCGTGTAATGTGAGGGTGACTACTAGGCCAGTTGAATACTCTTAAATGCCTAGTTTTGTACTTCGTAACAGTCGCTTGCCTATTTCACAACTATCACATAAACAAAAAAATGGAACCGATTAACGATTAAAATCCAACCCTTTTTCAATCGATGTTAATAATCGATTTTGTACAGTCTCAATTAATCGTTTTAACCAAGGAAACAATAGAAGGGTGAAGTCACCAATTGTCGGTGTTCATTCTCTATCCCTAAAGCGATTTTGATAAACGATTGTAAGATACATCTTATTCAAATATTAAAAAGATTTTTGTGCATAATTGATTTTGACGTTTCAGTAATTAAGACATCGCATTTTGACGGTTGGTTAGTGTTCTTTGTCAAATATAATCTAATTTGGGCGGGTGAGTGATTCGGTTTCAATGTTCCTGTGAGAAAGGTTTTGAATGCTATTAATTTTTACTTTTGATTGACGGGGATTTATTGTTTTGTGTTATGGGTATCAATGGTATTTAAATATTAATTTTATGTACGTTCATGCAATTCTCATAGTTTTATCTATCAATTATATTATTTTACCTCTCTTGTTCATACATTAGACAATATTTGCACGTCTATGAAATAAATGTAGAGCAGTCGTATTAATTTATACAACGTATTTTAATACCATTCAATAGCCCTATGTAAGATTCCAAAAAAAAACTGGTAGTAAGAAAATAGGCATTTTTTTTTCCGAATTCGCTGAGTACTCTTTATTGCACGTGGTTTAATCAGGCGGTGAAAGCTTCTATTATAAAAATATGGATAAAGAGTGAAATTGGGTAAATAACCATCCCTGAGTGTATCTTTCAAAAGCAGACTTCATTTCATTTCATCTCTAATTACCACAATAATTCTAGAAAAAAACGATCAAAAATATTACTAATTCAAATGTCACATCCTTTAATTAAAAGCGAAATAAAAACTGCAAACTAATAAATTCCCAGCTCGGTTTTTTATATTAGCGCCGTATATTATCACGGGCAACATTTTTTTATCGACTCAAACGCCGGTTGCCCCTCGAGAGAACGGTAGCCTTATGACGCATTTTTTTTTCTTATTTTTATCATTTTTTTCTTTTTTTATTATTTCATTATTGTGCTCAGAGCACTCATCAAAATATCGTTAGCATTCTCACAATGTATATATTGGTAATTTTTTTCTCGTAACTCAAAAATTGACTTTTGGTTAGGGTATATTTTTATTTCGATGTTCATGATGATGTATCAATGTGGTATTGTCTTTTTTTTGTCTGATTTTGATTTTTGAATGGTGTGAAATAGTGTTAGTTTTTGTTGTAAGAACAATTAAAAGGTTTTTTTGATCTTTTTTGTAAGTTACAGGAGTAACAAGTGGGGTTGTAAGTTAACGTTTTCTGTATTTTACAATGTTTGTACAAGATATTTGAACCACAGTGTTAACTTTATCTACGTGACATGCACATTCAAATGAAAGGTTTGATTTGTATCCGAATGAAATAATTTTGTAATGCTAGCTGTTTTTTTAAGAAAATGTAAGCGTCGAACACGGCGGTGCTTTGTGCAAACGGAATTTAAACAAATTATTATTATTAACTAAGTAAACAGTATTCAACCCACGCAACAAAAAGTGCGGTTAGCGCACATTAAAGATTAAACAGTCGGCCGACAGTTGACCTGAGATAATTTTTGCGATAAAAAAAAAATATCGGAAAGTGTGAGTTCGATCTGATAAAAGTGATGTTTTTGACGTCCGATGCGCAGGAGTGTGAAATGTACGGGTTTAGTAATAAGCTATATAACGTTTTTTTTTTTTAAGTGGGTTGTTTTTCGTGGTTTTACTTATATGGAGTGCGGGAACCACTTTCTTCAAAGAAATGCCGCGATACCGTCACACGATAGTCGAAATGTACGAAGAAAATAATTCTACACATGTCCGAGGCGTGAGATGACAAACTTCTTAGGGGCAGTTTTATTTGATGCAAAATGTTTCGTTAATAAAAGAATCGGGTATCTTCCTTCAGCGATTCTGATAAATGCCCACTATAATATGAAGCCAAACTATTTTTTCATTTGTATGTCTGTCTGAAGACACTTATCCCAGTTAATACGGATCCGATTTGAAAAATTATTTCAATGTTAGCTTAGCTGATTTGTATAGGTTATTTTTCTACCTCTTATTGTTTCTACCTCTTACTTTTAGTTATCTCAAAAAATAATACGTAATAATTCAGATTAATAATATGAATGTGACGTTAATCTACTTAATATTACAGCAATGTCAATAAAATATCCATTTTTTAAAGCATTCAGACCGTTCTACGCAAAATATTCCCAAGGAGTTTATGCAAAAATATTACTTGTGAGAACAATATGTGAACCCATTCCGACCTCAAGATAGATAGGAAATAATTAATCAAAAAATATCATTTTAATCTTTATAAGTATCGCGATATTTACCTAATCCGTCATACTTAACATAATGATAATCTATTACTTTACATCTCACAATCAAAAACCATCTCTAACACATTTCAATATAATTTAAAATAGGAAATCAAAAATAAATTGCAAAAAAATATCGAAGACAAACAATAAACAATTCTAAGTCAGTGAAATAAAAACTAAATTCGATTAAAATAATTGTAAGAGATACTTAAGAAAAATGTTCCTAATTTGAATAATGCTTAGGGTTGAGCTTCACTTCAAAAAAAGTAGGGCTGTCCAAAAATTTGCATACTTCGTCACCACAGGCGACTTTTCTTAAAAAAGTACTCTACGCAAGGGGTTGACAAATTCAATACCGTTGCAACAATGCATTTTGAATCTAAAGCGTATGTAATAAAGACTGTGAACTATTTTTGAGGCGTATAATTAAATTGGTTTTTCAATATTTACTAATGATGCGTTCTGAATCGCTAAACAGGTTTTGTCTATTCAGTATACGATGCGCCAATCCTTTTCTTTATATTGTCTATTAATCTATTGTAGGGTAGGTATGCAAATTACACGTTTCGTGAGAAAAAGTGTCGGTAACGTTTTTTTGAGCCGTGGGTAACATTTTTTGCTGGGAAGTCATCAACTAATAAAATACTTAAAGGAAAGTAGAAAAATATAAAATACATACCTATGATTTCTAATCATATTTTGGCTTCCTTGTATAAATTATATATATGACATAATTTGTGTCCGTTACAACTAAAAAAATATATAACGATACTATGACAAAAATAATGTTCAACAAATAAAGCTAAAAGCCCAAAGGATTGACGTAATCCTACTATTAAAACATTACATAAATCAATTTTAACCGACCACAAAAACGTCAGTTCAATTTAACACCACTTAAGACATTATTTAAATTCCACATTACGGTTAAACCTCTAACAATTCAAGAAACAACTGTCAAAACAATTAACTGACTACTGCTAATTGCAGCGTTTATAATGCAAGTGCATTTGCATAAGTTGTCAGTCGCAGTTGCTTGAATAACAGTAATTGTAGACGGCTATTGATATTTGATATGCTATATTTTCTTTTTTATTGTAGAACTATATTTCTACGGCTATTTCTCACAAAAAAATTGACACGGTTTCACCTGCGTCCTCAGAACTTCTTCCAGTAAAAGGACAAAACATAGCCTTTTTTTTTTTTTGTTTCAGCTGAGGAAAATGCCTGACGCATACACACACCGCCCGGGGAGACGGTGAGGTTATGTGGGGCTTGCACCCACTAAAAACCTCAACGTTTGTGCCGTCTTCTGCCTTTTAGAGAGGGGCCACGAGGACCAAAGACGACTTTCGTGACGACAAAACATAGCCTATGTTACTCGGGTATGATGTAGCTTTCCAACCGTAAAATATTTTTTGACAGAAGAATTAATCGGTTAAATTGTTTAGGAGCCTTTACGGTACAAACAAATAAAATAATGTTCTCTTTATCAAATTCGTTAATAAGTATAAATGCATAAAACATGCTTATATTATGATTCTACATCAGAGGCCGTCAGGCGGATTTGAGAAAACTCTGACACCAAAGCTTGTCAGGTGATTAAAACCTGTAGCTCACTTGATAAGAAGAAGTAGAATAGTTATATGCATCTTGCATTTAGCTATTGAGGTTTTGTAATTACTTTGAAAATGGCGATAACAGGGTTGACATAAACGCGAAGTTAATTTGTTTAACTAGTTTTGAACCAAAATGGAGCTTTACATAATACCTATGTTTTTTTAAAAAGTAATAACATAAAGACGACTTTTCGACTTTTCGATTTTGCATCGAAGCTTGAGATATCAAATGTTATGCTGTTATTGGAAACTACTTTGGAATAGCTTAAATATCTTCACTGCATTGACGCTTAAAATATAGCTCTATTATTGTGACCTACATTGTATATTAAATGACTAATAAATTCAAAAGATAGCGATACGAAACTATTTAATTTTTTAACCGGCATACCAGTTATATTAAATGACATAAAGGTAATTATTACCTAATATTTATTGAAACAAACAAAATTGTACCTTCCTGGGAATAATAATAATCAGAAAAGCTTCCTTACTATTAAGGTACTATTGCTTAAATTCCCTTCTGTTTCTGCCATCTTAATGTTAACTATAATGCTTAAATGATTGACAATCCTCAAAGATATATAATAAAGTATTTTTTAACTTGTCACTATTAATTAAGTGTTCTTCAAAAGCATTTTTTAACTGTTAGTAAATGATCAAATGCGTAAAACTTAAGTGCTACTCTACAAAATTTTAGTTCTTTTTTTTCAAAAAAAAAAATAATTAAATACTATCACTCACATCAACACCGCCATTGTTCCATGGTGGCAGCGCGTAATGGGAGGGGTCATGGTGCCCTCCTCCCATGTGCTCCGCCATGACCGACATCCAGTGCACCAGACCCTGGGCCCCGCCGCCGCCTGATGTGCCTGTGGAAGCCATGAGGATTAGCCATGATGGAAGATGTGGAACTTGCGAAGAGGCAAAAAGAGTTTGAAAGCTAGATGAAAGGAAGTCTCCTTTTATAAAACGTGATTTTAAAAGTACTAGTCCTAGTGCTAGTTTTAAGCTATCACATTGAAGAAAGTATGGTCAAAACCTTTTATTTCCTAAGACCACGTTTTATAAATAGGTGATGAGGGATTTTAAAATGTTATTAGTATTTTTGGAACTGGTTCAATAAGGGTGTAATTTTAATGCAATTATGACGCATTTCAATCTAGAAATACTTATAACCTCCACCAGACTACCACACCTCGAACTACAGACCTGTGGGCACGGCGGCGGGTTGCGCGGTGGCCTGGTCCTGCCCCCCACCGCCCGTCACCCCCCCTCCACTCCACACGAACGCTGAAGACGCACCCGCCTTCTGAAACAATACCACAGACTTAGTCACCTGTTGACATAGTTTGGGAGATAATGATGGGGTTGTGAATGGAGTTTTTGATGACGATCCAAATAGAAGTGACGTCAGCAATGTATTTTTGGCTTTATAACATACTATGTAGGTTGGTTAAGAAAGTACAGCATACCAGATTAAAGTAGAACGAAATCGTTCACAGAGTTTTTTGACCTTTTCGAAGTGGGTAAGTCTTATTAATGAAAGGCTCAAAATGTCCAGTTGATCCTGTCTAAACAAACATGTTTTAAGTGCTTGTCCATAATATTGTGATAAGTTTTAAATAATATCTACAATACCATTAATAGGTACATGTAGAACAAATAATCTTATAAGAAAGAGTTAACCAGTGTTTAACGGACGGGTTTATTTTGCCTTGTATAAAACAGAATTCAACGAATCTAATCGGAAGTCCTTAAAAGCTTTCGTATCGGTTCCATCTAACTATTCAAAAGCAAACCAATTGCCAAGAATTCCCAATTACCTCATCCGGAGAATCAGTAACTCTATCACCATTGTTTTCATCATCAGAAGCTTCCAATCCAAATCCATTCGAAAACAGCATATTTCTCGGATACAGAGAATAGCATTCTGCCACATTCCGCCTTCTCTTACCAAGACTTGCCAAAAAACTCTTATACAGTTGACTTGGCAGTAAAAATGGGGTGTTCTGAAACCCATCCTTAAACCCCAAATTCTGATTTCTAAAAGGATTACTAAAGTCAAAGTCTGGAAGAAATTCTTTCTTGATAAAATCTGCTACTGGGTGCATTGACAATGCGTTTTCTGTGTAATCTAATGCAGCTGCAGTATCTTCACTTGGACCATTGTTTTCTAGATCACTGCTCTCTGAGTTACCATCACTAGAATTATTGCTATCAATAGGATCCATTTTGTTATCATCAGTATTAAAATCTTCAAATTCCCTCTTCATTTGTAAGTTTATTGGATTCTTCATAAAAAGGTTGGAACTTGTTAACGTCACTGACATAATTGGCACTATTTTACTTATAAATATATTTTTACTATTTATCACTAGTGTCTATTATATAATTTTTTGAAATAAAAATAAATATATCTTCGTAATTATGTAGGTATTTATAGGAACTATCGTTGGGTAGGAGGTGCCTGTAGGAAGTAATACAATTGTTTTAAATTAGGTGTACATATCTTTGTTTTGCTATTTCTCCACCCGTTTTGATTTGTTTTTCATTTGGATACTTATTGAAATTGTTTTATTATATTGTATTGAATTATTTTAATATAAGAAAATATTTGGTTTAATACGGCTTTTTTTCCGCACTGCTTGTTCTCTTTGTTTTTATCTCAATTAATTAGCTAGCATTAGCTTAATATTCAGTTACTCATCATTAAATTATTGTATGTATGCATTTAATTCCATTTTATATCGATAAACTACATTAAAAAAAACTTGCAGACTTAACGCACAACCCATTCAAAATCTATTTCACACATCAACTATTTTAACAAACCCGTTTCAAAAGCACATTTAAACAAAGAACTGAAACACCTACATATTAAGGTTCTGAAAATACCCGCTGAAAAATACGAATCAATAACACCTCCGCGAATTTTTATTTTCGTATCGAGGTCATGGAAGCTCAAATATTTTTGGTCTGAAAGGTTCTTTTGGAGGCAGTCTGTTTACAGGTTTATAAGAAAATAGGTCAGGCTAGACTAACAAGCCTGGCTGCAGAAATAATTTGTAGTTTTAAGAATAAAAATATCCCTAGACTTTGCATTGGGAAGTTGAGAGCATCCATTTTGCAAAATCTGAATTTTGAGCAAATCGAAGTTCCTATACGAGTATTGTAATGTGACTTAGTAGATCCCACATTTTTCAAATTGGAATATTTTATAAAGTAAGAGGATGTCATTCCAGTAAGAATACAATTAAGTAATTTAGTTAATTAAGTTAGTGCCTGCAACTAAGGCAAACGTGCCATATTATATGTATTTTGAAACATTATTAATTAAGTTTTGTGTACTAAAATGGGATGAATGTCTGCTCTTTTTACTATCACACACGCAAAAGAGTACCATCCGTCCATATTGTGACGTCATTGTCTTACATCTATCTGTGTTCTAGGATTTTCTTAGAAACCCATCAAAAGTATTTAAGGTATTCAAAATAGACTATTCCAGAAATGTTAAATTAATCTTAGATCTACTTTCGAAATCACAAACCATTCATTTCTTAACATCTAGCATACAACTCCTTTTCGTAAAGGAACAAGAAATTCTTACGTACTTTTCTAACAAGATGCAATTAAAATGCAACTTAAGTACCTGTACCTACAATAAATTCGTCTAAGATTTTTTTCTACGTTAAAAATATTTAAAGACTTATGGCCTTACTACAAAAACTTTAACCACTGTTTTACACTTGTCTAAAAAAAATGTGGCTCCAAAATGAACCATATGTCAACGTCATAATTTGACATTTTTTTAGACAAGTCTTAA
The DNA here is from genome assembly GCF_022581195.2 of Helicoverpa zea. NCBI lineage: Eukaryota > Metazoa > Arthropoda > Insecta > Lepidoptera > Noctuidae > Helicoverpa > Helicoverpa zea. Next base: position 2,295,365 of record NC_061476.1, read on the forward strand.
ACTGACGTTAAAAAGTTTTTGTGGTAAGACGGCGACAGTCTACACGGTAGTTATTCTGAAAGACCCTTAGGTCAGGTAGATGCAACCTAAAAACCTAGTTTTCTTCAGTCGAGATTTGTGCTCTAAAAGTTTCGAAGTACCTTCGTGGATATTAAGTTTTGGGGTAAGCAGAGTTTGTTAATGATAGTTGGAAGTAGAGATTCTTGTACCTTACAAGAATTTTTATGTAAGTATTCTAGAAATAGTAGAAATAGGAGAAATGTGGGCATCGGGATTGTTCGAAACAGTTATCAAGTCCCTGGTACACAAAGCGCTTCAGAAGTTACAAAGGTGAGTTATACTTAGTAAAAGTCTGACACTTCCTCCCGCTGCACCCATAGGGTGAAAGGTCATCGGTTGATTTCCCACCTCAAAAAATGGTATCTACGTTCACCTATGGAATTAGATTCGATACCCGGAACTTATTTTATTTTGACAAAAACATATCTGATGTTTGGATACAAATTATATACATGTAATGAAAATGGTAATATGGGATATATTCGTATTTTTCAGTACATAATTTGTATCCAAACATCAAATATATGTGTTTGTCAAAACAAAATAAGAAAGCTGGACGTCTGAAAAATAGAATTGAACTTTTAGCTTTTTCAGCCTAAGCATTGTGCCAAATATTTTATCAGAATCAATCTTGCTGACACGATATCTTATAAATACTTTGGCCACAGCAGGGTTTTTCTAGGTTCAATTTAATTTATGAACAAGATATAAAGAAAGTACTGTTTCCTACGGTTTCACCCACATCAAGAAGGAAACTACTTCCCGCACCGGGATAAAAAGTTACCTGTGTATTTAGGCATTGGGTAATGTGTTATCAAATATTAATAGAATGGGTTCTGCAGTTTTGGTATGCAGACGCGATAGACGGACAGAGTTAATTTTGCATTTAAATATAACATTTAAAAATTTCAGAAATAATCTAGTATGACTGATTTATGTAACATTTGATGCCAATTAAACATTTTTAATGGTTCGAAACATTTTTTTCTTACAAGAAGTAAAGCACTATGTTACCTGCATCTTATTAGAATGAGATAGCACCAATAAAGTGCCAATAACATATCTTTTACATTTGCCCTTGACCTTGAAACCTAACAAAGGTATAATTCCTTTCTTATTAGATATGTATCAATTACAGAGTTTATAACTTTCCCTCTACATACAATTTTAGACTCTAATTCTATGGAAATAATGAACAATATTGCACTACTAAGCGTGTCAGATTGGACGTTATGTAAATGTGTGAAGGATTTGTGTCCTTGGAGTGCAAAAAGTGCAATTTATGCCAAGATATATTGTATAAGAAAATTGCAGTATTATGTCATTTTATTATGGTATTTTTTACAGTTTTCTTTGTGTATAAAAGTATAAGATTATAAAAAAAAAACAGTATGTGATAAAAACTACAACGATCAGACACAGAGTAAATATACTGAAAAACTACTCAATTTAATAACTGCATCAATTATCAATTTGGTAAGCTTATATATCTATAGAGAAAAATATACATAATCGATATTTTTTCCAAACGAAATATTATTATGCTCATCTCATACAGAAGCCAGACGTAATAAAATTTTCATCTCATAACAAAATACATAATCATTAAAATTGTCGTCAACATCACAATAATTATTGACGACAAGCATCAAATAAAAATTTATAATGACACAAAAATGCCGCGAAATTTTTTGTGCAACACGCAAACGCCATCTTACACACATACAGTCTCAACGCACACATACAAACACTCATTAACACACATTTACATCACTAATGCACGTGTCTCCGACGATTAACGAAGTTAACTAGTGCGATCAAACTTTCAATTAAGAGTAAATCTATTATTACCGAAACACGGACACTAATCGTTTGGCGCGAACGGTTTTTTTTTTCGCGCGCTCTTTTTGTCACATTTTTCAAATTTCGAACGCGTTTTTTACACGAAACGGGTGAAGAATTCTTTTGAACGTAAGACCGGCATGGCCGATCGATTTAAGTTTAAAATAATAAAAAAAAAACGTCTCGCGTATCAGTTATTGTTTCCAATTTTTATAGTGCTGTATTATTTTTAGTTTTTTTGTTTAAAATTTTGAAATTTTAGAGAACGAGCAGTCTTTACCGCGAGGTATTCGCTATGGAACTCTTCCCGTGAGGTTGCTGCAAGGAAAAGCATTTCCCAACACATGCAAGGTTTTCTTTAGACCACGACGTGTGTGGGTGTGTATGGATGAGTGCAGACATGTGTGGGTGCACAACTTGAGGCGGCGTGCGCGTGTGTGCGACAGGTTCTGTGTCTGTGTGAGTATTTTATGACTCTGAGTGCATCCCTTTCGAGCTGCATGCAATTTATATGTGTGCATTTTATTTTTTTTCTAAACGGCGCGGTTCCGTGTGTATGCGAGCAAACTACTCATGTATGGGTGGTCTGTTTTTTCGGCGGCATTGATGGAATTTTAGGCCTTACGTGCACGGAATAGGGGTGATTTTATGGTGTATATAAGAAATGTATTTTTCAGTTTTATATCGCCGATATGAGAATCGCGGATAGCAAAGAAAATGTAAAAGGAATAAAAAAACTCGTGCATCGTACGTTTTCAGGTAGACACATTTTTCTTTAACCCATTTATAGGAAGTTTTACGTATGTGTGTGTGGGCTTGCATCTGGGGGGTGGGTGTTTAAAGGGTTGAGGGGGGAGGGGGGTGAACATATAAAAATGATAACGCATCGCAAGACGGCTGCTTTTATGGTTTTTCTTTATTTTTTAATGTTTTTTTTATTGAAGCGCCGAGTAGACGGGATATTTTTCATGCTGGTTATTTTAAATTTATGTTTTTATTTTTACGTCTATAAAGTAATGTTTCTTTCAACGAATTTCTAGACGTAATGTTCTGAAAACCTGAACTCGTGTAGTCTATTTGTATTCAGTAATTTCATAATGAAACCACTTCCTTGAAAACTCAGAACCAACAAATGATTTAAGTGCTTCTTAGATATAAGTTATTTCGATTTTCCAGTAAGCATCCAATCGGTGTAATCGTCATAATCTTACCAGGTAGTTCTTATTGATAACTTATTTCTAACTAGCAAATTATACAGGCACAACTGGAATTTGATTCCATTTCTAATCAGCTGATAACAATGGTTGGTCTTCTAAAATGTAGTAATAAGACTATTGAACCTTGCTTATGTTATTACAAAATATAGGCAAGTTGTTATACAAAAAGTTTAAATTAGAGCTTCTAAGTAGAAGTTTGATTTCTTTTGAGTTTGAGCTTTTCTGATGAAGTTTGGTATGCTTTCACTGTGCGCAATATTTTTTTAATAATGCAGATTTAATTGCCACTTACAACCAGTTTCTTCATCAAAAGTTAAAGCCAAAGTAAAAGTCAAAGTAATGTCTAAAGTAAAAGTAACGGTCAAATTCAATTTTTCTATTAGTTTTGCTGTCACTTTAGCCTTGAAAAAACGTATTTGACCGTTACTTTTACTTTAGACATTACTTTAACTTTAACTTTTAATGAAGAAACTGGCCGTTAATGGAAACATAAGTACAAAGTAAAACAAAGCTTGGAAGGTGACACAAAAACTTATGCCCCAGGTGAGGATCGAACTCACGACCTTAAGATTATGAGACTTACGCGCTGCCTACTGCGCTACTGAGGCTCTGCGTCCTGCGACGAAAAAGCCTGACACATTTCAAGGACACTGTGTTCCTTTTTTGAATGTGGAACACTGATTAAAAGTAGTACTAAGAAGTAGTTTTGTACTAAGAAGTTTTGAATGTAAGAACAAATCCATAGAAAATGTGTTTTGTTAGCTGACATCCGCCTTTTTATTGTAGGCTAGCCGTTTTCCCGCGGTTTCACCCGGGTCCCGTGGGAGCTACTGCCCGCACCGGGATAAAATATAGCCTATGTTACTTGCAGATAATATAGCTTTCTATTATAATGGTGAAAGAATATTTAAAATCGGTCCAGTAGTTTTTGAGTTTATCCATTACAAACAAACAAACAAGGTTTTCCTCCTCTATAATATTAGTATAGGAAAATGACTTGTTTCTTGAATTTATTAACAATATAAATAAGGCAGTTTAAAGTAAGATGGATGGCTGTTTCTATTCTTTCACGAAAAAACGACTGGTATAATTTGATGGAGTTTAACCATCTTACGCGTCTTAACTTAGGCTACTTTTTAATCTGTTTGCAGAAAGTAGTCCAAGCAATTGCTAGTTGGAAGAAATATATTCGATGAGAGTTAAAACGTGTGTAAATAGAAAGTTAAGTAATTTAATGCCAAAGTTTATTTAGCCAACTTATTAGTCAGTCAGAAGCCAATAAGTATAACAACCAGCATTACCAAAAACCAGATTTCGGGTTGCCCTTAACTTGTAACTCAGATAGGCAGTCGCTCCATGAAAGACACTAGTACTCAGCAACAGCCCTTTAGACTGGCAGCCGACCCAGTTGGGAAAAGGCTAGGCAGATGATATCAGTTCAATATCAAAAACACAGTGCCTCAACCTCAATTTTCTTTCTTCAAGAAAAAAAAACTTCTTGAAGCGTATGTACTCAACCTATATGCACATAGGAAAAATATAAAATACATCCACTAAAAAATATATAAAAGCTACAAAAATATGTTATTCTCAAGACTTGTACACACAGGTGTTGTTTGTATGTGTGCGTCTGTGATTTTGGTGTATGTGTTTCGGGCTAAGGAAGGGCGTGGAGTAGCGTTAAGTTTTTTTTTTGTATATTTTTTTAGTCTTAATAGCTATGAAGTACACTTGAATATGAATTTAAGCAATATTTCAATATGAAGACTAAATAAAGAGCTACTTACACCTGAAGTGAAAGCTTCCTCCTTTTTTCAAATTCGGTAAAAAGACTAATGAACTTAAGTAAAACATATACACCAAATCTATGTGTATTTCCAATAAACAGCTAATCAAATCAATATAAATCAAATAAATGTCAAAATTTTGTAAATCTGTAACACACAACACCTTTTAGCAACTACTAGCCAAAAAAATCTACTACGACTATTTTTAAACTACGAGTTCGTAGCAGTGCTACGGCGTAGCAACTTTACTACGAGCATCTAATTCTCGTAGCATCATACACCATTACAATAGAATAAATCTTAGTACTTTGTAACAATTTCTAATCTCATCTTAGTATGACAATACAATGGACAATTCATCTTAAGTGATAATAGTAATTAAGTAGTTAACTGATAAAGAATTCTTGATATTTATTTGCTCTGCTGTTATTGAATTTTGAACGTAATCGATAGGCAAAGATTTGTATTTTTTTCTTCCCAGTAAAAAATAATATGTAAAGCAGCTTTTGCATGCTGTTTTATCTGCTTCCTGAAGGAAGTACTTCCCGGTACCTGGATAAAAGATATCCTATTATGTTGTCCTGATTATAAGCTATATTATAAAAATCATCAGAATCAGTTCTGGTGTTTTGTTTGAAGAGTTAACAAATGAAATCACTTTCGCTTTCTATAACAATTCTTACTCTTTTGCAATACTATAAGCTTTGGTAGCCTTAGATTATACATGGGAATAAAATACAGGTTACTTTTTCTGCACGTATGGAAACACATACTTCCCTTGGGACGCGGGTAAAACAGCGGGCAACAGCTAAATAAACATTAGTTAATAGCCGACGACCTCGATGGCGCAATGGTCACCATGCCGGACTGCCGAACCTGAGGTCCCGGGTTCGATTCCCGGTACGGTCGACATGTGTGTGATGAGCATGTTTATTGGCCGTGGTCTGGGTGTTACAATATGTATTTATCAATATGTATATATGTAGCTATATGTAGTTTATCAGTTGTGTTAGCACCCATAACACAAGTTAATTAATAACTTACCATGGGGCTAACCGACCGTATGTGAAAATGTGTCCAGACATTATTTATATTTATTTATTTAATAGTATAATAGGAAATCACTCAAACGAGCATGTATGTAATGAGCATGTATTAATTGAACATAAAAAAAGTTAAATCAAAATCAAAATCAAAATCTTTTTATTTCACATAGGCCTTTGCAGGCACCTATGAAATGTCACATTAGTTGCACGGTTCCAAAAAGTTGGTCTCATGGAGAAGAGCCGGCAAGAAACTCCATAGACACTCTTTTTAAAAAGTAATATAGTCACAGTACAAACAGTCTATTACATAACAATAGTAAGCTCACAGAATTATACAATTCAAGAAAGTTAAACTGTAGATCTATACAATGCAAAGGGAAAAGAAAAGTCGTTTAATTGCCAGGGAAGCCACACATGGAGAGATGAGTTATCGCCATATAATATCTTTATCGTCAACAAAGTCTTGAATTTTATAATAAGCTTTTTTAATTAGGGTGGATTTTAAAGTGTTCTTAAATTTTATATCCGTGAGATCGGTTATACACTTAGGCAGCTTGTTGTAAAAACGGACACAATTCCCTAAAAACGATTTATTTGATTTCGTTAATCTGAATCTCGGAACTACTAGCTTGTGTTTGTTTCTTATATTAATGGAATGTATATCACTTTTAACACTAAATTGATTTAAGTTTTTGCGTACGAACATGATATTTTCTAGTATATAAAGAGAAGAGTGTCAGTATGTCAATTTCTTTAAATAATTCTCTTAATGACTCGCGAGGGCCGAGGCCATAAATTGCACGAACTGCCCTTTTCTGGAGAACGAAGATTGAGTTTACGTCAGCCGCTGCCCCCCACAGTAAAATACTATAGGACATAATACAATGGAAGTAAGTGAAATACACGAGCCTAGCAGTAGCAACGTCAGTAATCTGTCTTATTTTTCTGACTGCATAAGCTGCGGAACTCAGCCTCTTTGACAGTGCTGAGATGTGGGCACCCCATTGCAATTTAGAGTCAATGGTGATGCCCAGGAAGACGGTTTGATTAATAACATCTAATTTATTATCGTCCAGAACGATATTGAGCCCTACTGGTGTTACATTAGGTAAAGAGAATTTAATGCATTTCGTTTTGGAAGAATTAAGAAGCAAGTTATTCGCGGCAAACCACTTGCTAAACTGTTAAACGTTTGAAGCGATCCAGGAGTTCAAGTAAAAATTAAAATGTATTAGCTGTTTAGTAAGCTACTATTATTGTTTTTATTTAGAACAAGTTATTTCCTGTAGCTAAGTTACGTCTTTAAGTATAAACATTTGAAGCTACTGCAATTTGTGAAAGAATATCAATCAAGATTGAACTTTATCCTTCAGAGATAAAGTTGAAAATCTATTGAATTGATCTACTGTCGTCTATACTACCTCACGCACCTAGATATATGGATGAAAATTGTCCTATGAAAGTATTTATTTAGCTTATACATTTCTTTAATTCTCCATATCAAATCTATATTAATACTAGTAAAGGGGATTTTTTATTTATTTATTTGTAAGTACTCTATATATTTCACAAATTCTTTCACGGCTGGAAGCTACATTGTTCCGTTATATTTAATTGGGTAAGAAAAGTAGTTTATACAAGTGCAACCGCGGAAAACTGCTAGTCTAGGCCTCAAGAAATATCTCCCAACAAAAATATACGGATATTGTAAAGGCAACTCCACACGTTCCCCTAGTAGTTATTCCTAGACCAAATAGGTGATGTGTTGCATGTGTGTGTAAGCACCTTTACGTATGAAGCACTAACGTCGATGTCAGAACTAAGCACTAAAACTAGAAGTGCCTTGAATAATAGAACGCTAGAATATTTATAGAGTGCGCTTTTTTTAGCCAGTTAAAAAAGAGTATATTTAAAAGATAATTTATTTTTGTAGGTATTCAAATTTAATGTTTCAGATCGTGTATATTTAAATAATCGTGTCTTATCAACATTAAACGTAATTAATCTACTAAGTATTTAATTTTTGGAAGGTCCTCCAACTTGTGTCAACCATAGACTGATCATGATTTAAGAAAGAATCTGAAGAAACTATAACGTTGATGTAAATAATAAAATCTAGTGATTCTAATACATTTATGATATTTACAATACATATTTACAATAAAAATCAAAAACTATCCTAGTAAAACAAACAACTAAAAAGCGTCAAAAAATTCGTCCCCATCGCTGTCAACGGGGAGCGTGCCCAAGAGGCTGGGAGCATTACCTCGTTGGATCGCCATGCTGATTCTTTGTCCGAGGTAATAGCCAGCCTTCTGGTCACGAGAAGCGTTAAAACGTACACCGTACTATCTCTGAATTGTATCAAATGCTTTCTAACTGTCGTAACAAACTGCTTATAATTAAGCTACTCAGGAAAAAACTAGCAAAGAGTGTTTTTATACTTAAACATCATTTTCACATCCAAATTAAAGGAAAAAAAATTTTTTAACGGTAACTAAAATTACGTTCATCAATACCAACCTAAAAATAACCTTACCACCTCTATCTCTTCCAGGAAAATCCATAAACTACTGCACTACATCCGTGCTCACCCACACATGCATGCATGTATATGTATGTATATGGCACAGCGAACCGAACTCATATCGTACTTACGCCCTTCTACTGCGCAAGCTTGAGAATACACGACCAGCCAAATAAAAGTATACAGAAATTGTGTATTAAAAATAATATTTTTTTAAGAAAAACTACACTATATGATCATCTGCATAGCCTTTTTCCAACTAGGTATGTCTAGAAGCAACTGAGTACCAGTATTTTACAAGGACTGACTGCCTATCTGATCTCCTCAACTCAGTTACCCGGGCTACCCAATATCCCTTGGTAAGATTGGTTGTCAGTTGACTTACTGGTTTCTGACTACCCGTAAAGACTGCCAAAGATGTTCAAATGACAGCTAGGATCTACAGTTTATCGTGACTTTAGAAACACGTAGACACAGAACTGTAAAGTATTTATACCAAAAATAAATATAACATAATAAGTATAGATTTAATAAAACTTAACTAGGTATTATAATAATGATAAGTACTGCAAACCTCTCCTACCTCTTTATGCTGTGCCCTACCGGGTCCATATTGTTTTTAATATATTGTTTAAACTTTATAAAAATACCACCTGTATTACATATGGAACGCAAATAAAGAATTGAATTGAATTAAATGTCCAAATAAAATAAAACGAATGAGTATAAAACACAACTATGTGAAAAAATGTATGTCATTATTCCGCATTGCTATGTTATACGGCATTCTTTATTTATTTCGTTATAATATGTTAAAAGTTTAAACTTGTATTGTTTTAACAATTCATCAATCATATTAATAGCGTGAAATCACTCGACATGGATATGTTGCGTGTTTCGTTAAAACAGTTGAAAAAAAATTAAAATGTATGCCATCATTAAATTATCATCACAAAAGTGATAACTGGCTATCATGTTATCATTTTCACAACTTTCCCGAGCAAAAGTGATATGAAATTCAATCAAATGTCTTATCATGAAATCATTTTAACGAAGGAATTCGTTTCATATCTTTTTTTACTGTTTTTTTTTTTTTTTTCTATTTACAGTTTTAGTAATAGATACAAAAATACCGTGTTTTGTATTGAAGAAATTGTTATTTTTCTTACCCATGCGTGTGAAAGTTTTGATAGACAATGCGTTGTCAGTGAAATGTTAAACAGGCATGTAATTATAATCTAAAGAGGTATCGAAGAAATTAATGAGTATTATACCATTGCGTTACTTATAGTATCATAAAATCATAATGAATCGTTAAGGAATCTTGACAATCGAGTTAATTATTGATCATATCTTTTAAGAAACTAAAATAATTGGTAAGCTTGACTAGTATGATTTTGTTTTTATTTTTTACTTTTTTATTCAAAATCAAATCAAATCAATATTCAAAATCACTGAGTAGGTATACTACTAGTTTGTAAATTAGAAAAAAAATATCAATATTTAAATTAATGTCAAAAATTGCGAAAAATAACGAAGGTCAATTTAAATGTCCCCGAGTGTAAATGGAAAGCCTCGTACGGTCAGAAAACACATAAAATATTCTATGAATTTATTTCAGAAGGTTTTCAGTGAAATTGCAAAACTGAATAAACTGAGTTTTTTTTTTCTTTCATTCCGCCTTTTTTTCCTTGAAGAGCTTTTCGACTTTGGTCGGAATAGTAAGATTTTGTTTTACAAATACAATTTCCTATGTTAAAGTATACAATATTTTCTGTATGCAGTTTTTGCTTTGTTCGAAGATTTTTCTTGGAAAAAATAGTAAAAGTTTGTATGCGAATTTAAGAACTGTTTAGTTTGTGATAACTAGTAATTCGATTCTAGGACAAAAGTAAACATTAAGTATACATGTATTATTTAGTGGCTTGTTTTGTTGATTTAGTTACCTTAATTTTGGGTGCTGACACTATTCTTTAACAGACTTTATGGCATCATATTTTTAAATTTTCCTTGATGACAATTTTAGCTTGTGTTTTTGATTCGTATTTGACACAATACATACCACACTTATAACACACATTATTTGATTAATTCAAACATTTGTAGGAATAAAAAAAACTCTAATAATATACAAAAATAAGTATTTTTTTATTAGTTGCATCAGTATGATACTTTGTCTGTAGACGCTACCGCCTATCTCTCTTGCTATAACTTATAGTTTCGGATAATGCATTAGAGAACTTCTTTATGGGTCGGAATATTCTCCTATATATGTGATATATATATTTTATATTTATAGCCCATTTTATAACAGCCATTATATTTAATATTTTGTATATTATAGATAAACTGTAGCTCCGCATTTGTGTTTAACAAAGAATCTTTGAAATGTGGATAGTTGATGTACCTAAACGTTCTTGTTTGTGCACCGGTCAATATAGTTCACCTGTGTCCTATGGGAACTACTCCGTAGACCCGGATGAAGGGTAGACTACTTACAGTCTTACTTATAAACGTGAATTAAATAATAAGTAATACTTAAGGGCTGTTTAAGAAAATTCTTACTTATGAACGTTGCTTTAGCATGTCTTAACTAACATTTAATCACTACTTAAAACATTAAGTAGTGATTAGGTAAAATGTTGCTTAGAAGGTCATTAGAGATTTTTATAAATAAGGCTGTTAATCTTTAAATACGAAAGTAAGAAAATAGAAAGAATTTAAGGAGATACCAAATTATATGCCTAACGGATCTCCAGAAAAAAATGTCTGGAACTTCCTAAAATTATAGTAACCCAGATTTTAGTTTGCATCTATGAAAAACTCTATCTCATTAAATTCTTATGTTTCATCACTAAAACGTTACAAAGAGGCATTCAGACATCTTTTACTATATTTTATTAAGTCCTAAAATATGTTTAACTTACACTATTTACTTTCTCCAATTACGCATGACATTTAGTAAAACACAACATATTACTGAACGCCACAAAGAAATATATTCCCAGCTGTTAACCGTATAAGTTTAAAGTTAACTAAAGGGTTAAAAATGTCACTTATTACTCAGTACTAAGTACTGTTTTAGTAATTATATGTATAGTTTAACGGCTGATATAATGAAGACATTATTATTGTTAAATATATGTTTTAAAGTAATGAAGTAACAAAAGGTTATATTGGAAATCGAGTTATTTTTATGGTACTTACTTAGTATAATCGAAAAATTATGTGGGAGATAATGTTTATCGGTTTTAAGTATTTTAGTAGTACAGTAGACCGCACATCAGTGGTAACTGTCACGCACCTTAACTCAATAGTAATAAGTACGATTTTCCTAAAAAACTGTTACCACTGACGTGAAGTTGACTGTACAAAAGCCTTCTAGCTAGAATTACGTCTACTACAGTCAACAAGAACAGTAGTGGCAAGATCGTAAATATACTTTTGGTCTATCGATTCATATGCAAAATGGTATCGATTTTTTAGTACAGAGAGTAAATTATATTCGCACGTGTGTTAGTAACAGCCGCATGTATTAATCGATCAACAGGTTAAGCAACACTTAGCGCGGTCGATTCGTGGAGGTATGTTAAAATGGTGAGTCTTCTTAGAAGCAAGGAAGTCTGACAACCAGTTTTACCAACGGGTATCAGGTTGCCGGGATGACTGAGTTTAAGAGTTTCTATTCTAGTAAGAACTGAAAGATGGTAATTATTTAAGTATAATGAAAGAAAAGATTATCAGACAGACAAACCAAGGGGTATTGGGTTGCCCCGGTAACTGGGTTGAGGAGGTCAGATAGGACAGTCGCTCCTTGTAAAACACTGGTAGCTGAATCCGGTTAGACTGGAAGCCGACCCCAACATAGTTGGGAAAAGGTTCGGGAGATGAATGTCAGTATCAGATTTTTTTGAAGGATCGTAATCAATAGATGTCTTCTTCCAATTAAGGACCTATCAAAGCTAGCGAGAGACTTAGCACAAAATTCGAGCACCTTTGCAAAGAGAAAAACCGTCTAGAAACTAGGCTTGTTTGAACTCAAAACTAACAATATGTTATCTGCTACGATAAATAACACTTTTAATTTCTGAAATGACTTACTTGCTGAGCAAAAAAGCGTGAACGTTTTTTTTTGTCTCGGTTTTCATAGTTTTCTTTACAGTAAAATCTAAAAACAATGGCTCTATGGTCTCACAGTCATTATAATTGTCTATGGTTCTCAGGTTCGTAACACAATCTAATCGGTTTTCATTTAGATTTTTATTATAGGGTAAAAAAAGTTTAGAGAGAACAGCGTACGAGAGAACCACTTTTGGATACAGGGTTGAAAGTAGCCTATGTCCTTTATTAGGCTCTAGACTGAGAACACAAAAATTCGAATCACTTCAGTAGCTGAGTCTAGAGGCGAGGTCAACAGACAGAAGAGTTAGTTTCGCACTTATAATTAGTGAGGAGTAATCAAAGAAGTATTTACATCAAATAACTTAGCACTCCTGAAGTCAGTAATTTTTTGTCATAATAGGTATCAATATCCGTTCAGTATTTTTGTAAAACATCCAACATCTCTAGACTCTAGACGTTCTTAGGTGCTACTAGCCCATCATCATCATCATCATCATCATCATCATCAGCCTATCGCAGTCCACTGCTGGACATGGGCCTCTCCAAGTGCACGCCACTGAGATCGATTTTCAGCTACTAGCCCATATTTTAGTAAAATAAACAAACTACATTTTACATGAACCTCACACTTATTAGGTAACTCTTCATACAAAAATCGTAACAAGAACAAAAAAGCTGTAATATTACCAATATATTATGTAAGTAAATTAAACTACCGACATTATTGAAAGTTAAGTGCTTATTATAATAAATCCCTGTATTTTGGCCATTAATATGTAATGGCTTTTGAAAAAAATTAAAAAAGTTTAAATATCTTTGATGTTAAAGGAAGTCGGATTATAATGCAGGTACTTAATACAAAATTTTGAATTGATTTAGGAAATGGTGAAATTTTTGGGCTTTTGTTATATTGTAAGGTGTTGGTAAAAGTTACTTGTATCCGTATCCTATAAAATTTAAGATTCTTTTATTTTTTTTCGTTGATTCCATGGAACTTATGAAACGAAAGTAATTGTTTATTGAAATTGGGCATGGTCTTTGAAATATCGCGCTTTGCATTGTTTATTTGTTCGAACTTTACGAACTGAACGAATCTGTAAAATTAGTATGCATACGTGAATTAATTTCGACGTCAATGAAGAGCTAGTGATAACAATAAGCATACTTCATAACGTAACTAAAAAAATAATCGATTCAGTTTTTTTTCGTGGTTCGTACCCCTTGCTTTAGTCTCTCTCGCAGATCAAAGAAAGTCCAAAAAAATGTACCACCAACACTGCCTAACAATAAAAAAAACTTCCCGAAGCTTCTGAATGGGTTTCGGTATAAACCAATATAGTTATTGACCACAATCAGACCACAGCCGATGGGATGTACTTAGGCTACCAATAGCCCTGTAATCGATTGTAATCTTTCCGCTACCGTAGTAATGATGGCTATTTTGGTTGTAATTGGTTTGGATTTTTGAGCGTTTTTTTGGCCACCGTGTGTAGTTTGGGTGCTTGGGTTTATGCTTGCTTGGTATTATGAATGGATTGTAACTGTCTGTCATGATTTCATGTAAAACTGGACAACGGTAAAGTTCAATACAACTAGAAATATTGACGTAAATATGTTGACAACATGGTATTCATTCTTAAAACAGTTTAAAAGACATTTTAGTTTAAATATCTGTCATACATCTGTTAAACTTTTAGAAGTTGACACTGTAATAAAAATTAGACAGATTGATAATTGTTTTCTTTGCTGATAAAGTAACTAAACGTGCAATGATAATAAGTAAAAATACAGCACATTTGGATTTCTAAACCCCAAAATTTTGCCGAAACCTACAAATTGACATGTTAGGGTAATATTTACATCCAGATTTTAAAACATTGAACATCACCATTACCAAAAATACTCCAAATATCACCAAAACCCTTTATCTACCTGACAGCTAACACCTACCCCACCTAGGCACCAAACCTAGGCTTGCAAAAGCAACAGGTTAGCTCACCACTAACCCACGGGCATATCTTTCATTCATGACGCGAAGGTTTTCTTCTCACGTGCTCAGGTACGAATGCTGATCAGTAATTTCCGTTGCTGGGAAGAAGTGGTGGGTTAATTAATGTTTCTAAGGCTGAGAAGGAAACTTAACTTGATGGGTTAGAATTTGCCGTTGTAAACGATGATTAAGTCATAGACTCCTAACTAAAATTAAGATTGGTAAAGCATTGTTTGTTGTTTGTTGGTAAGTTTTCTCGACTGTACCGATATGCCTTTATATATTCGAAATTTGTAAATTTGTTCGTAAATACCCGGAATTCTATACTAAAAGAGAGGACAAACAATATAGATATAATTTAAGACACAAAAACAGACTGAACTTCCCATCTTCGCGGCTAAAAATGCACTCCTCAAGTACATACGTCATGTCCATAAAACTTTACAATAAACTCCCAGAAGAAATTAAGAATATACATAGAGATAATACTTTTATTAACAAATTAAAAATATTCTTAATAAATAAAGCATACTATAGCATAAATGAATACATAATGGATAAGATGTAAGTAAATTGAGATATTTATTCTACCTACCTACCAAGTAATGTTAAAATACTTATATATTAATACTACAAATGTAATCCTACTAAACTGTACTAGGTATGTTATTTTAAACTATGTTGCTGTGCCCTGACACGGTCCATAATTGTACTGTAGCTTTAAGCCTTGTATACCACCTATCAAACATTATGCAAATAAATGAATATGAATATGATATGGATGGCATTTGATGCATACAGAATAGATAAAAATAAACCTTTGTATTGAGTAATTCCATCGGCTTAAATTTGCCTCTGTGAAGTCGGTATGCTATTGACTCTCTGCAGTTAAAATATCTATACTAATATTATAAAGCTGAAGAGTTTGTTTGTTTATTTGAACGCGCTAATCTCAGGAACTACTGGTTCGATTTGAAAATTTCAGTGTTAGATAGCCCATTTATCGAGGAAGGCTATAGGCTACTTTTTATCCCGGTACGGGAAGTAGCTCCCACGGGATGTGGGTGAAACTGCTGGCAGAAGCTAGTACAAGATAAAGTTTGCCCGTGCCATCAAAAACTCGACGTCAGAACGGAAAAGTACCACAGCTATACCTTACTTTCCTTAATCCAAAACAAATTACAATCACATTCACACCAAACCCTCGAAATTTTTAATCAAATATATCAAACAAAAAACTTCTAAATCAACGAAATTGATTCGCGAATTCATCAGGCCACCGAATTACGTAGTAATCATCATCAAAGATCATAAGCCCCGAAAACAATAATAACTAAGAGAGAAAAAAAGTGTAAAAAACAGAAAAAAAGTGTAAAAAGTGCGGCTGTAGAAAAGAGAGGAAAAAGTTTTTAAAATGATCGATACGGTCGAAAGAAAATAAAAGGTTGCGCGCGTGGTTCGTTCGATGTGGTTCCGTAGTATTTTGTAATATTTTTTGGTGTTACCGTTTGTTACTTGTATTTCATATTAGTTGTTAATATTATATTTTAAAGGTACTTAATGAAGAAGTAAACTATTAGTTTATGTAGAATACTGTGTAATATTGATTTTAATTTTATAGTTAGATGTTAAACCTAAGTTTTATATGTTTATGTGTTTGTCTTAATATGAGACTGCAATAAGTAGGCTTGAGAGATTTCTATAGAGATGTGAAAATTAAAATGTTCTTTTTTATTTTTAAGAAACTTTTTTTCCTAATATCGTGTCTTAAAGACTAACCATAACGAATGCAGCATACATTGATGAACAAACAAACCCTTTCCATGATTAATTAATCCATTGTTATTTGTTAACAAATGCAGTTGAAATACATTAACATTTATACCAAATAAAGAGCGGCCATTAATTTTTCATAAGAACACCGTATAATTGGCGCATTAATTAATTTTTAAACGCTCAATTAGATCAGAGTGCTGATTCCGAGTTTTGTGTGCGTTCGCAACTCGATACGTAATTATAAGTCTATTGAAATAAAGAGTCGTATTCTACGTCACATGATTTAGATATTACATGTTCATTTATTTTGGCGGTTAATAATGCTTACACTCGCAAAAGTGAGCTGGAGTGTTATACGACCAAGTACCGATGACAAACTTTATTAAATAAACAATTCTATGATAAGTGCTACGTGATTCAATGGTATGATAATCTTCGCATCGAAAAAATTAACTTGCAAAACTCACACTAGGCACTCAGATAATAAACTATACAAATACCTGAAAGTTTTGTATATGCTTAACGTGTTTTTAGAGGTATTTTCATCACTTTCTTCAATAGAAGAGTTTTTTGTTCTTAAATTGTTTGAAATTACTTGGGACCTAGCAAGTTTTAAATCATGTAAAATAATTATTACAAAGAGGATTTTTTTTGTAAGTTTAAACCTAAAAAGCTCCAAAACTGCGTAACAGATTTGAAAAAACCTTCACTGTTGGAAAGCTACACTATTGTCAGATGACATAGGCTAAATGTCGTCTATCGGAGATTCCGAGGGTTGCTGCGCGACATCTCGCAGCATAACACGACGCCGACACTTCGTGTGCATTGAGTTCTTTATATAAAATATGTATTAGTATATGATTTTAATGTTATAATATTTATGTATAGTGTTTTCTATGGGCCTTGATGCCTGATTTAAATAAATAAATAAAAATAAAATATTGGTATTTTTTCTGGGTACGGGAGAAGGACATGGGTACACAACTAGTTTTGTGTATTATATTGACAAGTGAAAAACTACTCACGTTGCTTTGAACCTACAATGACCCAAACTTTTAATGTGTCCATTATTAATCTATATGAATAAAAACTAAAAATGACAGCCAGCTCGATTATGAAATCAATCTAAAAATCAATGGACCGAAACCGTTTAATCTTTTACAATTAAAATGTTGCCATTATCATTAAAAATTTATGATAACGAAATTCTAAAAACGAAATCATTACACTATTAACTAAATTATATTAATTTTAAAGAATTACAGACACGCCTGCGCTTGCGCATACAAACGGTAAATGCGATAATTAAATTGTCATTTTGTCACAGTCAATTTTAACCGATTGACTGAAGACAATGTGGAATCAATTAGTGTTTAGTTACTTATTTCAGTTAAATGATCCTCCGTGACTTTTCAGTTATTAACTGTAGCTTAATATACTAGAATGGAGCAAAAAACAGTATAGTTGTATCTACTGCAGTTCGAGAAAATAAATCTTTAATTGTCTCCACTCTTCATTTTCACGTCTTTTATATGGGACAGTTTTTTCTTATAATCGCGGTTTTTCTTTAATTTTTAATTATGATTAAATAAATCAAACAACAATTATTTTTTTAAACATCCAAAGTCTTTAACGATGTTTTGTTCATTATTGGTTAATGAAAATCAACATACGATCATATTTAAAATTCCAATATTAAGTTTTTCAAAAATGTCTATTTGTATAATAATTGTAATTAATCAAGCCTATAAAATTGCCTTAGGTAACCTAACCTATTGTTTTTGGCAGTCGGGTAACAGTGCCACAACAAAAAAACTTCAAATTCAAAAAATATAGTGTCACAATATTACGGAACCCTAAAAATCGTTTTTAGAATAAAAAGAGCAGTTCTAAATTTGAATCTGTGAGCGGAAGCTGTTGGATCGCGGTGCGCGTAACGAATTTCGGTATCATTAAGTTTCTTACTTCTTTATCTCATTTGATCTTAGGGCTGGTATAGGCGAGAAAAAAGGTCGAAGTTTTATTAGTTTTTGCGTGATTATTATTGTGTGATTTTATATCTTTATGTAAATCATTTTTTATACCATTCTGTGAGAAAATATTTAGAAAGAAATATTTGCAAAAAAACTAGATCGTTCAAGCCAGCTTTTTGGGTTAAGCTTCGTAAATATGATATTTAATGTCGAATTCAATTAAATAAGACACTTATTCTTTATTGCACACTTAACAATAAATACATAAAAAGAATACAGACAGTTTATGTACAATGGCGAGCTTAACCCAGAATTGGGTTCTCTTACAGCCAACCTTAAAGCCATAGAGAGATTCGATAGTGGTAGGGTAGATTCAAAAAAAGTGCACAACAAACATTAATAACCAAACAAAAAAATATATATATAAAATAACAATATACTAAACATATATATGTAGTAAAACTACACAATACATAAACATAATACATATAAAAATATATATTATATATATACATACGAATCATATACATATATATCAATATATATATCATTCATGTCGATAAATAAAAACTATTTAATGTTGCTTTTGATACCTTAATAATGGTTATCAAATTAAATAAAAAAATCAATATCAAAATTAAAATTTTAGCGTTTAAGAATATACATACATAATGTGTATTTGTCTTTTTGTTTATACATAGGTAGACACTCTATTCATAGGTACTGGAACTTACAAAAATATTCTTATGCTTTCCCAAAAATGTGCGTAAAATGGCCAGTTATTATTCAAAAGCTGGCAACCCTATCTCCGTAGTTTGATACCCAACCGATGGCCACAGTGATTAGTTTTATTTGTTTATTTATTTCTTAGATGATGTTGTTTCGTATAATGATGTGGTTCTGTTCATAGCAGTTTATGTTAAATAATGTGGTTGTAAACCTATTGTTATTATACCTATTCCTCTATTGTTTTTTTGTAGGCGTTAGGAATTTTTATTTGTTTTTGATGATTGAATTTTGTAGTTGACTTTATTGTGATATCAATTGAGAAAGTAGCGTAATAAGTTTTAATTATGAATTCAACATCAATGTAAAATATGTTTACATAACATTTCGTTCTAATAAAACCGTGAAAGCATTATTGTAATATAAAATAACCTTACTTGTACAACTAATTTATTTAAGAATGATAAAAAAAACAAGAATAAATAATTATACAACATGTAACGTAATTAACGCACACCCTCAAACACCCCAATTAGAATATTATGTTATAATCATAATACATACACTGAATTTTTAATTTAACATGTATATGCATTGTTATTTACTAAATTAGTTATACCAATTCTTGGAGAACTTTTTGGTCATACTACTACGCACGCAAATATCCGCTCGACTCGACACAACATAACGAAACTACGGAAAAAGCCGACAATACACGAAGTCTTATTACTTTGAGTTACGGTCTATTTGAATTTGTTTTGACTGTACAGGGTTAATATGACAATAATTTCCGTAGTTTTAATTATTTTTGGGATAAAAAATTACCTATATTAAAAATGATATAAATCGATTCAGTAAACGATTCTGAACAAACTAATTTCAGGATGTGCGTTAATTAAGTTATATGTTGTATACATTTGCAATTTTTCAAATGAAACCGGTTAAGATAATACACCTAAAACCTTGGCCTAAGTCTAAAAAAGCTGCAAACCGCATCATAATCAGCTCAGCCGAACTAGAGATAATCGTGCTCAAACATACGTAGATACATACAGGTCAAAGCGAAAACCTCCTTTTTTAAAAGTCGGTTAAAAATGTTTACTCTTTATTATAGAAGTATAGAGATGAAGATGATCCAGCAATGCGGTTTTGCATTACTTTACCATATAAATAATCAAAGCATTCCTAATGACAGGATATATAGTCATGACTTGTTTAATTGCATCATCCGATTCTTAGGAATTGCACGCAATGACATGCAAGCGATACGCTATATATACATACGTAATGATTAATATTAATTTATGTGTGTCTGTAATGTTGGTCCAGTGTGGAAATGAGTAAATCTGTTTTGGCCCAAGATTGGTTGTTGGTCCCAACGATTTGTCCAGTGACTCTTCCCGAGTTAATCGGTATTGAAACATATATACTTCCCTGCCGATTTCGGCTATGGTGACTACTTTCAATTATTGTATATAGAAGAGGTAAGGTGGTCAGCTCTTCTATGCGACCTTTGATGGCTGCAGTACCCTATTTTATGTGAAAACGTGCGCGAGTATTGGCTGCACGTGAGGATAGGATTGAGACCAACGTTGGAATCTATTGATGGTAAGAATATAACACAAATACCAGCCCAGCCTTTTTCCAACTATGATGGGTTGTTTTTTATTTTCCCCGCTTCATATTATTAGAACGTTCCCTGAAATACAAACAGTATTGAACTAAAATATGTAAAATTGGTCTAGCTATTCTTGAGTTTTTGCGAAACAAACGAATATAACAATCACGTAGCTTCCTAACAGTGGAAAAATTAAAATTGGTTCTGTGGATCTGGAGCCTATTTGATGCAAACAAATCTTTCCTCTTTATATACTATATTATCCGTATTCAGTACCAACACTCACGATTTGGTTAAACATTTAGGAACACAAATGTTGGCACCAGTTAGTTGGCTTAAGAAAAACTTGATATGTATAAACGGTCTATTAATCTCACCTGTCACTGTCATTTACATTACAACTGAAAGAGACAGCAATAGCTTTGGTTATAAAACTGTCATTTTTTGTTCCTAATCAAATAACAAATGGTTATTAAATGCTTGGTCGTTAATTTAATGAAATTTTTACACTTTTAGGCACAAGTTCACCGACTACATAAACGTCCGTTTCTATTAAAACAAAATATGTTTAGTTTGATAATAGAACATGGAAATTCATAGTAAATAGTAATTTTAAGAAAAAAATATAAAGTTCAAAGTTGATGTTTTGGGTGAAGTTCGGCCTTAGTCAACGGTTTGTTGGTTAATTTAACTGAAATCGAAGCACATGAGTAATAAGCATAAATAAGTGTGTAAACATATTTCTCAAAGTGTGTAGATAATTCTACCTATATTATAAAATATGTATAGAATCGAATATTCATTATTGCATACTAATAGGACAAAACAATTTAGGACAATAACTAAAAAGCAACATTAAATAGTATTACATAGTAAAGATCGAATTGTCCCCGTTCAAAAAAACTACTGAAATCTTATTTTTTAAATGTCAGCTAACAACTCCAGAAAATTACGTCCTATTATTACGAAAAGACCACATACCATGACCTATAAACTGCAGACAAGTAACTGATTTAACACTAAAACGCCTACCCATACCGACCCATACTGACCCATAACAAATAAACTCGAAGTATTTGTTTAAAATGTTGAAGGAGTAAAATATTTTGTAAGCGGGTACCTCCCCTGTTTGTGTGATGTATGAATACTGGATTGACGAATGAATAGACATGGTGATTTTTAAGATTTTAGTTTTGTTTTTTTGTGTGTGGGATATTTTGGTGTCTTTGTGCGGTTGAAGGGTTGATAGTTTTATAACAAGATTGTCGGATATTAATCTGAATTTATTTCTTAAATAAAAAAAAAATTGTTTTCGATTTGATTCAATTAAAGTTTAAATACATTTATGTGCTAGCAACTTGACACTGTTTCTATTTTAGCCGTATAATACAAAGTATGTCTAAGATACACTTAGAAAGTACATTACACAAACACACACACATTACAAACTTATAAAAGTTGCATTGGTGTTTTGCCTGGCCTGGAATCGAACTCACACTTATAATTGAAAGAACGGTGCTTTACCCTCTAGGCTGCCACGACTAAGTCAATGCATAATACTAGAAAAATGTGGAGGTTTGAAAGTTTAGCAATTTTACACCGTGCCCACAATTGTCATAGGTAGATACCATTTGTATCACGGCTTTTTCAAAAGTAAATTAATATCTGGTTAGTGAACATAATTTTGGTGTATCTAACCCTACAATGCTCTTCAGACAATCCAGACATATCGATAGCCAACACAAAGACTTAACCCATAAACTGCAGAGGGGTATAAATTGTACCTTTTATTACACTGTAAACTTCGAACTCATTAAATATTGCAATAAAATATTGTTTAAGTATCAACAACGTGAGATAGTTGGGTTAAGCAAATATTTATCTTGCTTTTTTGGGATAAGGTGATTCATTATTGGGAAGATCTTTCAAATGACGTAAGAATAATAAAATCTATCATTATTAAAACTAAAAAAAAAACAATAGAATCCCTAATTTGTCCTTGAGTTGTTCTTACAGTCTTAGTGGGTTCGATTCCTAATTGGATTATCCTGAAACACTTTCCACTAAATTATATCTTACACAACTAACTAACACTGTCTTAACTAACATGTTTATTTTCTCAGATGAATAGAAATTTTCAATCAGCGCCATCTCTCGTAGAACTAGCTAAATTATTTTGAATCTAGCTGAGCTAGTTTTCTAAACACCGAAAGAACAGTTCTTAACTGTAGAAAGACTGCTATGCTGTTGATCAAAAAGTTCTATTTCATAAAGTAAAAAAGTATTTGAAATATTATTTTGTTAATTTCTACGTACACGAAAATTGCCTGTTAAAAGATGTAATTTAAAAAAGAACGGTAAAAAATAGAGTATCATTACAAAACGATATAACAAACCAGTCTGCATGTCTATCAAACTATACACACACACACACACATATCTATAACACTTAGATTCAGTTATGATATTTATGCCAACAGGTGGTTTCATACGTCATAGAAAAAACAAATGCGCTTTGATAAATATACAGTTTTTATGCAAACGTTAACTGTGGTCATTATAATCTCGCTTCATTCAAGATTACATATTAATTAGCTTATTAATACATTTAAAATAAGGAAATATTAAAAAAAGATTATTACAAATTAGAAAAAGTTCAAATTACTCACCTTGGTTACATTTTACAGGTAAAAGCACGAGACACCTTAATTAAAAAGCGATTCTCAGCACGACACATCCTTTAAGACCGTCATAATCACAATTTTCCCACCAAAACTGATCATCGAAGCCAATATTTGCTACCAAAACATAACCTAGACACTAAGAAACAGCTAAACAGTGCACAGAACTATCAAAAACTGTCCTAAAACCGTATATTTTTCAACGAAACCTGTCAAAAGTACCACAAACACTGGGAGTCGGAGGGAAATTAAGTCGATACGTAATTAAAACTGGCACAACGCACACACACAAAGGATCGACATAAAAATGCTCGAGAGAAAAAAAAAGTATAGGTTTAAAATTTACCCGGTATAAATTTGTGTTTTTTTCCTTCCACCTACTTATGTATGGGGGCATGCGCAGTAAAGGGTTAAAATCGGATAACCCGGCCGAGTTGCGGAGTCCGCATTTTTGTGGGGTTGAAATTTTTTTCGAGGTGTTTTCAATTTGGTTGGGTTCTAATTTGTAATTAGTTCTCCGTTTCTCCGCTACAATTTGAGCGCTGATGTGGTTGTGGGACCTATTCCAGTGTCGTTCGATAAGGCATTTCGCAATTATTGGTTTATAGTCCGCTAGAAACTTTCTGCGATCCGACTTGCGTCCTGAAAAAAACCATATTATGGAACTGGATAAAAAGCAGCGAAGCAATAATGATACCTAGTAAAAGTGTTATTATTACAATAAATAAAAATATAATTAAAACATTGACTTTCACGCATCGTAATCGTAATAATGATTAAGTGACGTTATCAGATTTTAATAAAATAGATAATAAAGTATACATATATATGTTATGGACCATGTGATTAATTCGGGCATTATAAATAATGCCCGAGCATTATGAATAATGTCTAGCTTTATCGGGCCAAGTGATTAATAACTATCTTAACTTCATTATTTATCACATTACACGGGCATTATTATATTGCTACATGACAGTTGGGCAATTTGATAATAAAGCAAAAAATTGAAGTTAGTGACGAAAACGTATCCCACGTAACGGTTGCCCGGGTAACTGGGTTGAGGAGGTCAGATAGGGCAGTCGCTCCTTGTAAAGCACTGGTACTCAGCTACATCCGGTTAGACTGGAAGCCGACCCCAACATAGTTTGGGAAAAAGGCTCGGAGGATGATGTGACGAAAACGTATCGCTGCAAAACCGACTCCACGTAGTCTTGTCTGTCCTACCCCTAGAGTGCAATTCAAAACCGCGTAAGTGTGGAGGGGCGAGGCGGCCTGCGAGCTGAGGCGCAGGTAGTTTTAACGCTCGCCGACGCGGCTGAGGCTGGCCGGCTGAGCCGGCCAGCAAGCCGAAGCTGCGGCGGTGAGCGTGAAAACCATCTGCGACGATAAGCTCGCATGGGACCGCCGGAGCCCCGCAGCACCGGAGCCGTGACAGAAGCCATGCTTGCTGCATGTTGCTTGCTTACATTTTAAACGTACTGAGTTAAAAAATTAGAAGCTAAATAAATAAATTTTATGATGTCATTTAATAGATAGTATTTTAGAAGTTTACTGTTAGAATGCATGCTACAAATTTAGATGCTAAAAAATAACCATCATGCGGAGTTGTATTTAGAGTGGTTTACTTAGAAGATAACGAGTGGCTGAGATAGTATTATTTAGATGCTCGTTAATTGTGGCTGACTTAGTAATTAAGAAGGCAACATACATTATTCGGGGCGAATAATTATATTAAAAAGGAGCCTGTTTAATAAGCACCCTTTAAATATGACTTTCCTTAACTTTTAAATGCAAAAACTAGTGGATTTTAAGGCAGAAGTCCTTCATAATTAATCCAAATCATGAGGCTGATTATTTAAGTGGTTTAATATTTAGTTAATTTTAAATTAAATGGCAATAACAATAAAAAATTGAATATAAATATGTTATTACGTTGCTTGTATTACTTTGCCCAAAAGGTCATGGGCAATATGTATAGTGCCCGGTCAATTTGATTATTTGAATAATTATTATCAAATTGCACTCTCATATTGGGCATTTTTCATAATGACCGGGCATTATGTATACTGCTCAATTTATCACTTGGTCCATAACATATACACACAAATAAAGCGAGTTACTTTCATTATTTTATTATTCTCTGATAACATCATAGAAAGCAGGTTTAGCCAATAATTTATTATAATATGCCAATAATATATTTTGATTTTGATTTTGAACCAACATTATTTTTACCTGAAAAATGTAACCTGTTAGCGAGAAGTGAATAATTTTGTATTTTGAAGATTTTATTGAAATGTTCTCATAAATACCTATGTATCTTATACTAACAAAGAGTATAGAGAAATGTAAGAGAGATCTGTCTTAGCTGTCACATATGTCATTATCTCTTTTTTAGATGAGTAGGTTATATTATTTTATACATATAATTATAATCTGCGTAAGTACAGATTTTTGCTGAACTAAAAACCCAGTAAAAAGCAATTCAAATGAAGCGTCTAAATATTTTAAGGAATTACAATTGTCCTACGATAGACTAAGTAATAAATATTTTATAACTAAATGCTTTATAATATCGAGTACTCGACTTAATATAAAATTACAAAAAATATCGCTCGCTTTCAGAATAGCATCATAGGTTCATCCCAGTGTCATGTCTTATGTTCATTGATTGGCTCGCTCTCTCGAGAAGTAAATCTCTTATAATTTTGTGCTCCTATAATCAGTACGTAAAAAATAAGTGTACCTAATATAAATCTGTGATAAGTGATGATATAAAATAGTATTAATTAAATCGGGGCAAAAGTGTAGTGAAATACCAACACATTCATAAAGATTCATCAAGAAATTAATTTGAATCAAGTGTTCTTGAGGATACTGTAACTGTACCACAAGATTATGGGGCTGTAGCCTCTTATTCAGATTTGGAATTAGCCACCTGCTGAGGTCAGACTCGTCAACATTCTAAAATGATGGCGAGTCTGACCTCAGCATGGCTAACTATGCACGGTCAACGGCAGAATACGAGCCTCCCCCATTGATTTCCAAAAGGATCGGTTGGAAGGAAAATGGATTGTCACCTGCTGAAGTTTAGTGTTCCCCATAAAATATATCTATTGATGTGAAGTGAATGCAAGAAAAGTCTGTACTTGTGATGAGGTGACAAATAAGTTCTCATAACTAAAATTATAATTAGTAAAGGTTATAAATTTCAAGTGTGTTACATATTATAAACTTGTGTTTCTTACAAAACTTATTTACTGATAATTTCAATAGCCTCACAAATGCAATTGTTACTAATTTCGTTTTTTATAATATCCAATGTTTTATTGTAAAAATAATCAAAACTAAAGTAATACAGAATATTCAATAGTGACAAAAATTACAATACTAACATAGCCTTCTTGTTACACCCAAATAAGTCAAGCAAATAAAACACGTTGCTACTCATACAAATAAAAAATACATTTAGAATAAACTTGTCAATTTGTTCATTCAAATCTTTCAACAAGGTCCAAAAAAATGTGTTAAACAGCGCCATCTGTTAACGGTTTATACAAACGATTTTTTCTCGAGTTTTTTCCAGGGCGACTAAAGCGTTATGAAAAAAACGGGGAGAGGGCGCTACGTGACCCGTGGGGGTTTTTACGTAAGAGAGAAAATACTGCTCGTGTAAAGTTGGTGAAAACGGTATTGTGGTATAGTATAATTAGCATCAGTAATGTATATATATAATATATAATAGGTAAAGTTTTGGTAAATGTTTTTATAGTTTGTCAGTATAGATTGGTAAGTTATTATTTAGATAACTAACATAAGAGTTTCATGGTGTTGTAGATATTGAACTCATTGCAATATGAAAAGTTGTGTTTCAGAATCCTAGGGTAGTACAGCCACTTTATATTAGAAGTCACTTTTTGTAATGAACTTTTCTTAAGAGATAAGTCTTTAATAGTGCAGTTGTTATTTGTACCATCCCAACCTCTTTCCAAGTAATAACTACTGAAACCTTAAATAGCTAAAGAGAGTAACATATCCTCCAAAGGAAAACACCATCAAAACGCAAGCTTCTAAACAGCTAACCCCCAATGATAAAAATAAATTGCCGCGACATCTCAAGCGAGGCGTAGCACACATCCCACTAGATACCAAAAAAAACGGAAAATAACGATTTTTCACGAAGATTCCCGACGTCCCCTCACTCAATGGGGAGCGTTTTCTTAGTTTGACGGGGCAGAGTGATGGCGTTTTGAAATGTATGGAGAAATAGGTCAGTAGTTTTAGCAATATTGATGTTTTGGATCGTTAATGTCGATGATCTGACGATTTTTTAAATAAAATATGTTGGTATAAAAAAATGTAGATGATAAATTTAAAGATTAGTGTGTAAAAGATTCGATCATGTTCCTAGTCCTTTTCGCGATTTTTTGTGGGCTTTCAGTCTTGCATGTGCGATAAAATGCATCTGAAGGAACAGGTGCATATGCCCATGAAGCTATCTCCTCAACTCAATTACCCCGAGACTCCAAATCACGGAGAAACTCGTCATGACAGGATACTTATTCAGAGAGCAGAATAGATCAACCCGTGTTGTTACCATCAGCATTATTAGATCATAATACATTTCGAATATCATTCCTAAAAACTGATAATCCAAGTATCATTCTTATATCTATTATTCTTAGAATCTTAGCGTTAACCTATACCTGTATTAACTTCTTAGTGGCATTTGCAGTAACAAGATAGAACCCTCATAATTTGAACTCACAAGAAAAAAAAAATATTTTCTAAAATACTTCATTCCACAATTCTAACTGAACCGAACTTATCATAGCACGAAGTTTGCAACAATATCCATCAGTTATAAGGTGGTGCACATACTAATGATCGTAGCGTGCGCTTGAAAGAACAGCGTTTGTCTTTTAAATTAATTGTAGGGGACGTTGTGTGCTCTCGGCTTAAGGGGCGGGTTTTCGAAGTTTAGAGTAAGATGATTTAAGTTAAGTATGGATGTAGATATACAGGATTTTGAATAGAGGTTTCCTAGTGTGTGTTTTGGGCTTTTAATTAAACGGTTTTATTTAGCTCACCCCGTTTGTTTTATTTATTCTTGGGTCAAATTTAGTAATTCAAATTTCACCCTCTTCCTGTCAACCGATTAATCTGAAATTTTGTATACACCTTTAATTCCGATGACAATACAATATACTAATATTAATAACATTGTAAATCCAACATGGCCGCCGGCACAAAATGGCGGATTACATATTTTTCCACAACCCCCTCAATATGGGTATCAAATGAAAGGGCTACACAAGTAGAATACTGTCAGCAACCCCAGCGGGGCCCAACAGGGCCAAGGCCTGCCTGGGCTGCGGGATTGTTCGAAAGAGTTACCGTGGCCCTGGTATCTACATACAAGGCCTACGACGAAACATAACTGTTTTTAGTCAGTAAGGGTCTGGCACTCCCTTACCGCTGCTGACCCAGGGAGGGGTCACTACTAAAAACTAGAAAATAAAAAATCGGTAAAAAAACTTTTAAGTTAAACGGTTTTATTTTATGTGCACTGAAAACTAGAAAATAAAAAAATAGTTACTTATCTGTCAACCTACGTAGGTGGTCCCGGTCATATTAGACTAAAATAAAAACGTGGGGCCCTCTGAAATCCTACCTATGGCAAAGCATATCTTTACCTATACTTTGGTAGATCATGCATGAGCTCGGCGTTCGCTGGTGAAGCCGCTACGGCTGATTATTGATTGTCAAAATCTCCAGTTACGATTATTATAGTAAGTCGATGCAATCCACACCTACCTCTATAAGAAAGTACTACAGCAATAGTTAATGGGCCCCACGTTTTTATTTTAGTCTAATATGACCGGGATTACCTACGTAGGTTGACAGATAAGTAACTATTTTTTTATTTTCTAGTTTTTTTTGCCTAGTTTTGTAGTTAGAACTGTCATAGATATCGATGGAAAACGACTTTTAGTACAAATATTATAGGTAGTGTAAATTCGATTCAAGGAAAGCTAGAAATAGATGTAGTATGTTCATTCAAATCTCAATTTAAAATTTTAATACGTTAATCAAAAATACTAGCCCTTTGTTAAGTAATATTTTGGCCAATAAAAAAATTTATTTTACTGATATTGACGACATAAAGTAATAAATATGCACACATCCAAACTTACACGTTTATAATACCTATTAATATGATAATTTTTAACTACCTCATTATTTTAATCGAATGATAATAGTTATTATCATACATTTGCAAATAAAAATGAAATTAAATCACCACTAATTTAGAACATGTCAAAGCGTGTTAAAAACTCCAAGTAAACATAATTATTTAATTTCAAAACTATGTAGTAATGATCGCTAAACTGTGATAGATCGCGTCACTTATTTCTACTGCAATTTACTTCAACGCCTTGCAATCAACTTTCTCTAACTACTCTGTGAACTAGCCTCTCTTTTCTGACTTTGCTTATTGGCTTATATCGTATCTTTTCTATGCTCAGTTGTCACTAATTGATTCCGGATACTAATTCTAAATCTAACTCTCCCAAAGCGAGCCTACTGGAATAGATTTCTTTAGAAATAAGTTCTGCCTTTGTATTTAATTGTTATGTATTTTTTACTGCCTCATCAACTGTGTAAATAAACCGGAAAAAAATAAATAGTGGCGTAGTAAATAAATAATAATGGCGTCCAGACTAATTTATCGGGAGAACATTATTACAATGCACAAGCATTTGCGCGGACACAGGCGCACTCACAATTCCTTCACTCTCATAGCCCGATGGGACGGCGCCCCTACACAACCGGAGAGAGATCAGGCGCAGGATAAATAATGCTCTCCGATACCAATTCGGTAACCACTAGACCATAGGAGAAGATTTTTCTGGTACAATATTATAATTGTAGTAAACCCCTAATTGAAGAAGGTATTATACATTACCAGTAACCAAGGTCAGATGTAAGTGCTTCGGGATTACGTTGACTAGTAGTAGAGGTAGGATAAATATCATTATTATTTTTTGCAGAATCGCTGCTGCTACAAAGCGAGGCATCAATTGGCTGACTGCAGAGCGCTTGACGACAGTTCTTCAGTTTTTATTTATCAAACACTGGTATAATGTAACATACAGACAACGAGACTTCGCGCCTTCACACAACATTGTTGCTGCGTATGGGAGTTTCTCATCGGGTTATCGCTGGTAACTTTCAGAGTAAAATTAAAAAGGACACTTACATGGATATTTTTTTAATTATTAGTGATTTGTAATAGCGAGATTCCTCCAAAATTGTTTTGCGAAATAAAGCACACGTCGGCTTGAGTCCACAGCCAAATAAGATCGACTACACAGGTCGCAGTTTCGTGGACATTTTAGAAATATATCTGCACGCAATTTGTTACTCACAAAGAGTGGACCAAAAGAATCATTTGTGGGCGTTACAGTAGGTACTGCACAGCACACTGGTAGAATTTCGTTCTCAACCTTTTTATATTAAATTGCAAATAATTTATGATAAAATAAAACATCTTATGTTATTCAGATAAGAAGTTCTACAATCCTTTTAAAAGTAAGATTTTATTAAGAGCCTCTTGCATAGCAATGTCTTTAATTACTTCTATCTCTAATAACAAAACAATAACAAAGAATTGAACTCACAACAGCCGACGATTCACTACTAAGCATCAGGATACAGTATCTCCATTCCATGTGACAACGCGGTGAGACGCCAAATCATACGGTACGTTTATCTTGATGTATTTAGCGATTGCTTACCGTCAAAACGTGGTAACCTAATTTTTTTTTTGTGATATTTTATCTGCCTTTTTTTTAAGTAGTGAAAAAGTGTTTTGAGTATCAAAATTAGTTTTTTTTTACTTTGTTTCAATTTACTGAATATACAGTCCACAAAGGCAATATAAATGTAAATAATTAATAACTATGGTATTTGTGGTGGTGTATGTATCATTAAAAACTAAATGAAATAGCAATGTAGCGATATTATTAGTTTTGCATTAACCTGGGATGTCTTTAAAAAGCTTATCATATCTATTAAGAAAAAATATACACACCCAGCTATTTTAATTAATTTTTACAAACCGTTATTAATATTACATCAAAATGTACTATAAAGTTTAACAGACTAACTTTTATCATTAATGTGTAAATGAGTTATTTCTTTTATAATCACTAGGTACAGCCTAACCAATAAAATAATAATTGTAAACCACTAATAACAAGTATGGCATGCAAATAGTTACGTTATACGATGTAAAGTTGTAAGGTCAGTGCTTGGGGCACCTGTTTCCTTTTATAAATAATTAACATCATGAACATAATTACTTATTTATACCTATCTTCACGCTATCCTATCGTTACTGAATGATTGGAATTCTAAGTTTTGAATATTCATTTTTTTTTTAAGTAAAGGTTGTATTCACACTTTAGTGGTAAAGAAGTTAAGTGATTATCTTAGTGGTATTTAGAGAGTATCATTATGCAGCTTCATATAACGAGACCAAAGATATTTTAAATAAATAAACACAATTTAACAATACTTTCAGATAAAGTAAAAATTAATCTCTTTTACACTTATGCAGATAATATAAAGAAGATGGATCAAAATTGCCCCACGTCCTATAACAATGTGACGTATCTCAAAAAAAAGATAAAAATGTTTAAAAAAATATGGCATATACTCTAATTTATTTTTTTTTACACTTTCATACGAAAAAAATGCTTTAAAAATTGTTCAGGCGCTGTTATGAAAACATCGTTCATAGGACTATTTATGGACTATTTTATTAAATTATTTTTTTGTTTGATAGGGTATACCTCACAGGTCGTTCCATAATCATCAGGTCAGGATCTGATGATGGAAACCCTGAGAAATTCAGGGCAACTATTGAAAGTTGTAGGCATGCGCAGGATAAAAACTTGACTATAAGGTGTGTCTTATAACACTATGCAACAGTAAAGATTTGGAGCTGACCTGATGATGGAGACGAAAGAAGGCCGAGGGAACTCGACAACCGAATATGTAAACTACCTCGTGTTGGGGAGAGTATGCCATATTTTTTTAAACATTTTTATCTTTTTTTTGAGATATGTCACATTGTTATAGGACGTGGGGCAATTTTGTATGGATTGTGATCCGTCTTCTTTATGTAGATAATGTAGTAACAATAAAAAAAGTTTTAATTTACTTCATAGTAGAAAACATATCTCACATATAATATAGAACTACCAATAGAAATGTAACGATAGGTATAAAACGTTCACACTCCAGCGAAACTGCTAGAAAAAATTGTTTGCGCTCTAGGATTCCACAGGCAGTCGCAGGAAATGACAGCACACATACTTAGGAAACAGAATAAGCACTATAAAACGTTTACTTGCACATTTATAGATTGAGCTATGCCACCATACCATTTTACTTTTATTTAGTATGTTTGTAAAAAACACTCCTATCCGATTTCCATATCCATTTCTATATAGTAGCTTTTCGTCATGCATTAATATTTGAGCACTATTTCTAGAAAAAAAAACTATGATTCATAGTTACAAGTGATCCGATCCGATTTAATAAATCATTGTTTTTGTGCAATGAAAAAGGTTAATAAAACAATAGGCTATATTTTTCTAGTTGCCGATGATTTATTACAATTACAATTATAAAGTAAGTAGCAAAGAACTTTGTTAAAGAAGGTATTTTAATACGTAGTAAAATTAGGTTTTTATTTCACGATACTGTAATACTTTCTGTGTAAGTAGGTATTCAAAACCATAGTAAATTAAAAGTACTAAAAATATCTTGCTGATAAGAAATAAAAAAAAATACCTAATAAAAAAATATGTTGACAAAAAATTAATGAAAAATAAAATTCTTTTTTTGCCATATACCCGATTTTACACGTCACCAACCGATCCCCAGTAGACTATCCCTGATTAATGATCACGGACGTGTACCCCGGAGTCCGGGACACCGCGATCATTTTCCCGGGACTGGTGAGATGGATCGCTTTCCCCACATTGGTATAACGATCAATAGTAATGATTGTATTAGTCACTTACACCATTATACGTCCGGGTGGAGAAAACGTGGCTTAATTTACGACAACCGCTATCTGAGAGTTAACTACTACCAAATAAGTAGTTAATAATTTTATTTTGCTTTGAAATAGGAAACATTTGTAATAGATAATTTTTATTAAATTGACTTACTAAGTTTTGCCAGTCACCAAAATTTTTTGTGAATTAAATTAAACGGGTAATAAGTTTTTAATTTTACGTATCCCCGTTATAACTAAGCTCATTGTGATTAAACATTTTTAAAGCTGTAGCCAGACTATGAATCATACAGAACCAATTTAGCAATACAATAATAACTTCTCTACCATCAAAATCTTGAATATAGTAGTTAGCAAAATAAGCTATTTAATAACAAACTTCCTACTAACACCTACAAACTTTTTCATCCATTTACAGCGAAAAATTCCACTCAAACGCAACACCGAACAATGATTAACCATTCCATTGAAGAACTTACGAAACAGCTTCCATATTTACTTTAAACCCAGCAACCAAATAAACCAAGAAACCAGGTCTATGACACCACCCGTGCCATTACAAGTACACAAAAAACCATTAAAAAAACTCTAAGAACAGGTACCTTATATTATTCTAAAATATTTACGCACGATTGACCACAATTTTCTACGGTTTGGCGTCGGGTGACCATTTTTTTTTTCAACTTCCTATAAGATTGTGGTGGTTGAAAAAATGCATCACGTTCCTATGAGTCAAATCGTCTAGTTAGCTGTTGATTTTTAAGGTCCATTCATAGTGTGTGATATCAATGGGATTGTATGGTGAATGGAGGTGAGATGTCTCTATTCTATGGCGTGAAAGTCAATGTATAAGTACGTGAAACGGTAAAGGTTTTGTCAAATATCTTTGTGGTTTTGAACATAGGTATTAGTGAGTATCTATAGTGGTAAGTATAGTGAGATACACAGTTCTGGACGATACTATCTGAGATAGACTTTGCACAACCGCAAAGCATCAATGGCTGACTTCAGACCGGCAAAGTTATTTGATGAGGGCTGTAATATTTTGCTCTTACGTTTGTTCTTGTATGTAATTGGGAAAGATACTTAGATGAATTTAACTGTGTACGTCAGTTAAAACACGCGCGGCAAAGCAGTGAAGAATTTTATAATGCACTTTACCTAGATAAAAATATCAAATGCCACGGAGTCGAAAATTACTTAAGTACCTACTTAGATACAAAAATTAAGTGCATTTCAATAATTATAATTTATTTTAACAGTAGTCGTGGTGGCCTAGTGGGTAAAAGACCAACCTCTCAAGTATGAGGGCGCGGGTTCGATCCCAGGTCAGGCAAGTACCAATGCAACTTTTCTAAGTTTGTATGTACTTTCTAAGTATATCTTAGACACCATTGACTGTGTTTCGGATGGCACGTTAAACTGTAGGTCCCGGCTGTCATTGAACATCCTTGGCAGTCGTTACGGGTAGTCAGAAGCCAGTGAGTCTGACACCAGTCTAACCAAGGGGTATCGGGTTGCCTGGGTAACTGGGTTGAGGAGGTCAGATAGGCAGTCGCTTCTTGTAAAGCACTGGTACTCAGCTGAATCCGGTTAGACTGGAAGCCGACCCCAACATGATTGGGAAAAGGCTCGGAAGATGGAAGATGGAAGATGGAATTTATTTTAACAGCATACATTCGATTCAATTGACTTAAAACCACAGAAAATAATTGCAATTACAGTCGAATCTAAAATTAATATTTCCGACTATCTGTTTAATTTTAATGTTTTACCCAGAAGATTGTTATTATGTGACGGTATTAATAATTATATATTCACTGGCAGGTGGGTAGTATTTTTCCTGAGTATTCTTACTGAATATATTAGCAAGTTATTTTTATGTAAGACTTGGGTTTGTTCCCGGGTTTGTCTTTAATGTCACGCCATTCTTGTGATACATGACTAGATAAGGGTTGGTTATATTATAAATGTTACAATAATAATTAATATATTGTATGTCAGTTTCTTTGATGATAAGGTTTGAAAGGCTGGGCCCGTTAAATGATGTAAGAAATCGTTTTCTGAGTTTTATTTTGAGACAAAATCTTGAAGACAATTTTGCTGTTACCAAGTACTTCTTGTTAAACAGTCTTATATTTAAAACTGTTGTTGTTTTAATATAGGATTGTGTTTTGGTAAGTTAGGATTCAAATCTCTTCACTTCAATTTTAAATATAGCTGGAGAGCTTGTAGACATTTTTGGGTAACTATTTAAGGTAATTCGTCTGAGGCCTCAACGCAAAGATACAGACTTTGATATTTTTTTTTTACATTTTAAAACCACGTGAAACAGCTCAATATTCTACAGAAGTAGTTCTCATAGGTCTATATATAGTAGTTACCGATGTATAGGTAAGATCATAGGTTACAAGATTCATAATTAAAATAACAATAACATCTATATCAATAAGACAGCACCAATTACATAACAACACAACATTTACACAAATATGTAAACATCCAATTTGTGCTCCAATCATAAAAATATGTGTCATATTTATTGGAACTGATTCAATTAAACCACACTTGTTCGTAACGATCACATGTTTCAATTTAATTGAATTCAATTATGATTGTTTTGTTATTTTGTTGCACATTCTTTGCAGTATAGAAAATAATTTTACGTTGTAATCATGGAATAAAATGTGTAGCTTAAACGCGGTGAGTTCATGGATATGGTGGGTATATGATGATGATGTCCTCCTGCCCGATTATCGGTGGCTGTTCTCACATAGAGAGATTAGTCAACTGCTCAGGACATAATATTATAGTTCTTGTGCATTTGCTTGGACACAGGTGCACTCACTATTCCATCACTCTCTGCGCCCGATGGGACGGCAATCCGACACCACCGGAGAGAGATCAGGCGCAAGACCGACATTTACGTGCTCTCAACTTTTCTGTAAGTACTTTTAAGTTATATGTATTTTCTAAGTAGGTATTTCTTGGACATTATAAGTAGGTACTTCTTACGAATTCAAAAACGAAAACTTTCTTACTGATCTCGAGAAAATCTGACCTATAATATTTGAAATTAACAACCAGCATTGAGCAAACATGCATTATATTATATCTCAACCTTCTACCATAAGATGAGATTCTATCAGTTTTGTATGCATTTGACCACTATCTCACCTGATGGTAAGTAACGATGTGTTAGAAGATGGAGCACGCTTGCCTTGAAGATTTTAATCAGATAGCAAAAAGCAACAAAATCCTTACCTTAATCGGCGGCGCATAGTCCACAGCCATCATACAATCGCTGTTGACTCCAGCTTCAGTCTTTATCATAGGAGGGCCGTGGTGGTACAGCTGCCCCATTTGGTGGTGATGAACCCCACTGTCACCACGGCTGTACCAGGTCGTGTACATACCGCAGTTCTGATCGCGGTAATCGCTCATAAATTCATTTTCACCTATCGCGTTCAACATAAAGTCAGTTGATTTGAACCACGAACCCAAAAAGAACCACCGATTCGAATTTCAAATTTGAATTTGATTCTATTTTTAAATTTGAATTTGTACAGTCCATTATTTTGTTATTTTAGATTTGTTTTTTAGTTTATTGTTCATTTTTTTTTAAAGTTCACTCATAAAGATTTTTGTTTCACTTTTAATTTTTGTTCGTTAGTTAATAGTCTTGTGTTCATTTTAAGTCTGTCACTGTCTATTATTTTTTACACACTTTTTAATTCACAAACACTTCACTATTTAATTGAAAACAGTTGATTTTTGAGCAAAGAAAAAGAATATTAAAAATACTTGTTTAATCTGTTGTATAAAACAGCAAATTTCAATTATTACAGTTAATTGTATAATAATAAGTTAAAAGTTTACAACTCAAAACAGAATAGAAAAAAAACAAGAATAATAAAGCACCGTATTTCAATTAAATTGAACCCGTTTTGAAAACAATTTGATTCTTAATCAATTATTATTAATTTAACATTATTATTGCACTAAGTACATTTTTCGCTTCGAAATAAATATATTTGACTATTTATTTTGTTTTTTTGTCGGTCTATCTTGTGGGCAGCATCTGAAACAAACATACACTTTATTTAATAGGTACCCAATTTATTATCTAAAATACTAATCATTCTGTACTCAAGTTAGTGGTAATGCAGTAAAATTGGTAAATTTTTCTGGTATGATGGTAGGTATGCCTACCTATCGTGTCTTAATGAAATTTCCTTAGCTGGCTTTTGTGTATTGGGATAAGCCTATTTAGACTTTTTGACTGTTACCTTTCTTTAACTATGTGACTTACACAGAGAAGGTACGTTATTCAGGGGGATATTTTTAATAAGTTGTGCTCAACTTAATGGCGAGTGTTTCAGATGGCACGTTAAACTGTAGGTCCCGGCTGTCATTGAACATCTTCATAATTAAGCTAGGCTTTTATTAGATAGGTACGTATCTGAAATATTAACTTTCGAAACTTGCACTAAGCCCTCATTTGCGGCCTCTGCGTATGCGCCACTCGTGCGCAAGCTACGCGTTGCTTTCTAGGAGCACACGTGATCAAGGGCGGATCCAGCTTCGGCACCAGGGGGGGGTCACAAAGTCGTGGTCAAGTCACAAAAAATATTATATTGTAGCGTATAGATCTGTTAATATTAAAAGTAGTAGTATAAATACAATAAGCGCGATCGTAGCGAGCTCGAAATTTTTACGAATGTGAAGAAAAGTGTTTTCATGTAGAAAATGGCCCGAGCAGAGTGAGCGCAATTTCTCGTATTTATACTACACACACGTGCCAAACAAAAAAGCGCGAGCGACGCGAGCGCGAAAATTTTTGTTCAGGTCGAGGACTAAGGTTAAAAAAGTGTTTTTATGTAGAAAATGGTCCGAGCTGAGCGAACGCGATTTCTTGGACAGAATCACAGACGTGAAATTGAAAAAGCGCGAGCGAAGCGAGCGCGAAAATTTTTTTTCAGTTCGAGGACTAAAAGTAGATGAAAACGCTTTCTTGCTGTATAACAAATAGACAGCACAAATACAAGAAAGTGCGATCATAGCAAGCGTGAGAATTTTTTCAGGTTGAAGACTAAACGTTTGAAAAGTATTGTGTACGTAGAAAAGGGCGCGTACGTTTTTTTTATTGCAGCAACAGTAAAACATTTTCTGTGAAAACTTCAATTATCTTAAGTAAGGGTAATGGTAAGGGTTCATGAGATCAGGGCCGTCTCTAGCTCATGTAGCGCCTCGGTGCAATCATCACCCAAGCACCACTTATGTATCTATTGAAAGATTTTGAGTAGTACATACAATATGTACTACTCAAAATCAAAAGGAATATAAATAAGAACGTTCGAACGAAAGTCACTTTTTTGGTAGGTAAAGGACTTATAAAAATGTTTCCGAATCATTGTAGGCTCAAACTGTTGGCCAGATTTAAGTTATGAAAGTCGAGACAGGACTACGTTATGGCGCGACGATGAGCGCGAGCGAAGCGAGCGCGCAAATTTTTTTAATTTTGGGACACAAAAAGTTCATAAGTTTTAAAAAGCGCTGTAAAGTAACAAGCAGTCGGAAGCGCAAACTGTTTTGTTTTTGAGGACTCCATTAATATTTTTTTTTGTTATATTTGACTTATGAACTTATCAAAGCAAGGTATATATGATATTGCGCGAGCGAAGCGAGCGCGAAATTTTTTGAACCTACGACACAAAAGCACCTGATTAAATACATTGTAAAGCAACAAGTAGCCGCGAGCGCAGCGAGCGCGAACTTTTTTGAATTATTTGTTTGAAGACTCACAAATCAGACTGGGAATTACGTACAAATAAAAAGGAACCGTGATTAGAGAGAGTGCCATTTGTGTTCGTTGATTCGGTGCGTCATTAAAAATAATAAATAATCAGAAATACAGTACAGACATAGTCATTTACTCGCGAGCGTAGCGAGCTAGAATTTTTTCACTTAGTTGGAGGATGTTAAAAGTTAAAAATAATCAAAATGATCGATCCAACAAAGCGAAGGCGACTTTTTTGTCAGTATCATGATACAATGTGGAACTTCCTTATCGAACGGGTGTAATTTCTTCGAAATTTCCTGGTGGTGGGGCGTCCCGCGGCGCCCCTGAGACCGAGGCGCCCGGGTTATTCGCACACCCTGCACCATAGGTTAAGACGGCCCTGCATGAGATACAGCATGTAATGTAGACAACCCGGACAGCGGATTCTTAGTAACAGGATCCCGTTTCCTCCTTTTGGGTACGGATAAAGAGTAAATAAAGAATAGAGAGTGAGCGTTGCGAGCACGAATTCTTCAGCAAAACTACTCTACCTGTAACTATGTAGGTATCTACCTATTCACTCGGAATAAAAATTATCTTATACTTATAACAAAAACTGAAAACATCGTGTTTAACCATTTCAATTATTGGTCCCCTTAGGTCCTGAACCTGGCCCAGGGGGGGGTCATGACCTTGTGACCTACCCCCTGGATCCGCCGTTGCACGTGATGGGGCACGATAGTATGTTTTTTTTGGTTCATCATTTTTGGTGGTCGGTTTTACGGAATAAGTAATCCAGATAAAAATTTCCCAGAGATTGGTGGTGTCGTATTTTAATGGTCAAATTATTTAGTCTACTAAGTGTACATATTTTATTACATATTATTAAGTGTTCCTACATAAACAGAAATGCCTAGTTTAAAAAACATGGACGAGCACCCATCCACAGAGTGATTACGACAAGCATACTTCAACTTGAATCAATTTGTACGTGCCGCTATTTCTGCCTAGAAACAACTATAATGCGTCCTTTAAAATAAATACTAGAAATTCTGCTACTAAGCAACAAACTTAGAATTGCAAATATAGCAACATACTTACCTACTGATAAACTATACTACATAGCTTTGTATTGCAAGTTCAATGACCGGCAAGCCACGCCTACTGTGCACGCCCATTGTAAGCCCCGCCCCTTGGAAATTTGGTATGACGTAATTTTGCGTTTAGAAGCAAGTAGGTATGTATCTTAAAACTATGGTCTCTTATATTATAAATAGGTACTAAAGTCTATCTGTCATACTTTCACGGCTTAACGGCGTCACCGATTTGTTTGAATTGAAACGTCATTTCTAGACGACTAAAATAGCTTCTAGTACGAGTGAAACCTTAGAATATAGCTAGTTAAGTTTAAAAGACCATATTTTAATGAGGCTTTGTTGGTCTCAAGTGCGTTGGTTGTCAAAAATGCTTTTACACAGCGTGTTCAATGTTTGTTACATGTCAGGCAAGATAATGCTATTTTTGGAGGGACCACGGTCGGTGCGATTCGACCGAAACATGGAAAAATAAAAAAATGTCGTACCTTTATATACCTACAGTATCGCGTTTAAGTGTGTTTATTTACAGTATGTGTTTAAATCGTGAAAGTTTAAAAACCTTTGCTTCACCATCAGCTCCCAAGCCTTTTCCCGACTATGTTGGGGTCGGCTATCAGTCTAACTGGATACAGCTGAGTACCAGGGCTTTACAAGGAGCGACTGCCCATCTGACCTCCTCAACCCACCGGGCAACCCAATACCCCTTGGTTAGACTGGTGTCGGGCTTACTGCTAAAAACCTTTGTCTGTAGGAACCTATATAAGTGCTTGACATAATGCAGGTATGTCAAGCACCTTCTTCTAGGTCAAATGCCGGTCGGTGGGCAAGACCAAAACGATCAGTTACGAGTGAAGTAACGAAGCATTCGGGTTCTTTGAGACATCTGCAAACGATTTTTGGTATCAGAAAAAAAAAATTGGGATCAAAGATGGCGTATCAGGGCGTAAACAGTAACGTTCCTCGTCCCCCGCTCACCACCATTTTTGCGCGCTACTTTCTTACCTCCACTAGTCATTTGGTTCTCCATGCCATCGTCGCGTCGCATAGTTCTTTCAAAGTTCTTTCCAATCCTAATTAACGGACCTAACTACCAGTAAGTAATTTACATACTATATAATCTTCAATGCCAGCAAACTAACATTGGCATTGATATACTTGCAACTAGTTACGAAACATACGCAATGCGTTTTAAGCAAAAAATGCATATACGCATGTGCAAATGAGTTGGGAAAAAAGGTGTATCTATACAACATGCAAATTATTTGCTTTTCAGTTAAGTTTTTTTGCCGTGGCCGTGAATTGGAAGGAGGTAGTGTGAATTGAGTTTTATTGCTCTAGGATTATACCACACTAATGCTCATTTTGCCGTTTTATGTTCGAACTGTAATTTCCTGAGGTTCATTCTATGAGTCTCATGTAAAAAAACCGCTGTCCTAGAGCAAAACAAGTCACTTCTTGTTTAAATCGGTCTTTTGAAGTGTTTGTAGCCAGTCCATATTTTGCCTTTCTAACCTCTTCAACTTAGTTACCTGAGCAACACAATGTTTCTTGATATGCTGGTTGAATAACTTCCCTCTGACTACCCCGAAAGACTCCCAATGATGTAGAAATGACAGCCACGACAAATTCGATTTGAAATGATAAATTCACGTGAAACGTTCTACAAATTACACAGGAAGTCCAGATACGAAGTTAGGTATTTCCATTAACTAGACAGAATAGGTAAACAACAAGTTTAAGATTTAACTGAAACTGATTACATGTCTCATGATATAAAAACCTCATTCACAGGATTATCTGTGAGAAAAAACCTTCTTGTGTGTGTCAATTTTGAGTTATTATTTTTTAACAAAAGTATTTCTATCTTATCTTTTATGCTCCCAAATACCCACCACTAGCTCTATGGAAGTTACTATTAAGTGTGCAGAACAGAGTCGAGAATTTAACTCGTGATCTTAGGTTGAACTGTGCACCAGGTAATCTAGATATTAATTTGTAATTTCTGTTCCCCTGAAGTTCTGAGCCCCTAGAAGGCTTCCACCGATGACAATTTTAACTAGCACTACATAAGCAAGTTGTGGTCTCGCTCCGACGCTTACTAATGTTCATAACACATTTTCGCGAACAGTTTTGGTGGAAACTCAAATGCAGCCAGTATTTTGGGTACAATTTTAATACCCCGGTCAACAGCGGATGTTTAGATTTTTTTCCTACATTTTTCTGTGTTCATTGATGCTTGTATATTTGCAT
Organism: Helicoverpa zea; assembly: GCF_022581195.2. Taxonomy (NCBI): domain Eukaryota; kingdom Metazoa; phylum Arthropoda; class Insecta; order Lepidoptera; family Noctuidae; genus Helicoverpa; species Helicoverpa zea. Next base: position 2,337,958 of record NC_061476.1, read on the forward strand.
ATATATTTCTCTATTATCATAAATAGCCCAAATACTAAGACCTTGCTTTACACAACATTTTGTAACATTTGACCGTCTCTAATTTTAAATTGAGCTTTTTTAACTAAATCAATTTTCGTAATATTTCCAACAAGGAGTTAAAAGGTGTGATCCCAAATATAGTCTAGAACTAGTTTTATCTGATGAAGCATTTACTAGCATTTACTCGGAGATGCCTATGTTTTATAAGGATATACTGGTTGTTCAGTTCTGGCTATCTGACTGACAGTTACCTCGTACCAGTCTTGGGGAACTTGGGAAATCCCGTTATTTTGAAGAATATACTTAATCAAGGTTGATTATAAAATCAACAAAGAAAGTTTTATCGTTAAGACAGTTTTGGGGATTTCTTAAAGGTATATTTGTTTTGAATTAGGTAGAACCCAAAAGTGACATGTTTCCATTGAATAGTTTGGAAACAGTCTAATATTAACAAAGGACTTACTTATTCGTCACGAACGTATTATTTAAATCTTTTAGTCAGGGGATTTAAACAAATTATCAATTATCACTATTTATACCTACAGATTTCTGACAGAACGGTCATGGAACTTAACGGTCACACTTTTTTAACTTGATTTATAAAGATAAGTTACCTTTAAGTTTACAATATTAGTTACATTTAAAAGCCTAGGTACACTTATTAGATAAAAATTCTATAGTATTTTTCAACACAATATTCTTACCCCAGTCACAGTAAATAGGTACCTACTCCATCCTGAGCCTGACAATCTGTCAGCCATCTATCACTCATTCAAACTTGTCTTAATACAAAGACAACTATAGTATATACTGGTACCAGTATATACTGGTACCAGTATATACTGGTCGTGATGGCCTACTGGTTAAAGCATCAGCCTCTCAAGTATACTGTGTGGGTAGATTCCAGGTCAAAAATACCCATGAGATTTTTCTAAGTTATACTTCCTCAGTAGGTATAGCTTGGGCACCGATGACTGAGAAATGGAGGAAAATATTTTGAAGATAGCTGGACTTTAAAATCTGAAATCACCAACCCGCATTGAGCAAGCGTGCTGATTGACGCTCATTTCTTCTCTGTTTGAGAAGAGGTCTGTGCCCTGGAGAGGGGCAGTAAGTTTGAAGTTGAAGATGAAACTATAAATTGCCAGTGAGAGCTGCTACAGAGGCCAAGGTTCAAATCCAGGTCAACGCATAGCTTTAGACTATGTCGAGGTACTTTTGACGATAGCTGGGGATTATTTGTTCTAAGTAAAATATTCAGGCAGTTCATCTGTTTTTTTTTTTTTTTGTGAAAAACAATATCGGGACTGGTAAGTAGAGATTTTTGGTTTCGTTTAGCCGATAGTTTTTTTAATTGCCCCAAAATCGACGTTCTACCGCGGATTTCAATAACATATCATGTCTGTTTATTTTGACATAAGCTCAAACTCATACAATCTACCCACAAATCTACATACAAATTGAATACATAAGTTATTGAATGTACGGGTATTTTCGTTACCCATCCAAATATTGACAGCTGGGTATTTGTAAGTATTAACTTGTTATATAGCTTCTAAAACTCTCGCACAATTTGTAATAAATAAAGTTACTAAACCCGCAAATGAGTATTTTACCTTTGATAAATATGATTAATAAATTAACTGAACAGGGATTTTTATTACCAATATTATCATTATATAAAGTTATTACCATATTACACTGAAATGTTACCTAAATTGAAGACACTTTTTGAGAAATAAGATATAAGAGTTTTGGGAGAGTATTTAATAAGCTATATATTAAATGTAATTTATTTAACTTTTTACAATATCTTATCTTAATAATAAATATATATACAACATAAAACTAACTTATATACACTAAAAACAATTATAAAATGGCATTAAAAAACTCCTCATCGCTGCCCACCGGGAGTGTACCCAAGAGGCTGGCAGCATTGCCACGTTGGATGGCAATGCTTAATTTTTGACCAAAATAATATTAAGTTAAGTTTTTTTCGTTTATTTTTATAACAACTTTGTATCGATTTCAAAGTCAGAGGAAATGTTTTGCACTTTTTATGTATTTTTATGGAGTTTTTGATGACTGGTATTCAGGCCTGTGTATATGGTCAGATAAAGATAAACAGTTTACAATAGTCTGTTATTAAATCTAGGGGGAAATAATCGCATACCTACCATTCAAATTTTTTTGTATATTAGTTGCAAACCTATCTTAGGTAATTTAATAGAGAACAACCTTTTGTTTGTATTGTTTTTTTGTTTTTACTAGGATAGTTTTTTTCATCCTTATTGTGAAAATGTAAATATCTATGTAAATAAATTACGAGATTAGTAGTACATTTCCAAGTAACATAGGCTATAGGTATTTCATCCCAGTACGGGTAGTTCCCACGGGATGCGAGTGGGACTGTGAGACTAGTAATTGTACTTAAGTATATTTTTTTATCCGGAAGCGGGAAAAGTTATCTTATGGATTAAGTAAAACGGCGGGAAATAGACAGTTATATTAATTTTAAGTTCTCTCCTATATCGCGTACGTATTGTGATTTTTTAAATCATTATTTTACTACTACTACTTTATGCTTTTTATTGGTACTTACTTGCCGACGCTGCATTTTACGTCGGAAAAAATAAAGTATGTTTATGGGAGAAAAATAATTATAGTATAATTATATTGAGTCATTGACTTTCAAAATATTTTACATTATTTATTGTTACATTCGTGCCGTTTTTTGAGGCGTAGACTAAATTGTAGCTTCTGAGTACCACATGGGCGTGTATTTAAATTTAGAACTAAGCCGTTTTGAAATAAATTGTTGATATAATCGGAAATACTGAAATAACCTTGTTTCAATAAAAATCCGTTGCATGAGGACAATTTAAAGAATACCTAACTAGCCGTTTTCAAGCGGTTTCACCCGCGTCCCGTAAGAGCTAGTGACCGTACCAGGATAAAATATAGCCTATTCTATTCGGCAAGAGTTAAACTTTCCAACAGTAAAATAATTTTTCTAATCGAACCAGTTTAGGGTACAAATAAACAAACAAAAAAATGTTTCCTCTGTATTATATTAGTTATAGTTATCGGCACGGATATTGAGCTCTCGGCGGAAGAGTGGGTGGTGATCGCTTTGCGCACTGTACACTTCTGTGAAGGTCAGGGCTCAATTTCCCTGCCGATGATTTTATCTATGGACGATATATTAAATTAAATCAAGATAATATATTACTTTATGCAATGTTCACTTCTCAGGGTTGTACCATATTCACCATTTAGTATTGATTTCAATATTTTTGTTCAATTACAGAAAGAACTACTTTGCATATCCTTTTTTTTTCATAAATCATTATTTTCATAAATAACCAAAATAAAAATCATAATATCACTATTCCCACATATTTTTAACCGACTGCCAAGAAGGGTTAAGTTTTTCAAAGAAATTAAAAAAAAACTTCGCTACAAACGGTGGATTGCACCGTATCGTAAACCGACGTTTAACGCTACTTAAATATAATCGCGTCCAAACGAATTACCGTGAACCGTACTATTGTTGGATACAAATTAAACTTTTAATTGTTGATGGAATACCTTTAATTAGTTTGTTTGAATTTACTTAAGTGATAACCATTATTAGATACGTAACAATTCTTTTTTGAAGCCAGTTTAAAATTTGTTCTATAATGGTTTAATCATACCATGTATCTTATTCATTTTGTCCAATGCATACCTACCTAGATATAAATTAACCGTACTTTTTTTCATTTATTTAATTATTAATGCTCTTTAAAATATCTATTTACACAAAGCTTTTGCTAATAATTATTACTGTTTTTCAATAACACGCATAAACCAAAGAAACTATTTTATAACATTTTGGCGCCAACGCCTGATTACCTAATTAAACAATTTTTTTTTTGGTGCAAATATCTTTAAATAACAAATGCAAATTAAAAAAAAAAATAACAAATCATAATCAAACACCTTGTTTGAATAAAACTATCATCAAATAAGAAAACAGAACCTTTTTTATTTAAAAGTAAAAAAAAAAAACTAACTGCTACAAGGTACCTAATGCAATATTTTTAAAGACTAAAAAGCAACTTCAAACCCAGTTTTTATGTTAACGGCATTAACACTAGCATTTTGGCAATTGTTTTGTCACTAAATCAGCTGCCAATTTAACGTCTGATTAGGTGCTTAATCTATTGTTCTGTTTTTTTTTTTTTTAATTTAAATCATGGTGCAATTGCACCCCAGCGCCTTTTAATATCATTGCACAAAACTATTTTGGTTGTTTAACCCTCAAACACAAATTAATGATTTCATAATATTTTTTTTATGAAGTTTAAATAACATTTGAAGTTTTTTTTGGCACGTGGACCTTAAAGCGCAGATTAAGGGTTAATTTTACAAAAAAAAATGTGACAGTTACTATCCAGACCAGAATATATCCAAACCTTTTTAGCAATAAGCGCAAAACTATTCAACTGACACACCAAATGCGTTTATTTTGCAATTTCATTCAAAAATGTATGTTTTATCACACGAAATTAAGAAACTATCTCTTGAACTTTAATACGAAATAGCTACATAAACACTTAAACGCTTTGACATAGCAACGACACTTAAAAATAACCCTCACGAAAAAAAAAACAACAACAAAAATTACCTTCATAGAAAAAGACACACAACACAGTACACAACACAAAAATACACAGTCAGGAAGAACTAGAAACACCACTATCACACACTGATAAGAGAACCACTGAAAAAACCTCCATGCTTATAAAGAAACGGGGAAAAAAAGCACGTTCAAAAAGATTTTTTTTCAACGCTTTATTTTACCGGGAGCGTCAACACGGGCGATGTCTTTTGATCGACTAAAAACTTGCCTTGGAAAATGTGTAGGCGTTATGCACGAGAGGGAGATGGAGATTTAACAAGTGACTTGTAGGAGTGAGAGAGGGAATTTGCTCGGAGGCGTGGCGGTGTAGGAGTGGCCTAAGTTTGCATAAACGGCATCCAGTCGCGACCGTCTGCAGCCGCAGTGTTAAGCATGATTCGAGCAATATATTATACGATCCGTAGACTTTTTGCTCCAGTGCATTGTCTTGGCATTTTTTTTTCGGATGAACTATGAAACAGTGTGGTGTTTGCTTTTTAATTCGATACGCTTGCGGTAGGTTAGGGTTAGCTATAGATATTTTTAGTACTCGTTACTATTGTTATTTTTATTAGTAGTTATTTATTTTTTCTCTAACTAGCGCCTATACTTAGATAGATTGCGGTGATTGTGAATCAATGAATGTGGTAGAAACGGATTTTGCTCTTGATTGTTACATTTTTATCAGTCACTAGTCGTTTCCCGCGGTTTCGCCGACGTCTTAAGTGATTTCCATAAACTTACTTCATGGGTACCTGAATAAATAGACAATGAATTGTATGTAATTAATGTAATTGACTCCAAGTCTGACACCAGTCTAACCAAGGGGTATCGGGTTGTCCGGGTAACTGGGTTGTGGGGGTCAGATAGGGCAGTCGCTCCTTGTAACGCACTGGTACTCAGCTACATCCGGTTAGACTGGAAGCCGACCCCAACATAGTTGGAAAAAGGCTCGGAGGATGATGATGTAATTGACTCCAGAGCCCCATAGCAATCTACAAGCTAAGTTTGATCTGAATCGGTCCAGTCGTGTGTGGATTTTCCGCCTCACTTTTACTTGCCTAGTTATCGTTATTGTATAATTTTATTAATTGTAGAATGCACTGCATTAATTAATGCACCTTTACCTTTAGTTTATCAGATAATAATGAGGATGGTCTGTTGTATTTTCATATGAAAACGAAGACAACAACATACTTGCTTTGGACTTTCACGTTCTAGTGATACTCGGGCATCAGATAGAGGTATAAGACATCAATTCATATTAGTTTATTGTGATATTTTTACTGGAAATAAATCATTGGTAGCAGTTGAGAGTATTCAAAAGATTAATGATCACCTAATTTTGATAATCATCGTTTTTAACATACTTCCTATGGAATGTGTGGTAAATAAGCTTCACAAACCTAAGTAGTTAATTTTCTGTAGTCCCTTCGGAAGTGTACCGAATTGCTTAAAACGTGGCCTATTTCGTTCGAGGTGAAAAATCATCAGATGACTCCACCCGTTGTGCATGCAACTCCAAGGAAGTGTCAGACTCTTATTGACTAAAACTCACCATGTTCCTTCTGGAGCCGTTTGTATATTACTTACTATATAGGGCCGCGGTAAATCGAACAATCCCGCAGACTAAAGCATAGCCCGATACTTACATCAATGAAAATCTGACCATCTACTCTGTAGGCCCATCGGACCATTAGGGTGAGGAAATGGAGAGTGCACCTATACCCATCCAACTCTTACGAAAGACAAGACAGTAGGTGCAGGATCAGGTATGATAACTAAAACATGGTGACCCATCTAAGAAATGACATCGGCATCTGTTACTTTACCCTATCAATCGATTATCACAAAACCTTTAAAATACTAAAATATTACAGCAATTTATATTTCTAATGAATGTAAGCATTACACCTGTCGGCATCGCAAAAGGGTCAGTTAAAAGTTAAAGAATATACAAACAGTTAAACGACACGTAAATGTCAGTTCAAATAACTATAAACAATATTAGTTGTCACGGTTAATGTTAACTGTGTAGTTAAAACTTCGATTTAGGTTTTTATGTTTGATTTATACTCTGGCTTATCCAATGCTGATAAGTAGGTTAGTGGTGGTCAAACTTTCCTGATAGATAATTTGAGGCTAAAATCATCATCTGCCCAGCTTTTTCTTAACTCTGTTGGGGTTGGCGTCTATAGACTAGTAAATAACGCTGCTTTTTATGAAGCAGCTACCTACATATCTGATCATCCTCCGAGCCTTTTTCCCAATCATGTTGGGGTCGTGTTCCAGTCTAACCGGATTCAGCTGAGTACCAGTGCTTTACAAGAAGCGACTGCCTATCTGACCTCCTCAACCCAGTTACCCGGGCAACCCGATACCCCTTGGTTAGACTGGTGTCGGACTTACTGGCTTCTGACTACCCGTAACGACTGCCAAGGATGTTCAATGACAGCCGGGACCTACAGTTTAACGTGCCATCCGAAACACAGCCAATGGTGTCTAAGATATACTTAGAAAGTACATACAGACTTAGAAAAGTTGCATTGGTACTTGCCTGACCTGGGATCGAACCCGCGCCCTCATACTTGAGAGATTGGGCCTTTACCCACTAGGCCACCACGACTTTTTTTTTAAACATAATAAATAAATAAAATAAAAAAATAAAAAAGCCCTTTATTCCGAAAATAATAATACTAATATACATTGAGTTTTTCTTATAATATATCCCTGACTTCGGCGTGCCTATTGGCAAAGGCCTCCTCCAACAATTTCCACTGTTGCCTGTCCTGAGTAACCCTTCTCCAGTAAGGACCTGCGGTCCTCTTAAGCTCATCTTCCCATCTAGAGTTCTGTCTTCCTCGGTTTCTCTTACCATCTCTCGGATACCACTCCGTTACCTTCCTGCTCCATTTTCCTAGTTTATCACGCATCTTATGCCCTGTCCACCTCCACTTCTGTTGGTCGACTCGTGTTAGTACGTCCGTGAGTTTTGTTATTGACCTTAGGTCGTTATTTCTTATCTTATCCTGTCGTTTATAACCGGTCAGGCTTCTCTCCATTGCTCTCTGTGCTACTGCCAGTTTTTCTCTTAGTGCTTTTGTGAGGGTCCAGGTTTCGCATCCGTAAGTTAGGCAGGGAAGTATACAGGAGTTGAATGTCTTTCTCTTCATTGAGATTCCCAATTCTTTAGATTTCATTATTTCTTTCAGCGCCCAGTATTTCTTCCATCCGCTGGCTATTCGGAGGTTGATTTCTTTTGTCATTTGGTCTTTAGTCGAAATGACTTGACCCAGGTAGATATAGTCTTCAACATATTCCAGGGCACTGTTATTCACTGTTATGGTGACCTTTGCAGTGTTTGTCATTACTTTGGTCTTACTGGTGTTCATTTTAAGCCCTACTTTAATGCTTTCTTCGTTCAAGCTGTTTATCATACTTTCGAGGTTTTTAGGATGTTCGTCGAGTAGAATGAGATCATCCGCGAATCTTAGGTGGTGCAATTTTGATCCATTTATGTTGATACCATTTTTAAACATACAAACAAAAAAATATTTCCTTCTATTAGGTATATGTATTAGTATAGTTAGTATATCGGGTGTGTCGATCCTAATCACATTAAATTAAATACGTTAATATACTGGTTAATATATATGTATGTCGATTAGCACAAAGAAAAAACTACAATATGTAAATATTTTTTTTTTTTCAAACAAAGTAAATAGAATAAACATGTGCGAGAATTAGAACACCATACAAGAGTCAGTCGTACAAACAACTGAAATCCCGTGAAACGTGAAAACCTACATATCTGATCTCCTACACTTATCCGGGTAACCACCCTATGATTCGCTCGAAAAAACCGTACGCATAATCTGCAAGTGTGAAAGATACACAAAGTATGCAAAACTACTAAATCGATTTGCAAAAATCTTTCACGTTTGGGAAGCTACACTTATTAACTCCGGGTGACATAGGTTATATTTCATTCAGGTCTGGTTATTAGTTTCCGTGGGACACTACTCCATTCCTAAAACTACTAATACTTTGATATAGCTCTTGCATAAGTAATACACCGTCTAATCAACATTTTATTCTGTGGATATAGCTTGGCCAAGGGCCTGTAGGGCATGTGACAAGCCCTTGCCAAGCTGTGCCAAGGGCTTGTGACAAGGGCTTTTGTTTAAATTAGGTATAAGCTCGCTAGCATCGCCCGCCCTGTGTAAGTAAATCAAACATATTACATTCAGGAAAACGATTTTTTTTCTAAGAAGAAGAATACAACTATTAAATTAAATAATATAGTTGTATGTATTGAAAGATTTATCGCAAAACTCTAGTAGTTTCATGGATAAACAAATAAATCTTTACAATGTGTAAGTATCTACTGCTATTTATAAAATCGTATGAGTAGCTATTGCCCTTGAAATGACGTAACTAGCTTAGGTATTCATTAATTTAATCATAGTAATTTGTCGACAATATTATAAGGTACGTAGATATTTATTGTTGTGCAATTTTAATATATCTATTATGTTTAGTTGTCTAACACGAGTAAGTCTGATAAAAAGTCTTACAAAGGGGTATAGCATTGCCTATGTACCCGGATAACTGGGTTGAGGAGGTCCGATAGGTAGTAGCTCCTTGCAAATCACTACTTACTACTCAGCTGCATCCGTTTAAACTTGAAGCCGATCTTAACATGGTTTGAAAAAGGCTCGGGATATGATGATGATAATATAAAATGTGTACAAAGTCAATAAATTTAAATAAAGTACAGTAAAAACCATCAAATCTAAGAAAAAAATATATTAGTTATATTTGTATAAACAAATAATAGTAAAAATATTATGTATGGCTTTAAGCTTCGTATCGGAACGAATCTAAAACAGGCTATGCATATAAAACATTGAAACTAAACTAAACCCCAAATAAATTGTCTACAAAAAAAAAAAAGAATCACACAAACAAATCACAGCATAAGTCATCCAAATCAATTAAAAATACCTGTGTAGAACCCATTAGATCCATTTCAGATTGAAGAGTACCTATTTTTACCATCCAAAATTCGAATTGGAGAAGGATTAACTCAAAGTGTTTCAGAACTTGATACTTAACAAAAACATAACATGATTTTCAATACCGTTGCTCCGGTCATTCCAAAAATCTTCGCTCTTCTCACAATCTTCTTCTTCACTGTTCTTCTCATACCTCTGACACTATCCACTCTTCTTTTCACATTCAAGCTATTCTTCTGTGGAATGCGCTGCCCTCAGAAACCAGGAAGTCACCCAGCAAACAATCTTTCAAGAGTGCTGTGCGGAAGTACTTGCTTAAGAAATCGTTGGCAGAATCATCATCATAATAATTTATTGGTATATTATATGTATATATGTGTATGTATTTATTGTTATTTGTATTAATATTGTTGTATTTAATTAGTATTTTTAGTGTTTTATTCATCATTAAGTTTTCGTTTTATTTTCTAATGCACCTACCATGTTTTTCTCTGCATCACCCTAAGGTTGACTGGAAAGAATGCCTATGGCATTAAGTCCGCCTATGTAATATTTTTTTTGCATAAAGTTTAAATAAATAAATAAATAACAAATGTGAAAAGTGGGTGATTATTAGCCAGTACTAATACCTTCTCTTCTTAATAATGCTCACATCCTTAACTTGTAACACTGTAAGTATGCCTGACGGTCCTGTTCAGCTTTCACGTCATAACTAGTGAAACTGATTAACATAAACATTTGGTAGTACACAAAGAATAGTAGAGCCTAGAGCCTAAAAAAGAGGATGTAGGCTACTTTTCATCTGGGTGAGTGAAGTAGTTCCCCCGAAACACGATGAAACCATGGGTAATAGCTATAGAATATAAAACGTTACTGACCAGGATAGTTAAGCTTAAGCCAGATCACAGTGGTTCCATAAACAAATCGGTACTCGGCTGCATCCCGCTAGACTGGACGCGGACCCCAATATAGTTGGCCTCGTTGCCTCGTTCAACTGCCTCGTTGGTCTAGCTGTCGCAAGTGCGGCTGCTGAGCACGAGGTCTCGGGTTCGATTCCCGAGTCGGGCCGAAATCGCTTTGTGTGTTTTAGAAGACTTTCACAAAGCAGCCCGGAGCCTGGAAGCTGGTGATTGATACACCCGTGCATCGGAGAGCACGTAAATGTCGGTCCTGCGCCTGATCTCTCTCCGGTCGTGTCGGATTACCGTCCCATCGGGCTATGAGAGTTAAGGAATAGTGAGTGCACCTGTGTCTGCGCAAATGCTCGTGCACTATAATATGTCCTGCGTAGTTGGCTAATCTCCTTACATGAGAACAGCCGCCGTAGCCGATAATCGGCTAGGAGGACATCTTCATCATCATCAGTTGGAAAAAGGCTAGACATAATATGTCATGTTATATTATAATAGTCATTAAAATTTAGTTTATCAGTTAAGACAATATAGTTACATAACATAAGTAGAAAAGTCAAGAATTACAAGAACAGTTTATAAACCTAACAGTTACTTATCGCGATGGCGTGCGTTCGATTCCATGTTGAGGTAAAATCACACGGCGTGACATTTCATTACTAAGCCGTGCGAGTATACTTAGAATAGTTAGGTATATAGATTTGCATAATAAAACATGCGTAGTTATTTATAGTTAGTTATATTCTTATCTAAGACACATTATATTATTTATAGTTCACGCTATGTTTAGTAGTAAATAATATTGGTAATTAATTTTCTTAGCTTATTTTATTTTCTATTTTGCAACTGGTGTGATACTGAATTATGTTTCCCGGTTTCAAATACAATATTCGTAAATTATCTGTTAACTCATGTCATGCTATTGTGTTAAATATTTATTTAAATTGTATGTTTAATAGCTAGGTTTTTTTTAATTACAAAATTCAAGAGAAATTATAGCTTTGATTTAAAGAAAATAGTACGTTTAAACTATGTGAGAAAAAAATATATAAAATCAAGCAAAAAATTAAAATATTAAATTCATACACCTTTCTTACAAAGAACTTTAAATTATTTAATGCTAAATTTAAAATTTCAAATATCGAACGTTTGAGTTCCAATTTTCAAATTTGAACTTGGAACGTCCAGTACGGATGGCGCGCAAAAACTCAGCGCGCGCTGTCCGTCGTCGTCATCTGCAGGGGACACAGAAATATTTAGAGAGGTCACATTCATTTGGCAGTAAATTTTTTCTAGTTTTTTTTTCGTTGTAGTGAATCAGTATACGAAAAAACATTGTTGTTTGTAGTAGAATACGTTCTTGAAAATGAATAATAGGTACTTGTCTATCATTATCTTCCTGCAATTATCAATTTTTTATTATTTTACATACTTTTTGACATTACATACTTATTAATGATTAGTTCTATATGGATCGTTGCTTTTGACCATTCAGGTATCATTATCAATATTGTTCCAGGAAGAACTATCACTTTTTGGAAAAAGTAAATATGTAGATGATTTATTTCAAGCACGACCAAATATAAAAAATATTGTATCTTTGTTTTGCCTAGTTTTTTTTATGAAACAGAACCTGACAGCATCGGCAAAAAAATCCCAACCATAGAATTTCATAATTAGGTTTAATGTCTACGTTACACGCAGAAACTATCAAAGCTATCCACTATAATCTAGACATTAAAGATCCTATCTTTACCCGTTTGTTTACAAAGTTGCCAGTAAATTATTCCAATACTTTTTCATAACGTTAAGTGAATCGGAACGCAATTCAGTAGTCTATGTATGCTAATATCATAAAGAGGAAAACTTTGTTTGTTTGTAATGGATACACTCCAAAATTACTGGTCTGATTTAAAAAATTCTTTCACGGTTAGAAAGCTACATTATCTGCAAGTAACATAGGCTATATTTTATCCCGGTACGGGCAGCAGTTGCCACGGGACGCGGGTGAAACCGCGGGAAAACGGCTAGTTAATGATAATGCAAATCAAAACAATTAAATCGATTTGCCGTAATTTTGTGTAACGAAGAATGATTTTAATTGATGATTCTAGTTCGTATTTCTGACGGTTTTAGTGTGTAATTAAAGTTTTAGCAATTATAAATTAACATGCGTCTTTGACGTAGTAATTGTTATCTTCGAACTTGTTTATTCATATTAGTTAAGTGGAAAGGAATGTTATTTCTTTAATTGTGCTAAAATGGGTTAGTATTAGAACGTTTTGGTTCACTAAATAGGAGTCGGTATTAGTATCATGAAATAGTATATCGTATAAATCTATGATATGTAAAAGAAAGTCGTGTTAGTTATATCTAACACTTATAACGCAGGAACGGATGAAAATTAGAGATGAGGTAGCTTAGGCCAAGAAAAAGGTCACAGAATAGTTTTTGACACCATTCGGCTGCGGGAAACAGTTATTTTGCAACGCAGATGAAACCGCTTACCCTAGTGTCTTTAAAAAAAACAACCTAGTGAAATCGTACATAGATCTATTTTCATAAAATCAAAAACATTAAAAAAATAAATATAAAAACATTTACACACACAACACGACTCCTTGTAACTCTATATCCTTCAGAAATATGCCGCCTAGTCGTGCAGACTACGCGCAAAAAGGGCCTATACCCGTCACATACGTTCCACGTTCGAACGAGACAGACCTAACGACCAATATAACTTGACCTCACTGACCATTCTCCCTTCGAAAAGTTCCGAACAAAATACAAACTCCTTAAGACATGAGGGGTCAACTTATATTGGCTATTAAGAGGAGATACCAAGAGAAAGCTTTTTGTCTTTGTTTATTATTGTACTGTGTGAAAGAGATGGTATGCTAAATGACAGTGCGGTCGTGAGATTTAAAGATTTCGGATTTTTCGTCTGAAGTGGTTTTGGTTTTGAATTTTTATGAAAATTTGGGTTTTATGGTCTCTGAAAAGGTAAATTGGGGATTTAAATAAATATTTGTGTAATCGGATAACTTTGCACTTTAATCGCTAGGTACTCCTAGAACTACCCCAAAAGATTTTTAAATACGCAAGAAATTTTTGACATCAAATAGGAACAAAATTTCCCACTATGAACTAAAACTCAGTATATATTTTAAAAATCTCTTAATAAATAGTATATTCTTATTCAGCTGTATCAATTGGGACTGGCATGGCCTAGAAATTATATTACCTTCCATTCCCCTATAGGTACCTATTTTAAGAAGTCTTTATCATTATCCTTCTGTCGAGCCTATTCTATATTTGTGGTCAGCACGGCATGTCTTCTTCTTTCATACAGAGTATTTGAAGTTCAAACACAATTCCAGTACCTACAGTGTTTGAAGTGTATTGTTGCTTTAACAGGTAACATTCTTTCACACAATCCGAATCCATCACAGTTTTTTTGAAAAGGAAAACGATAGGTCATTCTAACTAGGTACATAATATAGTTCTATGATATAAGATATAAGTACTGTCGTTTTTTCATCAGGCATAAGCATGAACCGATATCCATTATTCAGTTATAAGCTTAAAGATTGAACAGCGCCTATTTTGCTCTAAGTATTTCCCGTCGACCTATCAGAATACATTCAGTGGCTTTTCTATAATTATGCTAAGAAAATATACTTAATTATGCTCATAGAACTTCATAATAAACTAACATACACACACCTGTTAGAATTTCGCTCCTTTTAATGTCACCCGGAAAATATACACGGATTATCATTTTAAAGGGAAAAAATTACACTTACCTACTGAATACCAAATTGGCACCAGCAAAACCAAGATATGATCAAATCGAGGGCATTAAAATAGTTATGATTTATAATACACGAGATGATAAATAGTTACCGACTTTCATAGGAAGTTTGTGAGTACTTTCTAAGCATATCTTAGTTATCGTAGTAATATCATTTTACTGATTAAGGGTGTAGGAGAACATCTCGAGTTACCCTGGACTATGAAGTCCGAAATCACCAACCCGCATTAAGCATGCGTGGTGATTCAATCCTTCTGCGTGTGAGAGGAGGCCTGTGCCCAGCAGTGGGACGATAAAAAAATGCTGATTATGATCGATGAAAAAACATTCTGAAACATCTGAGAACATCTAAAGACTAGATAATTCATACAAGCTAAAGCATGTATGTATGTAAAAATCTAAAATTCCCAGCAAAAACCTATATAGTTCACGTCATCTAATATAATCAGATAGTGAGAAAAATGTTACACACGCACTAAAAGATTAAATAATTACTCTGTGAGTACAAGTTGCGGTACAGTCAGAAACAAATAATAGTTTCTGAGAAAAGCTGGTGCTTACAATCTTACTGTTTTTTTTTAGAAGAACGCCTGGGCTTTTTTCTCGATTTAATCGAGGAAACATTGTTTTTTGAGGCTGTCGTAACAATAATAATGTTTATGTTTTCAAAGCTTCTTAATTTTGCAATTGACATGTTAGATTTTGATAATTCAGAACTTATTCAAAGGCTCTTACCTAAGTTGATTTCGACTTCTGATATACTGCTGTCATTAGTACCTATAGAGTAATATCATTTTACTTATTCAAAGTTCATAGAAATGTTACGAGTTAGATTAGAAAGATTGTGCAATATATAATTTTATTCAGATATAATTAGTTACGGATCCCAGATCACATCAAGTATTTGGCATCAGCGTGACAGGATTTAATGAGATTATTCACACATAGGTACTTTTGAACGTTACTTAACTTTAAATTATATTTAAAAATATTTCAGTAGCATAAATTGACGTGGGTAAGTGTTACAGAGTTAGAAGAAATGTTTGGGCAATCCATAGAATCTTGTAGCATTTTAGTATTTGGCCAGTAAAGAATTGAATCTAATTCATCTGCCTAACCTTTTCCCATCTATGTTGAGGTCGGCTTCCAGTCTAATCGGATGCAGCAAAGTACCAGTGTTTTACAAGCAGCGACTGCCTATGTGACCTTCTATGAGGTAAGACTGGTTGTCAGAATTTCAGACTTTGGACCCTAAAGATGTTTAAATTACATGATGGTCACCCTATCCACAGACCGTCCGCGCCAAGGGTTGCTTAACCGAATGATGCGAGCTTTTCCGAGTTTCGTCATAATTGTGCTAAAAAAAATGAAATCATTAACTTATTTCAGTTATTGACTGTACCTATCAAATAATTCAGAGCAGGTTGACACGAAGCATTGTGCTCATGCTCACACACGACCCAAATGATATTATCGAGCGAAAGTCTACCATGGGAAACTATGGTTTTTGCACCCCCATTGTTAATCATGGGAAATATTCGATAGAATACAGAATATCGAGTGTTTGCTTAGCAGTAATTTGATTGGTATGGCTGTGAATTGAAGTTGGTTTCGATTGGTAGTTATCATTATTTTATTTTGATTGAATAATTTGCCAGAGAAAAAACAGCACCTGTATTTTGTTAATTTAGGGCCATGGTTAGAACATATAATATATATCGTAGATGTTTTTGCAAGACGTGTAAAACTAACCCAGGCTCTCGTATAAATCACATTAAAAGGCATATGCATGCAGTAGTGTAATACCACTAAAGCTTGCTGCTTCATAGCTAGCAAAACTAATTAACAACTTGAAGATTATACAAATCAGAAATGCCATGTTCAAACTACACATAACAGTTTTGTACATGATTTTTTATTATAACATGGCTATGTTTCTGCAGTCGTTAATTTTGGATTCCTTCCTAATAACATCTGTTTTCTTGTATTCCCTTACCAAAACCTCGTAAACGCCTTCCAGTCATCACGCAAGCTCCTTCTAAATCAATATCATTGACATCTTTTACATTCAGACACCATTTTGCGTGTCAATCACCAACCATCTGCCCTCACACAAAAAAACACAAACATAAAAAAAAATAACAACCCAAAATCAACCATAAAAATCTAATCGTTCAATTTACCATAATATCAGACAGTTAAAAATAATAAAACCACCACCAGATCATCGTTAAACTAAAAGGATTTCAAGACTGCGCAAGAGCATGTCCCGATTAGATAACCGCAGTTTAACGAGAGCCGTTAACTGCACGCGGTCAGAACCACCTGACCTTTGTAAAAACACCTGTTTTTTTGCACGATCAACGGAATTATAGTGCATAAGTTTTATATTATAGAAATGTCAACGTTTCCGCTTTTGTGTGTGTGTGATAGCGCCTTTATGACAGCAGTGCCGTGGAGTGGCCTTAAGTGGAATATTTAAGATTTTGTTGTTTGGCAAATAATGAGTATTACTATGCTATTGCAAATATTTTGCTCCTGAGGCTGTAACTATACCTATTCCTTAATATTTATTTTGGTCAATAAGTACCAGTACCAATTTCCTGTCTATTATAGGTACACCTTTTAAACTGAATTATAATTTGACAAGCAGTTTTATAAGTTGGGTACATACATATTTCTATTTAGCTATCGTTTAAGAATTTTGAAAAGTAGCTTGCATACAAGACGTTTAAAAAATGATCAAACGGTAACATCCTTCAACAGCTTTGCTTTAGCCTTTAAAATATTTTAAACTCCCAACAACTCCACAGTTTTTCCCAAACAAAACTCCACGGTTCATAACGCGTAGACGTTACAATATTCCACTCTTGCGCACGCCACATAAGAATTATGCCGCCGTGCAATTATATACTAGACTTGCGCCCGGGTCCGCCCAACAAGCAGTAACTTACGGCAGTTTATTAGTCGCCTCTAAGACCTGTAGTAGTGGAAAATATTTTCTAACCAACGGTTAGGGTTCAATGATTTTCGAAGCGTTTAAGTTAGGTTAGGCTAAGATAAGGGTTATTTTGTTTCAAATAACATTTTAACTACCTACGAAGATAGAGAACTCCTACACACAATTTAACTATTGGTAGTGATTTTTGATACCGATGAACTAATTGACTATGCTAATTCTTTTTCCTGAACTAATAGGTGTAAAAGTACATATATCAATATAGTTTTAGTTCTCTCACTATTTGCCTAATATTTGCCCAACAATTTTGAGTTCGATTTCGAGTACCTATAACCACATGCAGCTTCGTAGCAGAGACAGTCACATAGAGCGTTTACCCGATACTCCTTGATAAGACTGGTTGCCAAACTTTCTTGCTTCTGACTTACCGTAATGACTAACAAAGATGATCAAATGACAGCTATTGGGAACCACAATTTTGATGTACCTTTCGAAACAGCAAGGGACTCCTAAGATTGCCAATTGTAGATGCATGATGGGGCTGCCATTTAGTCTCAAAGATAAATAGTACCGTAGTACAGATGTACACGAAAGCGGGTGAGCTATACTTGTGTGCGTAATCATAACCTAGGTGGCACTCAGTAGTAGCATGGTCGCCGAATCAGGCAGGACACGAATAAGTACATTTACTTATACAAGCAAAGCTTTCCCGCTTTCGTGGATTAAAACATCGGTAACTTGTGTCCATCAGAATCACCGACTCTAAAGCCATGTATTCACTGAGAAACAATTGTTTATAAACACTGTTTCAGAAACAATATCTACGTGTTTCTGAAACAAATAATTTTGTTTCAGAAACATATAATTTTGTTTCTGTGGACGATGTGGACGGCAGAGTTTCCGAAACATTGTTGCTGTAAACATCTACGTGATGTTTCAGAAACTGTGTATCTGAAACATTGTTTCCCAGTGAATACATGGCTTTAGAGTCGGTGATTCTGATGGACACAAGTTATGACTTCAGGATACGATTGAAACAGCTAGTGTTGATTTTTTATACTAAGCCCGTCTTGAACTTTCCTACAAAATAACTAAAAATGTCGAGGCTTTATAACAACCCTAATTAACCTCAAACAAGTTGATTAAGCTCAGTTCCGTCTTATACCGTTTAGCGTGCGAACTTCTTGCACCTGTGAAGTGCGATTTATATAGCACCTGTACTTGAATAAATTATATAAAAAACTTAATTAATTATAGAAAATGATTGCCTCATTTGCCTAGTAATTATATAAGCGTAGGCTCTAATGTAAGTTAATGATATGAAAGTTTGCGGCCCACCGATTGATGATAAGATCCTAAATATGGGACTCGCAGGAGAAGTCATAAAATGGAAAAAAACAGTAAGTATATATATTTTATGATGTAAATCAATTTTATATGTCGAATAAAAGGGCGAACTATTGACTATTGTTAAAAAATCCTAATTTCAAAATAAACTTTAAAAAATCTCAAAGAAATTGTAGTAGCTTCGTGTTCGAAGTTCCATTCCCACGTTTGACGATATGATACCTTAATTTCGTGTCAAATGCCATTAAAAAATATGAAAGAAGATTTTCACATTATGAATCAAACCACGAGAAACATCTAGTCTTCCACAAACCGACTACAAATACAATTACAATGCTAATACCTGAACATTTTAAATTCCTTGCGTATAATTTCAACGATTGATAAATTATTGTTTATCATAGATAAATCATTGCTGACAATAGCATTGCGCTAACATCTATCAATCAATCAATAGTACGCGATAGTGTTGCTAATCTGTGCTAACACTAGGGTGACCATACTTTTTCACTTATTTTACATACCTCGGCATACTTAAATATCAGGTACTTAGCTTTAAGTTCTGTTTTATAGTATTTCTGTCGCAGCAAGTAACTGTGACAGATATGTTTGAGTAGTCCTCAATATTGAGTGGCGTTTCATGATTTGGTTGATAAACATCACAGAACTGATATTAGATTATGCTCACACTATTCTTATCGTAGAAGTTTGAATGTTATTTGCGGATAGGACAGGACCTATCTTGAAAAGTTTAAAAACGAATCAGCAATTTTTACGTGAAAGGGTATATATATCTAACATCTATCCGTTAGTAAATCCCACAATCACCATGTATACTTACTCATAATAACATCTCTCCTCTATTAATTCTTATCAAGATTTTATCCAACCAACCACAGTGTTATGGTCACCCCACTCTTGCACAGACTAAAGAACAATAGCCCAACTACTAGAAAACTAGTATGAGAAAATAAGCTTTCTTAGAAACCTAGTAATTACACTATGTACTTATTATTTACTTAAGCATAGAGAATTATATTCCCATAGTAAGTTATGTGAATTAGATAAATGACATGCAAAGGTAGTTAGCTTTCTTTTGAATATGCTAATCTGTACTATAAATTAATATATCGGGTGTGTCGTAGCTAATCACGTTAAATCACATATACTTTATGATATTCTATGGCGAATTGTAATAAAATAACCTAATCCATTAATTGGTTTAGCCACAGGACAAATTTTTTGTTTTCATAACTTACAACATCTTTTGCAAAACAGAGATAAAGTTAGGAGTATCGAATGTTTTGACCTGTTGACAGGTGTCAGTTTTCACGGGATTTCAGTTGTTTGTACGACTGACTCTTGTATGGTGTTCTAATTCTCGCACATGTTTATACTATTTACTTTGTTTGAAAAAAAAAAAAATTACATATTGTAGTATTTTCTTTGTGCTAATCGACATACATATATATTAACCAGTATATTAACGTATTTAATTTAATGTGATTAGGATCGACACACCCGATATACTAACTATACTAATACATATACCTAATAGAAGGAAATATTTTTTTGTTTGTATGTTTGTTTGTAGGTACCCTAAAGGGTCCGAAACTTCAGAACTGATTTAAAAATTTCTTTCACTGTTGGCAAGCTACACTATTTCTGACTAGCAAAGCTTAATTTAAGGCTAGTTTCAGAACACTATATATCGCAACCCAGTTACTTCCACATGATAATATTCGATACATATTCGCACTAACATAAGTACTAAGTCTTCAGTTAAAATAACCACCATTCGTGACGAAGCATTTCATAATTGACACTTAAGTACATCTACATAAAAATGTTTTATGGATCAACATAAAACATAATAATCTCTAATGGGTATAGTTAAAATTTAAACGATTGCAGTTTACAATGAGAGGTTTTAAGTGCTCTTATGTTTAACTGATAAGCCATTATTACTTTAATTGCTATATATAGTAACGCTTTTAGTAACATATTTACATAATGTACTTAACCTTTTGAAAAATTCTTACACTTTTGGAAAGCTACAGCTCATAGTAACATACTAGGGTATATTTTATCCGGGTCCGAAAAGAGGTTCCCCCTTGCAATCAGTGGAAAACAGCT
Organism: Helicoverpa zea; assembly: GCF_022581195.2. Lineage (NCBI taxonomy): Eukaryota > Metazoa > Arthropoda > Insecta > Lepidoptera > Noctuidae > Helicoverpa > Helicoverpa zea. Next base: position 2,358,833 of record NC_061476.1, read on the forward strand.
AACAAAATATGAAGAACAAATATAACGGTTCTCATATAAGGAGATCAGCCAGCTACGCAGGACATATTATAGTGCACGAGCATTTGCGCAGACACAGGTGCACTCCCTATTACTTCACTCTCATAACACGATGGGACGGCAATCCGACACGACCGGAAAGAGATCTGGCGCAGGACAGACATTTACGTGCTCTCCGATGCACGGGTGAATCAATCACCAACTTCCAGACTACGGGCTGCATTGTGAAAGTTTAAGAAAACACACAAAGCGATTTCGGCCCGACCCGGGAATCGAACCCGAGACCTCGAGTACAGCAGCCGCGCTTGCGACCACTAGACCGACGAGGCAATCAAATAAATAAATCAAATAAAGAAGAGCAAATATTATGAGGTAGCATATTACCTACTACTAGATCTTCTTAACCAATTTTGAACATGTTTTTGCCAATAGAAAACCAAGTTGTTCGCAAATGTCAACGACTCTATTTTTATCCCGATACAGGAAGTATTTCCCTTCAAAGAACAACTTTAAAATGATGGTAAATACAGAAGAAAATGTATAATCATCATAAGAATTTATTATTACAATCTACACAAAAATTAACATACTTAACGTATTATTATCGCGACGGCCAAACTGCGACTGTTAACAAGTTCGAAATAATTGTATATTTAATGTTACGCTGTTTAAGTGCGCAGGAGTCTCGGAGAACAAAATGACTAGCGGAGGTGCCATAACGGAAAATCGCCAAATAAAGTAGTGCGCCAAAATGCGGGGGAAGAGGAACGTCACTGTTTTTAAACGGTTTTATTACTCTTATACGCCTTCTTTAGACATGACCATTTTTAGGGTTCCGTACCCAAAGGGTAAAACGGGACCCTATTGTTTTCACAGATGATGTATTTCTGTTGCCGCTATAACAACGAGTACTAAAAACTAGATCAAACTAAATATTATGGGGAGCTCCCATACAACAAACGTGTTTTTTTTTATGTACCAAAAATCGTTAGCAGAAGTCTCAAAGAACCCGAACTCCTCGCCTCGTTGGTTCACTCGTAACTGATCGTTTTGGTGATGCCTACCGTACGAATTTGACCTAGAAGAAGGCGCCTGACCTATCTGCATTATGTCATCTCCGGTCATTTTTCTTTACTCCGTGCGCAGGAGTTGATTCATGATACCACCTGTACTTTTCCCCTTTGCGCTTGCGTCGCGTGTGACGAACTTGCGATTGCAGAATGATCTTATGTTTGATGTCACTTGAAATAAACCGGCCAAGTGCGAGTCGGACTCGCTCACCGAGGGTTCCGTACAAATCCTGGTTAGATAAAAAGTGAGTCTCGCGCCAACCGTTCAGTTTAGAACAATCATAGTTATGGTAATTTCGTGAGAGTCAAAATAGCTAATATTTTTTATTTTATAATATAACTAAAATAGTAGGCCAGTACCTTGTAAAAGTTATTTTATTAAAGTTATTTATATACAACATTTTATAGTCATCATTCAGAAATCTGATTGAAAATAACTAATTATGTCTTAAAGGTCATTGGGCATATCTGACCCGCTTTGTAAAAAGTGGCGGACATGAATCAAAGTAGTTTTAAATCGTGGAGAATGGTATGACGTTTCTTTGAATGTCCAGGATCGTTTGAAAAATATAATAGACAAGCAGTTTCAGAGGATTTTACAGGTTGCAATGCTAGTTTTTATTGTTAAAGACTTTTCATAAAGAAAGGATCTGGAAACCCTGAGTAATCGAGGGCAACTCTTGAATATTGTAGTCACGCATCGAGTCAAAACCAGACATGTGAGTGTATTTTTGAGGGTACTTGTAAACAGTGAAGGTTTGGAGCTGATTTGATTATGGAGACTACAGAGAGTCGAGGGAACTCCTGAACGGTATGTTGCAACTACCACGTGTTTGGGCTTATTTTATTCGTATTGGCGAAGACTTTCCACATAGATAGGTTTAACTGCCATTGTGGGATCGATAGCAAAGATCAGATATAGTTATGGGAACTCCTTTACAATTTATAACGTAACCTTGTGTTGGAGCTTATTTTATTTTAGGTGATGAGAATTCACTACTAATGGGATCTATTATTTTTTTTAAACATGCATAGAGTTCTCTCGACTTTCTCACGTCTCCATCATCAGGTAAGCTCTAAACTTTCACTGTTTGATAGTATCACCAGACATACATCTGAGAATCAAGTTTTAATCCTATGCATGCCTACAATTTTTTATAGTTGCCCTCGATTTCTCAGGATTTCCATCATCAGATCCTGACCTGATGACAATGGAAATAAACGGCGAGTATACTCTTTCACTACAAAGAAATGATTTCTCAAATCCGTCAAATTTGGTCGTTTAAATTCCCCATTGAAATGAGGAAAATATTTGATGTTTACACCTGATTTTCTCTAGATTCTCACGGTTCACATAGATGCGACTAATGCCATAGTAAATCAGAGCCTTTATCATTATACTGTGCTATATTTCGTTCGTATCCGCCGTGGGTATGGTTTTCATACTAAGGTGCCCAATGACCTTTGAATGATTTAAAATTTTTCATAGTTTAGTGGCAATTATATTTAAGAAGTGTTTGATATGAATTTCAACTTTAATATCTCTACGCGTTCATGTAAAAAAGGGTAGTTAGTAAGTTTATAATTATTAAAAAAATATTTTATGTCGTGTAAGCAAAAATAATATTTTAATATTTTATGTAACTTCAAATTAATCATTTTCGCAATTTTTCCTTTATCTGTACTATATAACGCTGCTTCGTGGCGAATTTCAAGATTCTGAGTTCACGGGAAGTACCTTGTAGGTTTTGATTCCCTAGCGTGTGACAGAAATTCGTCTAAGGTGTCGGTATAACTGCTGTATCTTTTGATCGCGTTAACTTAGAAGTTTGTTTTTTTCACTGCCTAAAGGGACAATAGACTTAGGTATTTGGTATAAATTTCAATTTGATACCTTTATTCGTTCGTGAGAAATAAGGTAGTAAGTTTCATTTTATTAAAATATATTTTTTTATATTATATAACTAAAAAAATGAGATTTTCGTAATTTTTCCTATATTTGCATTATATGACAATACTTCATGCCAAATTTCAAGACTCTGAGTTTACGGGAAGTACCCTGTAGGTTTTGATTCCTTTGCGAGTGTCGAGAATTTGTTGAAAATATCGACATAATCGGTTGTATCTTTTGATTGGCTTGGCTTAGAAGCTTGATATTTTCACAGCTTAAAGGGACAACAGACCTGAGCATTTCATGTGAATTTCATCTTGATACGTCCACGCGTTCTTGAGATAAAGGGTCTTGACAGACAGACAGACAGACAGACAGACAGACAGACAGACAGACGGACAACAAAGTGATCCTATAAGGGTTCCGTTTTTTCCTTTTGAGGTTTTATATTATATAACTAAAAAAATGAGATTTTCGTAATTTTTTTTTCCTATATTTGCATTATATGACAATACTTCATGCCAAATTTCAAGACTCTGAGTTTACGGGAAGTACCCTGTAGGTTTTGATTCCTTTGCGAGTGTCGAGAATTTGTTGAAAATATCGACATAATCGGTTGTATCTTTTGATTGGCTTGGCTTAGAAGCTTGATATTTTCACAGCTTAAAGGGACAACAGACCTGAGCATTTCATGTGAATTTCATCTTGATACGTCCACGCGTTCTTGAGATAAAGGGTCTTGACAGACAGACAGACAGACAGACAGACAGACAGACAGACAGACAGACAGACGGACAACAAAGTGATCCTATAAGGGTTCCGTTTTTTCCTTTTGAGGTACGGAACCCTAAAATTACCAAAAGTATGTCATTGTTAAAAAAAAAAAAACAGTCAAAGATCGTGCAACTAATTTGAATTTTAATAGAAACCTGATTAAGTGAAATTGACTCTTGTCCCATGTCCTCCATCTGTGTTTATGTGTACCTTCATGATGATATCCTCCTAGCCGATTATCGGCTACGGCAGCTGTTCTCATATAAGGATTTTATTAGCCAACTGCACAGGACATATTATAGTGCACAAGCATTTGTGCAGACATAGGTGCACTCACTATTCCTTCACTCTCACAGCCCGATAGGACGGCAATCCGTCACGACCGGAGAGAGATCAGGCGCACAACCGACATTTACGTGCTCTAATCTCTGGGTACATACCGTGTATACCGCAATAGCCCATTGATCGAAGAAGTGGATGACTATCTTAATATCTAAAAACATCCAAAAGTAAAATATTTTTTCACATCGGAAAAGTTGTTCTTGAACTAAGGGTGTACAACCAAGTAAACAAACTATGATAAAAAATCTATACCCATAACTTTTGTAGTCTTTAAAAAAACTTTTAACAAAGGTACAAAAATTCACAAAGAACTTGAATACTATCAGATACACACGTTAACATAGCAAGACCGCGATCCCTGATTGTGTTACAAAAAAATCAAAACATTGTTTTACATACACTCTTAATTGCATTCCCGTTACTTTTGATTATTTAAGGGATAGGCAGAGTGAGATATGTACCTAGGTATTTTAGGTAGGCAATACACTTTTTTCACTATGCACTATAATTTGTCCTGCGCAGCTGGCTGGTCTCCTTAAATGAGAACAGCCGCCGTGGCCGAAATCGGGCGTGGACGCCATTACACTTTTTTTCAGGTTTATTCGGAAATCTTTTTTTATACACAGACTTCCTGCAACGACCCACCATGACCCTTCTTAAGCCCTTTATGTACCAGGCAGTTCCTTCGAAATCAAATGTAGGATATGATCCAGAGAACATTTTCTAGGTAATTCTTGTCAGGACTGCCTCGTTGGTCTAGTGGTCGCAAGCGCGACTGCTGTGCTTGAAGGTCTCGGTTTCGATTCCCGAATCGGGCCGAAATCGCTTTGTGGGCTTTGGAAACTTTCACAAAGCAGCCTGTAGTCTGGAAGTCGGTCTTGGATGCCACTCCATATCACGAAGTTCAACCCAAATAAAGTCATCAGTTTTGTGTGAAAGATTTCAAAAGTTTACAGTTATAATATTACTAGAACGACAAAAAAATGTTGTTCAAACTATCGCAGTATTCTGCCTACCCCTTTCCCGTGCAGTCGCAATGATAAACAGTTATGCGTTTATCTGATACGGACACGCGAGCATTATTTATTGCAATTTTACATATTAATGTTGATAACGTTAAGGATTGGGCAAGTGTTTCTGTGTTTTTCTTTACGGTTCCTTATATATATTTTTTAAATAATCTTAACACTTTTAGAATAACACACCTTCTTTACATGAATAAAATAGAAGACGTTATTTTAAGGTGTCATTAAAAAGGAAAAATAACATGCAAATTGAATATTTTTGGGGAGTCGGATAAAAACAGTATACCAGAGAATTATGGTTTTATCAAGGGGTATCGGATTGTCCAGGTTGCGAAGGTCAGATAGACAGTAGCTCCATGTAAGACACTAGTACTCAGCTGCATTCAGTTAGACTGGAAGCTGACCCCAAAATAGTTGAGAGAAGGCTAGGCTTATTATTAAAAGTGGTGAAGGAAAGTGCAAGATTACTTTTGGTCTATTTTTTTTTTTATTCTTCGAGTATGTGCGATCAGTTTTTTTTCTTTCTCACTGTAATTAAAAATAGCCCTATTGAACTTTAAAAACAAACACTAGGTAATTATTTAACCATAATCTATGTTTCAAACGTACAATGTAAATCTATGGTAAACAACTGCTGAGCATTCTATGAGCAGTCAGGCGTGATAGACAAGCCGGTAATTCCTTTTACCCATTATGGGAAATTACTGTGAATTTATGATGAATGCTTTACGTATAGGGAGAATTTAATAGTTAAGTATTTTTTTTTGTTTTAGAGTTTTACAGTTGAATATTTTGAAAACCTGTTTTGCTTAATTAACATTAAAAAAAAGTTATTATATTTATAAAAAAGATACAAATACTATAATTATGTATGTAATTGTGAGCCCTTGGGATCATATTAAAATAATATAGTAAGGGCCTTACTACAAAAACTTTAAACCCTGTTTTACACTTGTCTAATAAAATTTTGGCTGCAAAATGAACCATATGTCAACGTCATAATTTGACATTTTTTAGACAAGGCATAAACTGACGTTTAAAAGTTTTTGTGGTAAGACGGTAAATCATTTAGCTTTCTGTTGGGAAAACCATTTAATATATTGTTTCATTTTTTCATGGGTTAACCTTTAAGATATGAAGTAACTCCCGCTTATACATATAAGCACACGCCTATTATCCTTACTCTGTCTGTTGCTCTTTCACGCTAAAACGAATGAACCAATTTAAATATTTAAAGCCTTTTTATCCGGATGCAAAACTTTAAGGTGCTTTTATATACAAATTAATTATGACAAAATCTGGCATTAAAATGTTAAATTATTGAACCATTGTAACCCTCATCCTCCGAGCGTTTCCCAACTATGTTGGGGTCGGCTTTCAGTCCATTATAACTGATAATATATTTTTACTCTTCTCTATATACTTTGTCCAAGCCATTATTTATATTCAGGTAAAATCATAAACTATATATATAAAAAAATGAATAAAAATCTAATTGTACAAGAGTTGAAAATAATACTCAGGGAACCCCAAAAATAAATAAGGTTTTTTAATTAGTACGATAATATGATAATAATATTGTTCGTTTTAATGAAAAAACCGTCTACGGCGGTTCTTTTTGCCGTTTTTTATCGGTTTTTAGATGCAATGGGACCGGTTTTAGGTTAGGTCAAGTTTTGCATATTATTCATACGTTTATGATATGAATATGCTATATCTTTATGCTAGGATATATTTCGATAGGCAAACGTAGTATAGGATGTATATACTATATAGTCTGAAATCACCAACCCGCATTGAGCAAGCGTGGTGATTAATTCCCAATCCTTCTCCGTATGAGAGGAGGCCTGTGCCCAGCAGTGGGACGATAAAAAGGCTGTAACAGAACAGTACAATAAGGTATAGGATGTTCTGCTGAACACTGGTCCGACCATGTAAAGTAAGAAGCGAGAAGTGAATGTCGTAACATTTTTGTTTGTTTGTAAATTCTTCGAAATTACTGAACCGATCTGCTAAGTTCTATCACTGTTGCAAAGCTAAGCTACACTCTTCCCAAGTAACATGGGCTAATATTTTATCCCGGTACGAGCAGTACTTCTCACGAGACGAGAGTGCAACCGTGTCAGTGACTCTAGCAGATCATTGTATAGCAGATCATAATTTTTTTTGAGTTCTTATCGCATGCAGATGAGTTCTATAGTCCCTGGTAGTTTTCAGGAATAGTTTTGGCATTTTTAACAAGTTTGGACTCGACTCTATGGAGGCTTCCTAAACATCTATATAACACGACGAAATAAAGGAAACTGTCGACGTCTTAATATCATTACAATGTTTATTAGTAGTTTCTTTTTTTTATTCAACCTATTAAGCAAAGTTTGTTTATTTGTTCAACTGCCATCGTAAAACAGTGGTTATTTACCCACTGAGACTTAATTTTGGAATCTTCTCGTATAAAGATAGTAAAGGATAAAGGCTGCGTTTTGACCCGAGTCTGTAAAGAAAAAAATCAGGGAAAACTAGTAGAGCTGCCTATGTATAAAATGAAAAAAATGGTTTAATTTTAGGGAAATATGGTTTTAATAACTGTGTGTAAATATTAAGTATTTTGTAATTAATTCGTTTAATTAGGTACATAATTATGATATATACTAGGTAAATTACGTACACGATAACATGAAGGTTACCATTTTCTCACCCAAAGACAAAAGTTACCCATACTTACTAAGTACCCGACCTAGCGTGATAATATACCTTTAAACAATCCTAACAGAAACTATATCCAGCAATTAAAACTAAAAAAAAATACTAAAAGGTACCTAAATGCCATTACCCTTACTATTTCTCCATTAACGACCCAACTTCATAACAGCGTAACTGCACTTTCGCATAAAATAATAATCTCGTGAAAATCGCTCGAACATTTAAAGTCGAGAATGAAATGGCACGAAGCAAAAGGGGTTGTTTTTTTTCTTCTGTTAATTAAAGCGAAGATTTTAATAGCCGATGGCAATACACTTATTTGTTAGAAAACCATAGACCGTGGTTGTCTGGGCGCTGGAGAGGGCAGGGATTGCGAACCTTTGTTTCGAAAAAAATAGTCATTTTTTTTTTAAGTAACGTTTTTTGTTACTCTCGTAGATTTCGGTTCGGAATCATTAAATTGATTATCATCGAATTTATTGCATTTGACAGGTTTAAAAAGAAAACTAATTTACACACTTCAGTGTAATTGTGAAACAAGATTTATGATCATCCATAAACATCATACGTCTAAAACAGGAAAGCACGACAATTTATGAACGCATAATCAACCAAAAATAAACTCAAACAACAATAATTTTCGATCGATGATTGACACAAATCAATCAATAAATAGAAGCGCATGCATCAATCACGCACAAGTGACACTTACAAATTACCACAAACCGCGAATACAATAGAAAAACGTTAAACACTGTATTGTCACGTGAAACCACAGTTAAAAACGCAAAAAACGACATTCAAACTCTAAAAACTAAACGATGAACGCGGAAAAAATGTAAACACATCATTATCAAATCATAGGCGTCGTGGTTCCTACGGCACAAACAAAAACGCACTCGATTTAACATTGCAAAAAGAAATAATCATAATGTCAAAATAAAAAAGACGTTGTTCTTAAAAAATATCGAGTTAGGCGCCCCTGTACGGTGAAAAAGTGGCATCGAGGAATGAAAATTACATATCGTCGATGTGAAAAACTCGAAGTAGAAAAAGTGCAGTTAACGTATTCTTTGTGATAAGCGGGACACGCGAACGTGGCGTCTCAGCCGTATTGTATGGACATGGCTTAGAATTTTAAACGATTATACGAATAATACTTTGTAATTTTAGTTTTATAATAAATTATGTTTTTGAAGGTGTGGTTTTCACAGAATTGTCGCTTCTGTTCAGACTTTTGTACATACACAAAAATGGAAACTGTTGTGGGCCGATCTCAGTACATAGCTCTATCATGTTTTTCTAATTCTAGATAAGTTCGCTTTGATGACCTGAATTTTTTGCATTCGACTGTAAAATAAGATATGAGTTTTAGCCGATTAAAAAACCTATGCCAGAGAAAGTAATGTGTAAAGTGCGTAGCGTATTAAGTAAGTATTTTGTCTCTATTAGACATCGTAACTATCAAGGCTCGGTTTTCTGGAAGACAAACGTGTGGCCGAAGCCACACGTAAATACATAAGTCAAATTCTCAGTGGATGTTTGTGACACAAACTAGAATCTATACATTATTTAGAGATTAGGTACCTAGTCACGTCCTTATTCTTATGGGACCTGTTGCAATTTAAAAAACTAATCATCTACATGCATGGAGTTCCTGAAGATGGAGTGACAGTCTTATTTGTGAAAGATTGCAAACAGAAGCTTCCTAAAGTGTAGGCACTGAAGACAAAAGCCAGGAATCCTTTAATCCAACGACTTACTTAGAAACTGAAATTCAGCAGTTTTCGAATGTGAAAAGCCACTTCCAATGCATTTTTACTGCGAAGGATTAGCGTAACAAACTCTCCAGCAACACATCTTTGTCTGTTAATTTAAGTTTAAAATTCAGATTTCTAAAAAAATAAAATAAAAACCTTATCCACACTACACTGCCACACACACACTGCCAAGCATCAGATCTCAATGTATATCGGCGCAGTTTTTTCCCGAACAAAAGCGATTTATTTAATATTATAATAATTACAACGCTTCGCTGGCAACACTGCGTATAGTCGGTTAGCCTGCTAATCATTGGCGGCAAGTTTCCTTTGTGATCATTTGGTTTTACTGTAACTTTAGTACCTACCTGTAATGTAAGTAAATAATTTGTTACATAAAAAATCCTTGGGTACTTAATAATGTTAATAACTAGCTATGAGCGAAAGCTACTTTGATACAGTAGCCGGCAAATTACTTGGCAAGGATTTGGGTCCTTTAATAAGTGTGAGCTTGTACATAGTGCACTGAATGATACAGAAAAGTGGTCCCTGTTATTGCTTGTGCATTATTCTTTGGTTATTGACATCATGATAAATGATGCAATCATAATAACTGGCAATTACATTTGCTTGAAAAAAATAGGATCTATTTTCATCTCACGATTGTATCACGAACTGTAGGAAAGTATTGGTGGAGAAAACTCTGACATAAAATTAAGATGAGATCAGGAATATAATGATGATGATTAAAAAGTTAATTTTGTGTGTCTGATCGGCTTTCTCTCCAAAACTAGTGAACCGATTTAAATGTTTGGTACGTACTTATATTGGATCTAGAGTGTAGCCAGAGCCTAAGAAGGTTACATATACTCAGGCTCTTATTCATTATCATAATATATTCTTATTCTTCCCAACTATGTTGGGGTCGGCTTCCAGTCTAACCGGATGCAGCTGAGTACCAGTGCTTTACAAGAAGCGACTGCCCTATCTGACCCCCACAACCCGGTTATCCGGGCAACCTCGGGCTTCTGTCTACTCACTACTCAGGCTCCTATTAGCTTATATTATTAGTTTCTAGAAAGATCCCTTAGGACAAGGCTGGAACAACTATGTATGTAGTTCGCAATAAATAGCTCGTAGCTAAATAACCATTGGTTCAATCGATCATAAGTTTAAGCAATGATTGGTCTGTGGAATAGAAATATGGATACAATTTTTTCTAAGTTTGTATTATTCTTTCAAAGTATATTTTGGACACCAATCATTGATTTAAGGTGAAAGAAAGTTTTGTTGGACATTTTATACTTTTTAGAATATAAAATGTACCTTCTAATAAGCAATAAATAAATAAATAATAAAATAATAAGAAAACATCTCGAAGAAACCTGGACAGGATATCACACAATCCATCTCTGAGTAAGGTTAGATATCTGTGCCTAGTATCAGCTGGAGGGCAAACGGCTGATGATGACAAATCCAACAAGCATCCCAAATATTATCTATATAAGTAAACTATCTCGTCTCGTAAATAAATTTCGTCACGAAAAAACTGATTACTTTATGAAAGCCCAGTAAATTCTGTAGGTATGTATACTAATTCGAGCTTGAAAGCTAGATAGGACGCCATAGATATCACACCCATCCAAATCATAGCTGCAACGGCTGCTTGTCTCATCTATAAAAATCCGTCATTGTGCATGCAGCGCCATCTATGAAAACTTATGCTAACTGTTAAACCAACAGCCAGAGTAGACAACCTTGACAACTCCAACTATTTAGCAAAACAGTATGTGCGGTTGTTACGTTACTAGTACGAGGTAAAAAGCATAGATGGCGCTGATTTTCTTTTCGTTTTCAAAGAGTACCAGACATTGTACAGATGGCGCTGGTTTACAATTAGTGTTCAATGAGTACACAACTAGATGACGCTATCCTGACATCACGTTTCAACTTAGTTTATATAGTGCAGAATAAGACAGTTAGGTGGCGCAATACTCAATTTTACTTCATTATTTAGGGCTGTCCAAAACACGGCCAGTGGCCCCTCAAGGTCAAGGTCATTGAAAATTTTCTTAGGTGATCTTCACACTGCCCCGCATCACGCTGCATCTTGCGTGTCGACGCACCTACGCGCGTTCCTGCGGGAGTCCAGATCTGCATCATCGTGCGGGTTTATTGCGCACTCACGCGCGTAGGTGCGTTTAGTAGATTCACGCACGGCGGCTCTCATAGAGATCCATTTTCAAATATACACGTCACGCCCATTCAAAATCACGCGCGGCACGGATTCAGTGTGCCATACTTTGCGTCTCGCCCCGCACCTACGCGCGGGGGTGCATGTTTCTCCGCGTGTATGCGCGTGATCCGCATGAACGCGCGTGGATGTATTTTCAGTGTTGTGGACTATGCGTGTTTTCCATACAAACGGAGATATTTACAAGCAACGGAAAAAAAACGCATCCACGCGCTACGCTGCATCATGCGGGGCAGTGTGGTAATCGCCTTACAAGCAACGGAAGAAAACGCATCCACGCGTTACGCTGCATCATGCGGGGCAGTGTGAGAATCGCCTTAGAGGTATTTGTTCCTTATTCTTATAAATGAATTTTTTACTTATTTATTTAATACTTTATTTATTCTATATTATATATTTTTATAGTTTATTTGTTTTATTTTTTATATCTGACTAGCTTCTGTCAGCGGTTTCACCCGCATCCCGTAGGAACCACGGCACGGCACGGATAAAAAGTAGCCTATAGCCTTCCTCGATAAACGGGCTATCTAACACTGAAAGAATTTTTCAAATCGGTCCAGTAGTTCTTGAGATTAGCGCGTTCAAACAAACAAACAAACAAACTCTGAAAACTTAACGCATGTGATGAGGATGATGATGAAAATTCACTGTATGTACCTATATAGAGTTTGTAAAATATCTGATTTGAGAACCACCTGCATTTTTTGAAGTTGATTGAACATAAAATGGCCTGATAAAATAGTTGGGCCTTAACCAGCCAGTAAACTGTGTTTGCAAAATACCTAATGTTTTTATTTATTTCTTCACAAGGCACACCAACGTCTTATCCGCAGATCACAATCAAGTTTCTTAGTCATCAACTTACATTGCATCCTTCCTATTTTGATTTTGTGAAACGGAACTAGACATGGACATAATATTTTCTTAAGTTACAAAGTAAAACAGAATGTCTTCCTAACCAGTTGTCAACCACGGTGGCTGTTCAAGTAGATACAAGAAGATCAGAGAGCTGCGCAGGAAATATTATGAACCTGTATGTTAATTATTTGGTGGTCAGACAGGTAGGTTGACAGACGACGTCGCCGGAAGACGCTGGATGCAGGTCGCCTCCAACAGGCATCTGTGGAGATCAAAGGGGGAGGCCTATGTTCAGCAGTGGACGTCCTATGGCTGAGATGATGATGATGATGATGTTAATTATTTGCATGATGGTAAGATAGTGCACAAGCATTTGCGTAGACACAGGGGCACTCCCTATTCCTTCACTCTCATAGTCCGAAGGGATGGAAAATCCGACACGACACATGCTCTCCGAAGCACGAGTATATTATCTTCCAGACTTCGGGCTGTTCAATGAAAGTTTCTAAAACCTACTAAGCGATTTCAGCCAGAAAAGGGAATTGAACCCGCGATCTGGAACATCATTCGAAACATTGCAAAAACTAGACCAAAGAGGCAGTCAAAATTGTATGTTCAATACAATAATCTACTAGGTAGTTGGTACCTAGTAAAGCCCAACTCAAGCTTTTCAGTGTTCGATCTACTCGACGTCCTAACATATCTATCTGCAGGGTTCCAGCAGAACAGAATACGAGCTATTCTATCAGACACAGTAGGTATGCTAAGCTGTAATAAAAAGTCATTCGGTGAAACTAAGAGACACTGTTATTTTTCTATTTATCCGAACTGGGATATATCCAGTGATCACTTTCATAATTTTCATCCAATTGGTATATTTCCAGTTTCTCAACTTTCTAATTAGTCTTTATTTTGATACCAATAAGAAAAAAGTTAAGGCTAGTAATAAAAGCTCCGACAAAAAAATAAGTATTGCCCTTACTCAAAATACTAAACCTACTGACTAAAATACTGACTTTCCGACTACTTTTCTCCGCATAAAAATTACGAAACGACCGAATGAGATACTAAAGTCTTCGAAAAATAAACATCACCGTTTGTTGCTATAATACTTTTCTACCAGTATAAATTACGTTCTACTGAAAACTATGCTTTGTAATTTTTAATCTTTACTTGTCTACTATTAATTCATAAATTACCTTTCATATTTCATAAACTTGGTGCCATTTTAACTATAACATTATACTGAAAATATTATTCTCAGTGGTTAAACAATACTTTAAAAAAATATAAAAATGTACTTGTAATAATAACTTTTACTTGCTTCATATATCATGAATTTTACTTATCACGGGTATGCTTCGATATCGGTACTTATTTCAGGTTCAGGAAAAAGATAGAATTAAAGTAGTATTTACGCTTTAATCTAAAACCAAGTAGATTTTGGTTTCCTAGAATATTTGGCCGGTTTTTTTTTCTATGCATGTTCATTGATTACGCCGAGATTTATAGACCGATTTACGTGATTCTTTTTTTGTTCAACGCGGAATAGCTGCCAGTTAGTCCCATAGTCATCAGATCAGGATCTGATGATGAAAACCCTGAGAAATCAAGGTTAACCTTCGAAAGTTGTAGACATTTGATCAACACCCAACTTTTATTTCGACGATTCTTCTTCACCGATGAACCAGCTCCCTCCTCTTCCTCCAACGATCCAGAACGGTACACGGGTACCTCATCCATATTTCGTAACAATATACTACAAAGATAGTAAGTTAGTAGTTTCCTTAGTACATTTATTAGTTATATTAGTGATAATAAGGAAGCAAAAGCAACAAAAAGCTATTTATTTTCTTAACATAAACAGACGTAACATGCAAGCATCGGTCGTTGCAAACCTTGCAAACGCACTGGGCTGCGCTCGGATCTTTCGAAGTCGCACACGAAAACTGCCGAACGCGACCCGAACCCGATCGCATGTGCCAAACTGTTGATGTATTTTAAATTTATTATTCAGAGTAAAAAAATAAATTTAATAATCAACAATAGAAATTATAACAGTTCATGCAAGTTGTAAAAATATGATTACTTTGTCAAAACCTCTGTTGTCGGTAACTTAGTAATTTTGTCGGAAGTTCAGTATTCTAGTCGGAACTTTAGTTTTATTACTCGAAGATCGATTTTTCTTTAGGAGAAAAAGTTATTTGAACCTGCTCATATTTGTAGTTAAAATTGATATTTTTTGTCGTTTATGTTTTGGATTTTTTGTCAGTAAATTATTATAACGCTGGTTAATAAGAATAATAGTCGGCCACAGATCGCTGGAGATTAATTTGTTTTTCGGAACCATTATTATTATCCAAAAGTTAATACAGGAATTTTCAACGAAACTAGTTCTGCTACTCGACAAAAGATGGTGTTAGCGGTCTTTGAAACCTTTACACTATGGTACTAAATTGCTGAACTAAACTGCTTCTAACTTCTACCCCTAAGACATATCAAAAGTGAAAGGGTTATTTATAAAGAAAAACGCACCTATGAATCATCCTTTTTATTTTTTAAAATAATTATAGCTAACCGTTTCGGCAATTATAGTCACTATTCTCAATTGAATGACACAGTAAGCATTTTCCGTTGTTAAAATTATACTTTTTCACAATAAAATTAATGGGTTAATTAAATTTGTTCAATAAAATGTAATAACTAAAAAAATATTGCTTAACATAACAACGCTAAACTTAACTATAAATTACATAGCAGTTCTTATTTTGACTAAATATCGAGTACAAAAAAATAATAACTTTTATAAAAAATATAATATTTAATAAACACATCGAGTAAATCTAAAATAATTACTTAAAAACATGGCATCGTTTTATATTAATAATTTTTAATAATAATTAAACTTAAGATTATAGGGTATAACTCTATACACGAGAAATAATCGTAAAAATAAAATAAAAATTACAAAATAATTAAACAAAAAAAATGATCTGTCGTGAACCCTCGTTACTTAAGAGAGTTAATAAGAAATATCCAACAGGTATGTTTATTCGCCTAAACACCGATTAGGTACAGTAATATCGTCACATCACATTTCTAAAATTTATTTACAATTTTGTTTAATTTTTACTTCTTTAAATTTAAATACAGCATGCCAAACACGAATTTTGACTTCTACCTAATCTGTAAAGATTTTTATTCTAACGTCTAAACATTTTTGAATTTTACAATTTATACGCCGAAATATAATATTGTAATATTTTTTTACAATATTTGATTTATACAAGTTTCCATTTTTATTTTTTACAATTTACGGTTTCCAAAAACGTACAACAATTTTTGATCAATCACGACATTTTTGAGGATACAAAAGATAAGACTAGAATTACACCAATTGGGTAAAGTTTTGCGAAAACAGAGTTAACGATTTTTAACAAAAACGTTGTAACAACGCAAATGCCGTATGTGACATTACAGAGGCTAGGCATACAATAAAATAGACAAAAAATGAATGCGCTGTCAGCGGCATTGACAAAATACCCTTCGATTCAAATACCCAATTTATTTTTCAGTTTTTAGTTTTTGAAATTTTATTTTTGTAATTTTGTTTTCGGAGAAAAATTAAAATTTTCACTTTCGTAAAAATGGATACTACAAAAGTTGATGATTGCATTATTATTTTTTTCTTAAAAGTACGTTTATAAATGGATACGACGCAGAACGGGATGTAATAAGTTCCCGCAAAAAACACCAATAATAAATTCCATTATCTATGACATTTAAGTACGTTTAAGTACACGGATATTTTTTTTTGTATTTATTTGTTTTTTTATTCGTTGTTTACTACGTCATAATATAAAGTAAGCATTTGACCGCTTAATTTATATTATATTTTCAACCATTTATAAGCAAAGACTTTTGAGTAATTATTTATAAATGGTATCCCGGTATTACATTACATTAATTATACTAACTTACGATACATTAAGATATACGACTACTATGTGAGTTAAATTGAAAACCTGGCTATCCTGACTACACTTAATTATATGATTAATGATGTATATTTAGCTAAATATGTAGTAAAACAAGCTGACATACAAACACGTAAACGAACAAGCGATAAATTAAATAACTTGTAACAGTCAATGAGGATGTTTAAGTCAAATCAACAGCAATTCATTGTTTAAAAACTTAACAATTTCAGAAAAATATTATCAACTGCTAAACTATTCTGGATTTATATTTTTGCAATTTTTTCTTTTAAACAATGTTTGCATCCTATTGGCTTCTTAAAATAATATGATGCTTTTTTATTTCTGTAGGTAATTTTAGTGTGGGTCAGAATTTTTTATATTTCAAAATATCAAAGTAGCAGTTGTTAATATTTTTCCTCTAACTTTGAAATAAAAAATGTAATGTAATCGCTAGTTGTAGGTCGCGATTCGATGTTCAGATGAAAGAACAATTTTATTTGTAAGTGAGTACTCATATTGTCACTTTTTTACTGTTCTAATATGAACAAACCAACCATCCCAACTTTATAGGACAGTAAAAAAGTGACACAAAAAACGTTCGTCAACGATTTTTCTAGTAACAAAACAATTAAATAACACAATATTGTAACTTTAAACATTAATTAATAGCCAATTAATCTAGGCGTCGTATCCATAAAAACTGACAGCGCATTTTAAAAATTGAGATTCATGCAGACTAAGTACTGCATGTGAAATGACATCAACTGAATCCAGTAGGTACTATTGATACTAAAAAACAGTCAAAAATATTACAAATGTGCACAAATGTAATATTATTTGACTCCGTATCGGCGATCCGTACATCGCCTTTACTGTTAATTAGGCTTTATATTTAATGTACACTGCTTAACTACGGATTTTTTTCTCATAAAATAAATGTAGAAAAACATTTTCACCTTTTTTCCGTATAACATTAAAAAAATTCACCTTCGAAAACTTAAAAGTAACCTCTGACAACTCGCAGACACGATCTGTTATAACTATTCCATTTCGATGATCACAGAAAATACGTTTATTTCCACATTTTTGCGCGCCGTATTATACCTAAACACTATTTTTTTCATTTTATTTTCGTATCTTAATCAAAAATTCTTATAATTAAATTTTACCATCTCGAAAATACAACTTGAATATGTTTTTTTTACAAATATTTTTACAATGAAATACGGCGCGCAAAAATATGAACCACGATGCGACATGAACACTTTCTTGGAAACGTAACTTTTGATCTAAAAATCTAATGTTAGGATTCACGATCCGTGCTTTTTTATTTTTGTACAACTCGTCACCTCCCGAGTCAAGTTCCCTAACATGATGGTTCATTAATTATAACTTTAAAAATACCAAACGTTCATAAATTTTTCCTTCTACTAAGACCTAAATTTAAAACAATACCTTTTATACAATATTCATAGGAACTTCTTTTGTTGTTATATTAATTTATTTATATATTAAATTTATGAGGACATTTTTACACATAAATAGCGATCCGTTCACTTGGAATTTTACTGCGATTATCATATCATTTTTGGTTTGTATCAGTCAAAATGGTTTCACGTCCAATATAATTGAATTTTTACTCACGTTTCCTAGAAAACATATTATGTATACGGTATTGGTAACCATTCGCGTCTCGATGTTACTTGCCTGTCCGTTCCAAAACAATAAATAAATCTTTGCCGAAAAGTTGTGTATTTCATTAACGAAATAAAGAATTAAGAAAATTATTTCGAAATAAAAACATCTTTCTTCCACAAAAATAAGAACACGATACGGAAATAAACAATGATTTTTGGGCTATTGCATTGATTTTTTTTCCTATTTACATTGATATAACGCATCAGAGAGAACACTTGGATATAGTGCACCACTGGACGAGTATACCAATATTAATTCAAGAATGAAACAATGACGTACATTAAAATCAGCTTATTTTTACCCTACCTATGTTACGATTATACGTATTAATACAACTTGTATGAACGAAATAAAGTGCATTCATTTGGTTCACATAAATTGTCCCTTATATAATACATGTTGATAATATTAAAAAGAATTAATATTCGGCAACACTTGACATTCTCTTAAATTTGGGATTGCAAAAAATCCCCCATATTTTTTATGTAAAACAGGGGGATATTTTACAATCGTGAACTATAAATCTATTGCGGCAACTGTATGCATTATTAAGTTTATTGTTTAATGATTGTATAATTGCAAAATGCAACTATTAATCATTTAAAAATGATTTCTGGGCTATTGCTGTTTAATTATGCTTGTTTGAAAAATAAAAATAAATGTATTAAGTATTTGGGCTGTGTGAACATCCGTGATGAAAAGAATGTCTTGTGTTTCTGTTTGTCTACTCAAGGTAATTGTCGTCCAAAGTTCTAGTAGTTGTTAGTTTTATGTAACTTTGACGCTTAGTCCAATTGTGATCAATTGTCCTGTTGACTGTAAGTTCAGTGAAAAATCGCTATTTTTTATTTATCAATTACAATTCCATTTTGATTTATTTACATACAAAAGATAAGTAACGGCAGTCTTCTGAAAAAATAATGAATATTTTTTATATATATACCTACACAACTATACAAATCATTTTGTAAATAATTGTTTTCCAGTTAAAATAATAATCGTATAATGTTAAAATAAACTGTTATTTTTTAATTTATAAAACAAAAGCATCAACATTTGCGTAAAGTGCTACGGTATTTACATAATTATTATCTAATATGGCATTTAAAAATAAAATACGCCAAGAAATAAGAAATTTTGAAAATGATAATAAAGTAAAAATAAAATTTATTTTTGTTAAATAGAATTATTTTGTGCGTTCAAAACGTGACTAGCATAAGACGTGTTATTGCGTGAAAAGATAAATAAAAATAATTATTAAAATTGAATAATTAATATTAAAATATCCTATGGAAACATAATGCAACTAATTATATTGCAATAAACCGTCGCTAAATGCGATAAAACGTGCTTAAACCTGTTTGGCACATCCAAAAGTTTGTACTAAGCTAAGAAATTCACTGCTCTGTGGTAAAGCTAATAAAAATAAATATATATTTCTAATAAAAACACTCAATAATAACCAAACAAATAATAGAAGATTGCACTGTAATATTATTTGTCGTAACTCTACATCTAATTACTTGTTCGGGCGAGTTTTTGTTCCATTTTGTTCATTCATTCAACTATTTTAGGTACTTTTTATTTTATATACAGTAAAATTTGTTTCCGCTAAAAGTTTCCCTATTTACAACAGTTAGTTCTATCTAAATTAATGTTATTACTTTTTTTTGTATACTTTTGTATACTTTTGCCGGCTAAAATTAAACATAAAAACACTTTAGAGTCCAAAACTAACTCGGTAAAATAATAGATTGTTACGAATTACCAATCAGAGGCGATTTCATTCGAACTCCGGCTAAAATAATTTTTCGTCGAAAAAATACAAAAGTCCCCCTTTTATAATTTTTACTAGGATTTACGAGCTAAATTACACCTACTGCGTCGAAATCGCATCGGATTAGTAATAGCTAAATTTTCATGGCTGAGGGTTTTGCTGGAGGTGGACAGCTTGCTGAGCAGCCTGCTGGGCGGCCTGAGCGGCCTGCGCGGCTTGGATGTGCTGCTGCTGGACGGCCTGCTGTGCGGCCTGTTGCGCGGCCTGCTGAGCCGCTTGTTGTGCAGCCTGGGCAGCTTGCTGGGCCACCTGCTGCGCAGCCTGTTGGGCAGCTTGCTGAGCCGCTGCTTGTTGAGCAGCGACAGCCTGCTGGGCAGCTTGCTGAGCAGCCTGTTGAGCCGCCTGTTGCACCGGTGAAGGCAGGTTAAAACCCAACATCCTGGGATCATGCAATCTCAAAGCCTGTTCTAGTCGCTGCTCTTGTGCGATTCTGAAAGCTTCTACTAATTCCGGTGATATTTGTCCACTAGCGTCGTTTGGCGGTTGTGGAGGAAAGCCTCCGTTGTGTCTTAAAGGACTTGCAGCCTCGTTGCCGTGAGCCGCTGCGGCTTGGGAGACAGCCAGTCGTAATGCCTCAGCCTGACTCCGTAGAAGGGCCTCAGCTTGTTGGATTCTCAATGCTGCTTCCGAAGGTGCTGGTGGAGTTTCCGCAGGTGGTTGAGCCGGGGGTGGCTCTCTGGCCAGTTGCTGCCTCATCGCGGATACCAGGTTGGCAGCAGCTACCTGCACGGCACTAGCACCTTCGCCTGGCTGGGCCATCATGTTGGCGGCGGCCGCGGCAATCGCGGCTACTCTCTCATCTCCGTATGCTTGGTGTCCATTATTAGCTGATCTGAGTAGGTCCGTGAGTTTGTTGACTGCTGCCCCTGCTTCGGAACCGGCAGAGGAAGACAGTCGTCCATTCGAGGAAGAGTCTGAGTGCGCTGGGGAGGGTGGCGCGAGGTTCAAGAGGCCCGATCCTCCGGCCGATGCCGAGACGGCGGCGATGATGTCTCTCTCTCGTCTCTCGGCAGCCGCTCGGGAGAGCACGTATTGCGCGGCGAACTGATGTTTAGGTTCCATTCTCATGTGTTCCATATGGGAGAGGAGACCTGAAATATTAGTCATTAAATGAGCATCGATATTGCAAATTTTATTAATGTCAGATTAAGTCTTTTGTTACGTAAAGATTGCAAAAAAGCAATAGGATATGAAAACACATTGTTTGGTTAATAAATTCATAACTAGCTTTTGCCTGCGGCTTCACGGCATCTATGATAAATGTCCTTCGGGAACGAGATTCGATTCCGGTTCAAAAACATTTTATGCTTTAGTCTGTGTGGTGATTTATCTCTGCGTCAAGATTTAACAACTAGAGCCCAGCCGTTATCGACAAGGTGTTTGCATATTTGACTGATATCGACTGAAGTCAATTTTAGACAAATATGCAGTAAATACCTATGGAATAATAATTAACGGAGTACTTTATTACAATGCTTATTTATACAGATAACGACTGCTAAGAAACAACTCCATTTTAACTGCATCGAAGTACTAGATAGACTAATGTGTGTCCATTTTGAAATGTTCAGAGATTATCAATAAGAGACTATTACTTTACTCAATAGTATCTTATATGGCAGTCGTTAAGCCAATTGCAGATTAGAATAGATCCAAATATTCTCACACAGGTGGAACATAAAAAACAACCTTTATATCCTTTTTATTATTGGTTGGGTTTTTCTTTCATCTCAAGCAGAGAAGAACTATAAAATCTTTTTTGATTGGCAATAATAGTTTCGATATTTTGGACCTATCCTATTATGATTCACCACTTACCACTTTCATGCGTAAACACAGCTTGGCAGACGGAACACGGCCACATTCGGAGTCCACTGGTGAGCTGGGTCTCTGGGTGACAGGCCAGGTGCTTCCTCAGCGAACCTTCGTTGACATAGTGCTTCCCGCAGACAGGACACGGGTGGTTCGCCGTCCGTCGCTTCGCTATGTAAGGGTCAACAGGTTTAGCTTGCGCCGGGTATGGTGACGTAGCCGGAGGGCCTAGTCACCAGGATAGGGTAGGTTAGTGGGTTAGAGGAGGAAAAAAAGAAAAAAAAACAGGTTAGTTCCATTGTTAGTTTCATTTTTTTGATGACGGTACCTTGTTGTTGCTATCAGCAATCGGGATCGATTTTAATATAATAATAAATAATCATTTTTGATTAATAATAGGTTTTATTTTAGATTGTTATGAAAATAATCATAACAATTATCAAAGGGGATTCTACAACAACAAAATGCCGTCAAAACACTTAAAATAACATTCATCTAACCGAACTCAAAACGCGAAAATAAATGGAGCTTAAATAAATCAATAAGTAGAACCAAAACAGAAACCAATTAACTGAACATTGGATGCCAACGAAACGGAATTGACGATAGAAAACGAGGAAAACGCTGCCATTAGATACATAAACAAAACATGTTATGATAATATAGACTGAACGCCATCCGAAGAATTTGTACTTCCAGGGACAAGCAAGAAATGTTTGCAAAACATACTACCCTCAGAATGATGCTAAAACAATAACATCTAGTCCCCGGACCGCGTTCAGCGCTTATTTATTAAGTTAACGTTTGAGATTTATGGAAACGATACGTTTTTGTTTTACCGTTGATATTGAAACCAACACCCCTCATGGCTTTGTGCCAGCTGGAAGCTTTTATAACGTTAAACATAATGTTAGATAAGTACAACTTATCGCCCTGTTACGATGACCAGTTACAAACTTCCAGTGACATAACTTACATGCTAACATATCTCTCCTATTGCTACGTATCACGAATTTTTATTACGTTATTAGAATAAAATGATTTTAACAATGCCATTATTAAAATAAAATCATTCACATTTATATATTAATTTTGAAAATACGTGAGCAAATAAAAGAGATATTTAAACCTAACTTAAAAACTAAACCCAAACAAATTGAAAAAAGAATACCAATGACATTCCATTTTCAAATGGGAACAGAACGCCGTTTTAGGTATTCTAATTTCGAGAGAATTCAAAAAAGGAACTTCTTCGACGTTTGTATCGAGCAGAGTTCTTTTTTCAAACGGACCAATCCTTCGAATATTGAACGAAACGCTGTGAAACTTACTCGCAACGCCGGATGCATTGGGGTCCTTGTGTGTATTCTTCATGTGTTCTACTAGGGCTTCGCCCCCGAACACTACTTTGTGGCATATTGGGCATGGAGTGGCGGTGGCGCCACCTATCATGAGTGCCGCGTGTTGCTGCAAAACACCAAGGTGCAGCTGAAGCTCCTGTTCCACCGGCGGTGGCGATGCGGGCATAGCAGTTCAAAGATTAGGACACATTCATAATAAAAACACAGAATAACAACAAAAACATACAGTCCAGAGGGAATTTTGAAAATAATATTCAGCCAAAACGTACAATTTTGTATTCAAGAAACTAAAATTTTAATTGCCAATTTCGTTGTTACATTTTAATTTTGAAAATTAAAATAAAAATTCTGACATTAATAAAATGAAAAACAAGTTTCGTGATTTTTGAGAAACTTGTATAAAATTGAAAAATAAAGTAACTAATATGGAAAAACTTTCAGAAATTCTCCAAAATATTTTCATAAAGTCATTGACCTACGAGTAGTACACAATAGCTTATTTTTAGAAGTACAATAGTATCTTAGCAATTATTACGTAATTATTCGATTATATATCATTAATCAAAACTTAAATAAACTACTTAAAAAATCTAATCAATTATTACACAAATGGACTGTTTTTTTTAATTAAAATAGAGATACTGACCTTTGCAGTGTGCGTTCTCAAACTGCTCTCAGTCGCGAATCCTTTGCCACAAATATTACAATGAAAGGGTCGGTTCTTTGCCCTTTCGACCTGGGCATCATGGTTCCTCAGATGCTGTTGAAGATTCGACAGCTGGATGAAGGCTCTACCACAATCAGGTAGGTGACATTTGTAAGGGCGCTCCCCTGAAAAGAAAGCTACATTTCAGTTTTTGTTGAACTTGCGTCTTTTTTTTTCAGAATTTTTAGTGAAAGGATCAATTTAGACGATATTTGGTAACTACGGAATTGTGTAGTATGAAAGGGTATAGCTTAATTCTTTGCCATTCTTTCGCAGTAGTTGTTGGTAGAGTTCATTTATAGAACACGACATAATGTCATATCTGAGTAATAGTTAACAACACAATATATCTGACCTTAATAACTAACTAGAACGCTGTTTTAAACTTCTAATCAAAAAGATTTGAACCATATGCTCGTATTAAAGTTAAACCAAACATTAAAATTAGAACAATCGACGTTCGAAAATCGAACACTAACGGTAATCTTACACAACGGAACCGCAAACCAGTTCGAAATTCGAAACAATCTCAGGCAGCGAGGGCACGTTTGTTAAAAAGCCGAAAAATCACGACCGCGACCTAACCCAACGCGAAAGAAACCGAACGTGGCGTTCCATTTTTAAAATAAGACCATAATAAAACGAACGCATACTTTTAGCCTGTACTGCAAGCAAATGCATAGGTCGTTGAACGCACGCACACAGGCGCATTACCCACACACAGGCGCGTGTATGTACGGAGTCCTGCGCTTTGGTAGTGTATGTGAATTTTGCATGTCTGGGAAGAATGCGTGCATATTATACGCGTGAGGGACTAAGATTATTGTAGAATTATTTCCTAGATGCAACCAGATAGATATGTATGTGTATCTAGTGTAGGCTGTAACGGTTCGATCGCCATATTTATTGCCAGTAAATTTTATAAGTGTGTATGTTTTATTAGTTAGAGCTGATAAAAGTGATTTAAATATCGACTTGTCTGTTTTATGGGCTGTGTTTGGTGATTGCACTGTCCTTGGCGGTGATATAAAAATTAATTGGTTGGCGTAATTGTAATGTAGAGTTAATTTAGAGTTAGATTGATTTAACAATAATTTATTATCATCCAATATTATGGTATTCTGTTTTAAAATATAAAATTATATTTTTTCATTTTTATTTCCTTGTTTTATAATTCATTTATCTTAATTTTGAACAAATATAAAATGAAGTGAAATAAGTAAATAAAATTGCTTAGGTCAATAAAGTAAGTTAGATTTTTGCCGTTACACAAATAAAAGTGAATGTCTGAAAACGAGGTCTTGCCAGTATTCCGGGAATAAAACCTTGCCTAACATAGGTGGGGTCAATAATCACTGATGCGTCACGGTTATTCTACACTCTTAAGTGGTGATTACTGTGAATTGGTGATTATGATCCAATTTCTATGCTGTGGGAATGTTTTTGTATGAATTACTGACTAGGTACTCTACTTTTTTTTTAAGGCTAAGAGATTGTCATTTCAATTTAGTTTTCAATGCACCAGGAATCGGGGATATACTTAGGTAACTTAACTGACTATGATTAGTTCCAAATACCCGTAACATCAAAATTGAATTGATCCTTCCTAATTCCATAATAATAAGACAAGCAGTTTAATATTTAAAAAATAGGTTATATTTTTTAACGTTTTTTATTTTTATACTTAATATTTAAAAATGTAACTTATATGTTTAAAAATAAATAAATAAAAAGACAAGCAGTTTAATATAACGCAGACTAGATAAAACAAACATGTGATTATGTTATATTTATAAAGGAATAATAACCCTAAAGTGTAGATTATTATAAGGATTACATTATAATAATTACCGATGGTTCTTCGATTACATCAATGGGTAATAAACTGTGCTTTAAACGGTGCTTTATAGTTTTTCATTCGGCTAATAGCAAACATCTATAAAAGTTTATAATGCGTTTTTAAATAGATTGTCTCTGGTTTTATGTCAATTTATTTAATGATCCAGTGTTGTAATAATAAGAACCGATGCAAAGAAATAAATAAAATTGATTAATCTTTATGAAAGTAACGCAAAAGTAAAATAATAAGTTGACCGTTTTTAAAAAGTTAAGTTCTGTTATAGTGTTATCTGTAATATAGGTATTTTAATGGTTGAAAAAACTGCTACTCTTTATGTCGCGGTTATACAACATTTTGTTTCAAAACTACAAACTCCCACGATTAACTATTCGATATCAAAACACAAGACACTTCGAAATTTCACATACTCATTCTTCAATTATAATTCACTTACAATCAAAATCATAACTAACAAACGACCCATTACCGTAATAGATTCTTCAAACAAAAAAACACAAACGTACCATAGATTAATCTTGTCTATGGTCAATATGTCTTCCGGGTTCGCTGTTCCCTATACTATTGTGGCTTAGCCGCCATTTTTCAACGTATACTTGTGCAACCTACGCGTGTACCGACCAGTGTAAGTTAAACCTCTTGAATGATGAGAATAAGTTATCTCAGAGGTCTTGATATACTGGTGGTGTACGGTATAGCTATTTTTGTTATTTCACTATGAATAAATGGAAGGGAAAGGCGCTTACCTTAGCACAGTTTGGCCGATGTGCGATGGTAAAGGATGGTATCTTTTAGATCGTGAACGGATTTATAGTTTAGTAATTTGATGGGAATTAGAGTTTATGATTTTTTGACGCTTTGGATATTAAAAATATATGTATATTGATTCTAAAAAAACTAAACTAAAAAGAAAAAAACACAATAAATAAAATACATGGATGCTAAAATTGATACCCATCGCTTATTTTTCAAACGCTAAGCGATTTAACAGTAGGTAGGTACAGTAGTAAAAAATACCGTATTTTCATAAAAGACAACATCTGTAAGCAGTTCAAAATATCAATAGAGTAATAGAGTAATAAATAAGACCATTATTAGAATTCCTGTTAGAATTTCTTAATTAATACGTTCTAAGAAGAAAAAAAACACATACCAAAAAAGGAACAAACAAAATGGTACTCAAACAACCACCTAATTAGAGACTTAAAAACATTTCCTTGGCTCGGAATCCAGGTATTACAAAGCCTAGGCTAGACCCAGGTATCCTGAAACCTACGCCTTCGATTTACATACAAAAGTAACTCCCAGCCACCTTTGACTCGAATGCGTAGGCATTATACATTCTTACGTTAGACATTTAGCATGCCTAGGTCGGCTTTTTGAGATAGCATAATTTAGCGAGATAAAACAATATTATTGTCATATTTATGATTTAAGTTAATGTTGGTTTTGATTCTTGGTAGACTGACCACTGAGTAAATAAGTGCCTAGGCAGAGTTATGCATGATGGTTGGTTAGAAGTTGGATAAAATATGTACTTAGTACAGCTTCAGTAAAATAACTTTGCCGCTCTGAAGATAGTCGTATGATTCTTCACACATACATAGTGTTTTGATCCTTTATTTTCACCGTTGCATAATCATTAGTAGCCAACTTCGGCCAAGAAAATGTGGCGAGAAGCATGCATAAAAACATCCATTTAAAAAATCATAGACAAACACTAAGTACTCATTTTACTTCATAATGGCAAAGGAATTCTGTAACGCAGCTAAGAGTTGCAACACAACAATTATTGTAGGTCTGCTAATAAAGTGCATAAGCAAAACACAAAAAATAAAAATAACTGAAAAAACTGTGCATTTATAAAACTAAAAATAAGAAAAATAATTATCTAGATTTAAAATTATAATGATTAAAATCTACGTGTCTCACGAGACGTGACTTAAGCGAATTTAATTTAATTTTGTTCTTTAAAAATAACTTAGCGTTTAATGTTTTAAAAGATTAAAAAATGTTGAGAGATAAAAAACTTTGGTTCATGGCATTTTTAATGTCCTTTTTTGAAGGCGGTTAAACCTTGGAAGTACTTAAATGGAAAAACAAATTATGACATTATACTTCATTAAGTTTTCAAAGTATGATGGCGGGCACGTTTTCTGTATTATTTACCTTTAGAAGGTATTTTATTTATAGATAGGTTTACTAAATTCTCTGCTTGTTTCAATCGGGTATCAGCCTGAATAATATCAAAACACTATATTTTTGTCTTATCAGTTATTATAGTTATTAGTTGGTCTGTGATTTCATTCAAAGTCCACAAAAAGTTAAAAAAACTTCTTTACGGGAGAATTGTGAATACTCCTCTTTTTTCGAAGTCGATTAAAAGTATTGGTATAATAGTAACTGAAACACATACTCGCTGATTCTAAGCAAAAATAACTGATCTACTTCAACTATTCCTCATAATAATAAAAAACGTACTAGCTTATGTTTTCTAATATCATTAGTAAACCAATTACGACATACTTTGGTAAAGGAACAGGCATTTGACATTATTACAGCGGCCATCTTTAAAAAGGACATTAAAAAACAAACTGACGACAAGACATATTAATATGATATGTCATGATCTGTCATCTGACAACACACACACACATGTAAGACTTGTAGACACACATAGAAATGGTAATGTTGCTGTTGTAGGCTAGAGAAAATATATGGACTTTTTGATAAAGTACTAGGATACATAACCGAAAACAACGATATACGCTAGTTTTTCTTTTCTGGAATCCGTTATTTAAATCAGTTTTTTTTAATAGGTACTTAGTGTCTTATCAATGACTTCATTTGCAACACTCCTTCGATATAATCAATACATCTCTATTTTTTGTGAAAGAACCTAAAATTTTAATTACTTATTGACTCCAGCGTAGCTCAACATTCACCAGACTAGTATCATATCGAAAAAGCCAATTTTACAAAATACCTGCAACATACCCACACACACAAACACATCTACGTTTACATAGATATGGCGGTGGATTCGAAAATTAAAATTAAACATATCTCGTTGCGCGTCGATTTTAAAACACGTCGGCCGGCCGGCGCGTGCGCGATGCACAATTTATTTTTGAATTTGGAACGCAGACTTCTCGCCGTTTTATACTGCAAGCGAATTATTTGAGTTTTTGATGTCGAGATTGACATTTTTTATGTTATTTTCGTTCATTTTTTTATTTTATTTTTTTGTGTTTGTATATGGAAATTGGTATTGGAGTTCTGTAACAATATTCGTCCTTTTTGATAGGTAGGAATATGATAATAACAATTCGTGTTGTTACACAACTATTTACTGTTATGATAGAGTTTACGAGTGACTATCTATGATAGTATTACCAAGTCATGCATTTTATACCTGTTTACTATACTTTTATATTACACAGTGGCTTTTTGGAAAAACAACTAATGTCCATAAAATAACATTAAAAAATAGGAATAAAACTAAAAAACATATAAACTAACTAAACCACAAACTGTATGAAACTTAACCCGTCTGCGGGACATTGCGTAATACAACTTAAACGTCTATAACTTCATAAACGTCCAATTTACTGTAACTGTCAGTTATGAAATATTTTTAATATCCTACTAAAGATTAACTGGAGATTAAAGTATCTTAACTACATTATTATAAACGCTAAAATAAGTCTGTCTTTACAATCAACTTTCACTGTAAAACTACTAAACCGATTATGATTAAATTCGGTACGGAGACAGCTAAACCTCTTCAGAAGTTTGTAGGATACTTTAATGTCACATAGTTTGCGCAAAAAGCAAGTAAAACCGCATAAAACAGCTAGTATGTACGTAATATGACAGTAAAAGTATCGCCTACGCTTGTCTGCAAGTTAATTACGCGCTTGCAAATAACTATCCGTTTTAAATAATCTATATTATCTTTAAACTATAGTTAACTTGCTACTTCCCTCTGTTTTACTTAACTTCATAAACTTAACCTTTCCTTAGTCAGACTAACGGCCAGTTTCTTCATCAAAAGTAAAAGTTAAAGTAATGTCTAAAGTAAAAGTAACGGTCAAATTCGTTTTTTCAAGGCTAAAGTGACAGCAAAACTAATAGAAAAATTGAATTTGACCGTTACTTTTACTTTAGACATTACTTTGACTTTTACTTTGGCTTTATCTTTTGATGAAGAAACTGGCTGTAAATCTGCTGAGACTCTTTTTGGTCTGATCGATATAAATAGTTGCATTCCTTTTCATATTTGTACAAGCTTTCATCAGCGGTTTCACCGGCGTTAGAGAACTACTTCGCGCACCTGGATAAAAGAAACCTTCTTCAATAAACGGGTCATCAAATACTGAAAGAATTTTTCAAATCGGACTAGTAGTTTTTGAGATTAACGCGTTCAAACAAACAAACTTTACAGCTCTATAATATAATATCAGTGACTATACCTAACTAACGTTTTAAATCAATAAACTAACACAACTAACAGCCAGTTTCTTCATCAAAAGTTAAAGCCAAAGTAAAATTCAAAGTAATGTCTAAAGTAAAAGTAACGGTCAAATTCAATTTTTCTATTGGTTTTGCTGTCACTTTAGCCTTGAAAAAACGTATTTGACCGTTACTCTTACTTTAGACATTACTTTAACTTTAACTTTTGATGAAAAAACTGGCCGTAAGTAGTATAATTTCAAAGAGTTTTACAGTAAAATTACAGGTACATTAGTAACACTAGTGATTCAAGTATAATTTGCACTGCAAAGCTGCATTGAATGCAGTGAAAATGACCCGATGTAAGCCATGCACTGCCGAATGTGTAATTTGTAGAACAAGTGCCGATCGATTCGACGTTCTTATAGGAACGTTTTTTTAAATGGGAATTATTCTAGTAAGAAAGGTTAATGGGTGCTTTTGGTAACAGTTAGAAAGGGTTTAGAATATGAAGTGTTACTGTAGGTTATACAGAAGAGTATAAAGGTGTAACTGTTAATAGATGAGGAGGGAAAATGTTACGAAATTTCGTGTAGTAAGAAGTAAAAAATAACCCCAAAATACTGCAGTCATTATACCACGCTATATCGAACATTTTACACCCAACGAACAACGTACTATGCGCACTATTTGTATGTATGTTTGTGAATTTATACAACATTAATCATTGCTATTGGAAATTTAAATTATTGGGCCTCGAATTTGCGTGCACACATGGTGGTGCAACCTCCCCCCGCCCCGCCCGCTGGGGTGGGGGCGAAGTATTCGAGGGTGGGGGTCACGCACTCCCTCCCAACTATCGCCACCCTGGCCCCCAACTATTTCGGGGTGGCCAGTGGGCATAAAAAAAAAAATAATAGTATTCCACCTGCGTCCGCCGGGCGGAATTCGTATTGACGTGCTGTTAAATATGGATATCGGCCGCCATTTTGTTTTATGCTGATAATTTTGGCAGCGGATTTTACATTTAAACTGGCTGCATTGTACCGAATTTAATGTTTTATATTGTATTTCGTGTTTCTATATATACATGTTGTGCTAATAAGGTATTGTGTTTAAGCTGTAATTTAGAGCTGAAATCGTTCGATAGATGGGCTGGTTACGCGAATTAGGTAATAAATCTGTGGGCTATTGAATCCGCGTTAGGTAACAGTAATCGTTATTCAAATAAAACTCCGTTTGAACAACAAAAGTCATGCTAATAATTCGGAAAGAACATCAATATGCAAAATTCGACGAATTGCTACCGAGTTGTAACTTTTAATTGTAATCGATTCAAGAAAAAACAGACTGTTCAAAGTATTTCTTAAGTTGGTAAAAGTAATAAAAAGTGCTTGTCGAGGGTTGAGAGAACGATGCAAAGTTTCTTACCGAGAGGAATCCTTTTTTATCTTGTCGGTTTTTTTAATTTTCACCGCGGCGCTATCTCGCGAATGCTTCAGTGGTCAAATAAAAACTTAAGGAGTTTTCAAGGAATAGCAAAAGCTGTGGAGAGTTCAGGTGAAAAAGTATTCAACATTTCTTTTGTTTTTAGTTTTTATTTGTATTTGTTTAATAAAGTATTAGTTAGTTCAAACATAAATAATATAGACACTAATTGCAGCGTTAGAATTAATCAATAATATTCCTGAAATATTATTTAATTTCAGGATAATATTAATTGTATATATACCTGTATATTTTCATCGTTTAAATTTTATAACTATAGAAACGACCGATACCTAAAAATAAGTTTTAATTTGAGGAAAATATCTTATTTACGACTAAAATTGCAATTACTATTGTTAATAATATTTCGCTGCTAGGTACAAAAAATGTGGTTAATTGGACTCATTTGTATGTATGTAATATAAAACTGTGAATCATTCTATACTTATTAATATATAGGTGTATTTAATAATAATTGTCGACTTCGTACAAGTGCATAATTCCAAACTCGTAATAGTAAAGACTGATGTCCTAAACTATTTACTTAGTACAGAATCCCATTTCACAGTGCAAAATCAAGTTAAAAATATAAGATACAAAAGTAAAAAAAAAAAACAGAGAAAACCATCTCCATAAAAACTAATTCTAAAAAGAAAAACTCGAAAGATAAAATTTCTTAACCCTCTCCACGCCACTCTAAATCTAAAGCAGTCAAGTTAAGAAAGATAGCCAGGCAACTCCTGAAAAGGGTACACGTTTCAGCGACGAGTAAAAAGATTCAACCGAAGGAGCGGGTTAAGCGAAAAAAGCAAAAAAAGCAAACGTTTTGCGCTCGGGAAAAATGCAAAAAGAACAAAAACTATAGTTGGCAAGTTTTCCTCAAGTTGCCGTAGTCTCCTAGGGCTGCTAACGAGTTTCCTGTGTGTATTTTATCTTAATGTTTTGTAGTAATTAATGTTTTTTTCTTAATCTAGGTTAATGTTTGTTTTAACTTTAGGTTTAAGCGTAACTATCTGTTAAGGTATATGAAACAGGAAATAAGGACGCCGTTAAAATTTAAGTACGAAAAGAGACGGTACAGTTTTCTGATATACCTAGTATAAACTTGTAGTTTCATTATAGCATGAAGGTATCTTCTAAAGCTAAATGTATATTATTACGAAATATGACTTTAAAGCACTCGCATATTGAATTGTATGCCTTAATGCAGTTCCTATAACAACAGCGAGACACCATTCAATATTTCTAAAGACAAAAAACAAAAGACAGATCTCATTTCCCCGATCAACTGCCAACCCTGTCACTAACTAAGATCGTGTGAATAGTAAGAGGTTGGCCCGGGCATCAGTCCCTGGCGGCAATTATTTTTATTCGCCCCCCACCTCCCCGTTGAGACATCGGACATTTTCCACTAAAAAAAATGTCCCCAACTTCGGGACAATTTAAAAATTCATCTGCAGTCGCAGTGTTGAATCCGATTTTAATGTCGATTTAAAGTTCGTAGTTTGAATTTTTTTTATTTTATTTTTATTGGAGTAGATGTGAAATGAATGAGCGTGGATTTTATTTTTAGTTGCGAATCGATTTTGTGGAAATGGCGACTGCGGTGATACAAAGTTGAATGTTGAACATACCTACTTAGTTTGCATTAGTGGACGATTTATTTGGACCAGAGCTTTTTATGTTAGGGTGAAAAATATTGTGTACCTATTCGTGAACTATTGTCTACTATACTAAGTAAAAAATTACCGTAACTATTACTGAATATTTTCATAAAGTCTCCACAATTTTAAGCTAGTTCAAAATTTTAACTAAATAAAACTTGACCGTTATTAACAAACTAAGTAAAAACAAAACAATACGTACAGTATAAAAATCTTCCGTTTCGAATTAACCCTTTGAGGCATTTTTTGTCTTTGTCTATTGTCCCTAAAACTTAACCCTTCGATTACCTGTTGTTCGTAACATGGACAGAGGGGCCGTGTGTCAATCTGCATTATTTTTTGTACACCGTTAATTATTATTTTAACGTTTACAAACGAGCTGTTTTTATTAATATCATGTGATTTGTTCGTGCTTATTAATTTGACTTTTTATTAATTTATTTAGTCACTTATAAAAAAATAGTATGACTTTTAGTAAGTTTTATAAAATATAAGTGAAATCGTTAGAAGATTTAAACATAAGCTTACGAAACAGATTCTTTACCTACATATACCTATAGTAGAAGTTTGCGGAGCTAGACTGAAATTGTGTAAGGCTAAAACTCGTAGGCGAAAAGGTATTCACAGACTTTAAGCCTAATCCGTTATGACCGCACTAGGATTCAGACAACAATATAACTATTATTACAATTCTCCATTCAATCGCAAATAGATAATAGACCAACGAGACATATATCAATCCTTTGTTAATTATAAAAATAATAATCGCTATTATTTTTCGAAAGGGTTGTGACCATCATTGTTCTTCGTGTAGACAAAAATACCAGTGGACGATGACCCCAAAAAATGGCCGCAGCTGCCCAAGCCATAATAGTCGTTTGTTAGCCAATATCGCCAAAATAATAGTACGGCCACTATTATTATGCTAATAAAAGGCGCAAGGCTATTATTTTGTTCACAGGTACGGAAAGAATATCTTCCGGGACGTTTTAGACCCCATTGTGTCCGAATGTTTGTCGTTGCAGTTGCAGGGTTAGTTTTTTGTACTAATTTTTATTATTGACCGTCTCTTCCGTGTCTAATTTTGATGAATTATAAACCATATGGTAGTGAACGGGTTATGTTTTGAGTTGCATTCGGTTTTGATATTATTATTGCTTTTAAAATATTTGGTCTTGTACTTAATTAGCGATACCACATACTCAGTAGCAAATAACTCACTTAAAATTAATTACTTTGCATTTACATATTATGCTAAAGATCGATAATAATTTAATAATTAATGTAAGACTCCATGTAAAGAAGATACCTACAAAAAATATTCCGACTGTACCTAACCCTTAAATGCAAACGTGATTCAAAATCCTCTCTCTAAATCGAGCAATTAATCACGACGATTCAAAAATAGGTTTTCCAATTAAGATGCACCGCATCATTCTTAACACATTCGTTCGATTGTTCCAAAATTGAATTCTAATCACCGTTCCTCGCACAATGGACCCGCCACGCCCCCACGGTGCCAAAAAATAGGGAAAATGGAGAAAATTTTCCTTTCTCTTATAAAATCGGTTCGATTCTTGAAAGGAGGCGAGCAATTAACTCGAGTATCTTTTGAGTTTAAATTAAGTGAAAAAAAAAAAATGGGGGATGAACGATTTCTTGAAAACGTCTGGGTTATTCTGAGATCTATTGATTTCGTTAATAGTGTGTGTGTGTAATTAGATTTGCCTTTATTTTTGCTACCCTTTTATAAAATATATTTCTTTGAGGAAGTGATACGTATAGATACAACATACCATTTTAAGAGCGTGTGAATGGGGTTTCAGAAATAATTTCAGCGCAAAGATAGTTGCAACTGCGCTTTTTCGCTAACAGCATCGCCACCACCAATAAATTATAACAAAATATAAGATAAATATCAATAAAACGTACAAACAAGCTAACCCTACCGCTGCAAAGGTCGCGAATGCCCGCACGCAACAAAATCCAAGCTCGAGCTCGTTATACATCTACATATTTTTGCTAAACAAAACCAGTTTTAGCCGGTAACGTGCGGTATTGCACAGCGTGTACCGTTACTTCGCATCTGGTGATGCAACTTTTGATGCCTATAATAACATAATAGTGCACTTATCTTTGGATACATATCCAGGTAATGTGTGCGTGATAGCTAAATTTGTATAAGCAAAAAAAAAAAACGGCATATCAGTAACTTTACTACTGCAACTGTAAATCAGTGAATTATTTCATTAATGTATCAACAAATAAAATGCAAATATCAGCACTGGTGTTCTAATTAATGAAAGTAGACAAATTCCTTTTAAAGGAAGCCGTGAGTAAAATAACTATTTTACAATACTTCCTTTCAACGTCAAATAATAAATAAACAAAAGACTACAAAAATTAGCATGTCTCAACAATTAATTGCGAAACGCATTATCCATTGTCTTTCTAGAGTAAGTAATTAAATTAAAAAAAATTAAGAGCAACACGCAATCCTATTCTTTAGCTAATTAAAGAAGGAAGAATGAAAGAAACGGCTAAGTAGCAAGTTGGGAGTGTAAAAAAAAACAAAAGGTCTCCAAAGTCTCCATAGGGATTTGAATTTCGAACGAGAGAGTTTGCGTGTTCGCGTCAGTTCGCGGCGTTCCATTTTTGAATTTTTATTTTTTCGCTAATTGTGTCACGATTTGCTTTTGTTTTTCGTTTCTTTGTATTCTACTGTCGCTTTTGTAGGGTTAAGATATGATTTAGATTATAAAGCTTAGTCACAGGCAGTTCAGTTGAATGTTGACTCAAAATTATTACGATTTAACCGTTTGATGAAGAATGCAAAGTAATGTGACAACAATACAATTTAGCTACATAAATACAGCAACATTCTCATATAATACCACACATAAATAGCAATCAACTTCAATCGAAGTTATTTAACCCTAAAAACACAAATAACACTTTCGATACCAAAGAAAAAAAATACTAATCACCAGACTTCCGTGACCCTATCCGATTTTTTCGATGTTTTTAATCGAAATAACCATAAAACTAATATCATAAATCGATTTAAGGTTCCGGCGGACATCTGTTGTTCTTATGCAGTCATAAAGTGATCTTGGGATACCGGAATAAGGCCATCAGTAATTCAGTATTGCTAGTGATTTTTAAAGGGATTTTTTAACGTTTTTCGGTAACATGTGGGATCAACAGATGTTGTGCGTCGAAATCTCGGAGTCAACGGACTGATCGATAAAGACTGTTATAAGTATTTCTTCTGGTTCTTGATAGGTTTTTTTTGAGGTACCGGAGAAAGTTTTCGTGTAAACGGTTACGAATACTTACTGCATTGGATCTTTAATATTTTTTCTTTTTTCTACCTTAAATTGCGAAAATTATAAAAGTGATTGAAATTAAAATATGTTGTAGGTATATTTCACATTTTACTTTTTGTCAACAATACAAGTTGTACATAATGTCCACTGCCATAAAGGTAGTTAAAATTAAGTTCCTATTAGAAATATTTTTGAAAAATTCTACATCAAGATATATTATTTAGTATAAATCTGCGTGCAAACTATTATTGCGTAGCTATTTCAAAATGTCTCCTCTCGTTAAAAAACAAGTGCTACATACAGTTCACACAAGAGAATAAAGTTTTGTTTAACAAAACGTATGTTTAGTAAGGAAACCTGTTTTTCTGTAACTATATTGTTCCTTAGTGTCTATTCATTATGCGATGGTAATTGTCATGTTAAAATTGCCTTCTTTGTTTTACAAATTGTGTCCTCGATGTCTTAGAGTGGAGGAAAAAAATGTTTTTAGCTCACGAGAGTTGTTTAAAATAGAATAAATGTTCATATTTTCTTTTTATTTTTAGAAATAAAAATGCTCTTTTTTAGTTTAGTTTTAATTTTAGCGTAGTAACAATTGACCGTGTGCATGTTAGGGTTAACAATTTTTTTTTTCACTAAAATTATTTTTTAATTCTTTAATCTGTATCAAAACAAAAATAGTTTCTATGGATAATATACAGTTTCACACATCATCTTAAAAAAAATCTTGAACATTTCGCACCCTAAAACAATTTTTACTTACCTACCCTACCATATGGCTGAACAAAAGATGAACAGTAACAATCCCAAGGAGTTAAAACACAAAAAAGGTTATAATTAATAACAGTCGTAATTATTCTTTGTAAGATTAATTGAACCTTATTTGTTTTTTTCACTATTGTTTTTTTTTAGACTGTGATTAGACTTCTTTTGTTTCTTTATGCTTCGCCAAAGGTATTGTTTTGGTATATTTTGACGAGATGTTATGGAAATAGACGCTTACGCTTACATTGGTAAATCATATTAGAGAGTTTCGTAATGTTTTTTCCTTGTTCAGACCTTGAATTTCACTTCATTTTGGGATGTGAACTATATTTCATATAAGGTAAACTTTATTTGTTTTGCATGTATGACTAATTCAAAAGTAAATGAATTGTTCAAAAATTATCTACCTACTCAGTTTTTGTCCAATACAAAGGTTACAAATATTTCTCCCGTTCCAAACGTCCCGCACAGTGGGCCTAATTAAAAAAACTCCAGACAATTAAAAGAGGGTGCGACACTAAGTCCGATTTAATAACCAATCGAGACCGACACCTAGAGAAAGTAGCAAAAAATTCAAAGAAGAATTTCTTCCCCAATATAATTTCGTAATCGCCGGACCGTACGTCCGGTTCCGGCAAAAAACTGAGATACGACCTTCGGGAGCCTCTTGTCAGAATTCGTGTAGTGTGGATAAGATAGGCGGGACAATTAGACGTTTTATTGACAAGATAAAAAAAGATGAACCTTTTATTAAAAATATTTTTATTTTGGGCTATTTTTTAACAAAACACATATTTTTCATTTCCAAAGAAGTAAAACCACTGCTAAGCATTCATTTCAAGCTGTACATTTTTTTCTTAAAAAAAAAAACAAGAAAAATCTGATTCTAAAAAAAATCTAAATTAAAAAAAAATAAATAAAACGAGGCACATCCACTCAATTCAAATCGGCGATATGACGTCAATATTTACCCGGGTAAAAGAAGGTGGCAAAAAATAAATTAGGCAAAAGCTCATTTCGGCTGAAAAATCTTTCGGGCGACATCTGGGGCCCGAGGGGTTGGTAGGGAGGGGATGTGATTTCTTTCCCATTACTATTTGAACACTTAAGTGGTAATGGCGGACTGCGCACCGTTGAGTAGGTACTCAGATGCACAGGGTTAGAAATTGGCATTGATGTGGGCGTGATTTTGATTGAGTGAGTTTTTTTTTTGCGGTTTGTGTGTGTGTGTTTTTTTTTTAATATTTTTGAATGTGTTTATAATTATATTCCAATCTTTAAGGGCAGTATAATTTTGATTAGATTAGTTAATTATTTACTTGCTTGAAGTCGTTGTGTCCAGTGTTTTTAAGAACTTGTTTCAATTATGTTTAAGCATCATCATCATGTTTAAACACTGTTATAAAAACTTAACTTTTAACGGAACTTTTAACGGAATTTCAACCCAAAAAAGGGTTGACGTCAAAAACTACAGAATATTCGTCCCTATCCAACAAAAATCTCTCAGCGAAGGGTTAGGTGTACTTCAAATTAATAGAAAGATAACTTTGGTGGTTTCTTTTATTTTATAAAAAAGCAAGGGTTTCAACCTTTGGTTTACTTTATATTATGGACTTTGTGAACTTTAACCTTTCTGCTAAACATCTGAACATTATTTTTAGATAGCCACGCCGTTCGAAGTATGGCGCATAATTAAACTTTAATAACGAAGGAAAAAATAAATTGTATAGAAATATAACGTGTTTATGATAGATTAACTATCAACTGTTTGACGTAATAAAGTTTATATTTATGAAACTCAGAAGACACAGTTTGCCACGACTCAGTAGGTAGTTCTAAACTCAAAAAACCCAATCAATTAAACATCTTCAAAAAAATAAATTGAAACGTTAAAAAATGGCTCAAACATCTATATAGGAAAAAAGAAAAATACGGAAAAACAAACGGAATACTGAATGGGAGGCGACGGGCGCTAATTTGGACGCAAACATTTTGTGAAAATCAAATAAAAGCCGATCACGCGAAACAACCTTTTTTCCATCTCGGTTTCTGCAAATAGACTACAGTTTTTTACACTTTGAACGATCTTGATACTTGATTATTTGTATTTGAGTAGATATTTGTTCGATGTTTACACTCTGCTAAGGTTATACTTAAATGAAAGATGTATGTAGGTATGGATGTTTGCTCCGGTTTCACACTAAAGCTACTGATTCAATTTTGATGACTCTTGACAGTAGGTAATAGCGTAAAAATCAGAATAACATAGACTTTTAATCTGGGTGCATGAAGTTCCGTTAACAGTCAGAGCTATATTTTTCACATGACAGCACAGCCTTTTTTACGTTATTTCATATACACACGTAGCCTTTATTCCTAAATAACTAGATATATGATGATGATGATGTCCTCCTAGCCGATTATCGGCTACGGCGGCTGTTCTCATGTAAAGAGATTAGCCAACTACGCAGGACATATTAAAGTGCACGAGCATTTGCGCAGACACAGGTGCACTCACTATTCCT
Organism: Helicoverpa zea; assembly: GCF_022581195.2. Taxonomy (NCBI): domain Eukaryota; kingdom Metazoa; phylum Arthropoda; class Insecta; order Lepidoptera; family Noctuidae; genus Helicoverpa; species Helicoverpa zea. The sequence goes on from NC_061476.1 coordinate 2,399,003, forward strand.
TCACTCTCATAACCCGATGGGACGGCAATCCGACACGACCGGTAAGAGATCAGGCGCAGGACCGACATTTACGTGCTCTCCGATGCACGGGTTTATCAATCACCAGCTTCCAGGCTCCGGGCTGCTTTGTGAAAGTCTTCTAAAACCCACAAAGCGATTTCGGCCCGACTCGGGAATCGAACCCGAGACCTCGTGCTCAGCAGCCGCACTTGCGACAGCTAGACCAACGACACTAGATATATAACAGAGTATCATGGAAATAAAATACCTATTGTAACTAGCATTACATATTTTAAACATATAGGGCCTTACTACAAAAACTTTAAACCCTGTTTTACACTTGTCTAATAAAATTTTGGCTGCAAAATGAACCATATGTCAACGTCATAATTTGACATTTTTTTAGACAAGGCATAAACTGACGTTTAAAAGTTTTTGTGGTAAGACGGATATAGTGTCCATAATATGTAACACAAACGCCTTAAAATCACTATAATTACCCAAGTAGGTATTTTCCAAAAATAAAACACAAGTATCAAGACTAATATTCCCACTACACCCTGCCCTCTTTTTCTGAAGGGTAGCACAAAGACGCGGTGGAAAATGAAAAAAAGCGACAGAAAAAAAGATAACTGAATCCCCGAAGTTGAACCAATCATGGAAATTACGTCGTTTTCTATTGGACGATTCTGTTTTGTAATATTCTTTTTAACAAAAAAAGTATTTCTATTTGTTTTTCGACCGATTAGCTGGAATTTGTAGGTTGTTTGTTTGTTTTTTCGTGAAGAAATGTTTAAATAAGTATGATGTTGTAATGGAAATGTTTTTGAATAGGCTTTTCTTATAATATTTGGGTGGTTTTCCAAGATTTTGTTACTATAAGATTGTGTCTTAATGTTTTTATGTGATGGAAATTTTAGTTTATGGAAATGTAGCGGCTACTATGCCTACAATAATAATTTTCAAATATTTGCTAACATATTTGCAACAACCGCTAATGAATAATGTGCCTTAGTTAGTTATTAAATCATAGCTAAACCATATCTTATGATTCCCTCAAAATTTATAACTCTATTTAAAATCATTTATTTAAAACTGCAACCTTTCGAACTGAAAATGGCAGACAGCCAAAATATACCCCATATTAATATTACATTATTTAACACTAAAATACCACATAATATAAACCACCCTTCCCCAGTGGGACTAGGATTTCTTTAACGCGGACAAATTTTTCCATTAATATTTTTTCACAGAAATGATAAGATGGATTACGTGGTTGAATTAACGGTTATTCCCAAAGGTACCAAGTTCAACATCCCCTTTCTTGTGGTTATTTTTAGGGTACAAAATGACGTAAGTTTTAAAAGCGATCGTGCGAGAAAATGGCCGACATCAACGTCAGAATTGAATTATATTTTGCTGTATGTTTTAGTAAAAGACTTTATAATTAATTTTATTTCTACCACGTAATTAAATGTGTCCAATGGGATCTTAGCTATTGTAATCACGCGCTCTCAACGCATTATAGACGCCATGGGATCTTCAATGAATTTTGATGACTTTATTTGCTTTTTAATGTGTATGATATCGACTGCTTATGCAAGCAGACATCTTTAGTAATTGTTATAAAAGCTGCCATAGCAACGAGGATTAATATAATGGTTGAAAATTACAGATTTTCAATGGAAAGGTAATATTGGTTGTTAGTCATATGCACCGACCGCATTTGAACAAGACGGGGTCCAAAATTATCATTTATTTAGGCCGATATCGCATTAGTTTAATTTAAAGGAAATGCATTTTGTGCGCTACGGAAGCCACAACAGTGCGGTTTGCCTGTGGAGATTATTTTGACTGAAACGTATTCCTATCTTCATTTTAATATTTTGAGTAATATTACACAAAACCTTTGCAGGAAAAATTATATTTTTTGTTCAATTTAAGCTTATTATGTAACTCCGTGCGGGTACAAAATTTTAATACAGTTCATTTTATCGGTACTTCAAAATGCTTTCAAATTCAATGCAATCGAGGTTTTCTGTTTTTTTTTGGTTCGATTTGAACCCGCAACGCACGGTGTAGTATTCCATAGATCAAGCAGCCGTATTGTGAAATCCTATTGATGAGTTTCAGACACCTCTCCTGCTCAAATCCCTGATGGGACGAGGTTTATACCTACTGACTATAGATCGATGACTATCAGTATACGGAAGGGTAAGTTCATTATCAAATTACGTTTGAATGTTTAGTTGTAATATCAGAATATCGGATCTGGATTTAATGAGTAAGTACCTATACGAAAAATCTTAGGTCAATAAAAAGTAATCATTTATTTGGAGATTGCTTATATTATCGTTATAGATAGATTGTTTTACGAAGACCAAAAAAGCCGATGGAAGGATCGTATAAAATGCGATATGAAGAAGTATAGAAGATAGCAAGGACCATGCTTTGGAAAGGGTAGTTGATTATTTGTTGTTGAAAGACTTTCTGCTCAGAATAAAAAATATATCATGACTGCTTTCTACCAAGGGAGTTACAGTACCTACATAAGAGCATTAAAATGAGCTCTCTAATAAAACCAGATCTCGCAATATAAACTCTATATAAAATTGCAGAACTCAATCTAAAGAGAAAGCAAATTAACGTGTATAATCGAATACAATTTTATTTTTAATTAATATTGCAAGTTATCTAGATGCGTGGATTTTATCTATTTCCATAAATGACAGATAACATTGCTTTTTATACTGTTCGTAGTTGAAGGAACTTGTTTAATAATAGTTATAAACGCAGGGCAATGTATCAACATCTGCCTAGCCTTTTCGCAACTTTTTTCAGCTAGGCTTCCAGTTTTAACCAGATTCAGCTAAATAGTGTTTGACATGAAGCGACTGCTTATCTGATCTGCTGAAACCTGGAAATGCTGGTTGACAAACTTTCTGACCACCCGTAACGACCACCAAAGATGTACAAACGACAGCCTACACCTATAACTTGCACCTTCCAAACTAAACAGAATTTATTGTAATATCGCTTAGCCTGAGATCAATCGACTCTTACAACTGTTGCTTAGCCACGAAGATAAAAACACAGAAACGAAATTAAGCCCAACAGTTCAAAATGATCTGATGAAGCATGCCCATCACTTAGAACACTACAGCTAGTGTTGTCCACATAGATATCGATTTAGACACACAAGAGAAGGCTATCCCCGTGACTATTGGTTCTAAGAACTTGCGTGGGATGACAAGCAAGTTAAACATAACTATTGTATGCATAAGTGCATATACTTGAGGAAATAACAAGGCGAAACCTTGAGAAGAAGGGAAAGGTGTTGGAGAAGAATTCGGCGTTGGAATTGATTTGTTCAGTAACGGAGAAGATGTGAATTTGATTCAAGATGGCGCGTTTTTATAACAAAATTTATTGGTTCTAAGAATATAGGCAAAATTTATGCAGTGTTATCCAATTCCTTTCAATAAAAAAGTCTTACTAAGTATACTGTTGTTGACACATTTATCAAATATGTTTGTTTATGCTACTGTTGATTAGGTAATTCTCCTACGGCTTACATTGTATGCTAATCATTACCCTTTTAGCTATTATACTATAAAGAGCTTGTGGTTATTGTATAGAGTGACATATATAAACCCATTATTCATCTTCTACAATACCCTAATAAGCTCATCAAACCTTTTAAAATCATCATCACCATCATCAACGTCTATTTAAAGGACAAAATGATTATCTTTCAGATTTTTACGTCGTCATTGCAACGCAGCTTCACCCGCGGGCTCAGTAGAATCATCGTCTGTATACCGTGGCGCAATGATTCTATTGATTTCCACTATCCCCCCGCCTCCCTACCCCACTCGCGAACACACGAGATCACCCCTTCACCCCCCTCTACATAAGTACATAGCACCAATAATTTGCACAGGGCGTGAAACCGTAAAAGGCTATAGTATTTATGTTGGCGTAGGTCATTCAACTTCCGAAAATGACGGTAATTTTGAGCAAAAGCATTTTGTAAATGATCATGATTTTGTAGCTGAAATGATTGAAAACGATACTGTAAGTAGCAATGATATCAAACACTCATTTGAAGTGGTAAGAGCAACTATAGATATAATAATCGGCACTGCAGTTACTGTCAAAATTATAAAAGTTACTAATTCAAATACAAATAGGGTAGGTATAAATCTTCCTATGTATCTTCAACTGCAAGATTTAGATACAACACAATTAAAACTCCTACAAATTCCATAGACTTTAGAAAGATCTAGAAGGCTGGCCAAGTACCCGTTGCTCAAATTCAGTTGATTGCTAAGGTATAGAGACATACCTATGCTCATATCAACACAATCTGGATTAGCATGAAGCTAGTGTGTATAGTTAGGCAGGATTACGGTGACGAATGGGGTATAAAGCACCTCGAATGTTCTAGAATTACTCTGAGTGATGAGTTAGAAAGAACCTGAGGAAATAATGATTGATAGAAGAAATTTATTAGAATGTAGAATCTGATTTGGTTCAAAATATGAATAGGTATATAAGTATGTAGTAAGGAAAATTCTTCTACTGTTGCGAAGCTACACTATTCCTGGTGGACATAGGCTATATTTTATGTGAGCGGAGAAGTTGGTGACGTGGATGAAACTGCAAAAAAGGTAGAGTAAATATAGTTACACTAACATAGAAAGGCTGAAAAGGCAAAAAATACAAAGTTGTCTATTTAAAAGGCGAAAAGGTTCCGTAGAGAAAATTATTTGAATATTTCTCTCAAAACTTTGAAGAACATTGGACAGAAAGTCTTTGTTCTTTTAGAGAATTTTTCACTGAAACTGAAAAGTTTTCAGTTTAATATTGAGTTTTCAGTAGCGACCGGAAGGAGACCGTTTAAGTTTTGCGTACACCTGTTATTTTTTTTAGTTAGTTTTATAACTTATAATTTGCTTTGTGTTTCTTGTTAGCTTTATAATTTGAAATGAATTTATAGTTGCCATTTTGATTTAAGAATTTGATTAATGTAGTTATAATAGTGGTTACATTTTTAAAGTCTATTATAGCAAAATAATGGATGTATAAAATACATCCATTATTTTGCATATATTTGAAATAGTTTCTCACTAAAATAAAGCAGGTACAGTACTTTTCTCGACTGAAATTAAAATAAAACTCGGTACAAAAATTTTCGCAAATATAAGAACAACTACTGAGGAACCACGGGCCATCATAAACACCCAAAAGACACTCGCAAAATTATCTTTTATAGAAAACGACATATAAAGCAAACAAGAAAATCCTCTTTATCGAATGTTTCCAAAGAAAATGTAGGACTGAACTTCGCTCGTATCCAAGTTTTTTGTCCTATTGTCATGCAAAATCTTGAAAATAATTGGGGAATGGGGATTGACGACTTTTTCGGCCTATTTTGAGTATGAATAAGGATGTATACGAACTTTTTGTGTTATACTTTTTGGAACAATGGAGGTCGGAGTGTTTTCTTAATTGAGTTCTCTATGTATTAAAATGTTGTCTTTTGTTGAAGAGATGTTGCTAAGGTTTCTTTATTTTTCTTTACAAATTTCATGGTTTATTACAAAGTACTATTTTCACACATTAATCCATGTCCACGTTTAATTTCTTTTAAACAGGTTTAGTGTTTTATTTCTTTCAACTGAAGCTATAATTTTCCCTCTTATAATACAAGAAAGCATATCATACCTATTGATTATACTTATTCAAAAAGACGAGCTACCATTTTGTCTAACTCAACCATACCTCAAGGTGTTATAAAAGATTATGTACTGAACAAAGGGGGAATTTTACCAAGTAAAAGTGGAAAAACGTGGGAACATTTCATAGCTCCTGAAAGGCTGAAAAAGGTGTTCAGTTGTAACCTATTATTAGTTCACGACATACGTCGTTTGTACATAGTTATACTAAGTGGCTTTTTAAATATTTATGTGTCTATTCAGTTTGCGTATGTGTCTCAAATCACCAGTAAAACTGTTCTGATGTTTAGTTATCAAAGAAAATTTGCTCGTTACAAGTTTTGTTGAAAAAAAAAAGAAAGAAGTTAAACCACTTTTTAGTTCGTGCTCTTAAATATAACTAGAACTATTTTGAGCATTTTTAGAAGCAAAGAAAATGACAGCTCCCAAATAAAAAAATAAGAGAGTGTTGGGAAAAACACGCACCAAAACAGTCGATAAATCAACTAAAATCGCAGCGAAACTGTCGACACGACTTGTCGACATTGCTACAATTAAAAAACTCATTACTACTCGTAACCTGCAATCAGGGGATTGTAATAAATGCGTTAATTATTATGAACGGCTATGTCGAGTTTTTTAGTCTGTCATTATGAGCACTGTTTGTAGGGAAAAGTGTTTTTAATGGACACCGTTTAATGTTGAATCTATTCATTTATACGAGACTAGTAATTAAAAGGCGTTTATTGGAATTGATTTTTGCTTTCTTCTGAAATATCAAATTAAAAATGAATTAAGAAATAGTTAGACCCGTGTTTTTTGTTTTGTTTATCATAAAAGAAGCATCATAAAAAAATAAATTGAATTTTAAATACAAAAAATTGTAAAGAGAACTTAAATCGAAATGAATCATTAAGTATAAAAAAGTACCTAGCATAAAAAAACCCCATTTATATAAACACATATTAATAAGACAAAACTAACATGTTCTACAAGAACACATTACAAAAACAAGATCCACATACAACTACATACAGCTAATTGCTTTGCTAAACGAAACAATAAAAATCTCGACAAAAACATGTGATTGAATTATAATGCAGATACAAATGGATGCCGGCCGCCCATTGGCTGTTTCGAACGTGGAAAAACACGTAAATTTTTTTCTATCTAAGCCACGTAAAACGTACTTCGCTTGCAAGGCGCCCCTCCCATTGGTCGGCGCCGCCGCTCGCCGCTGGCCATTGGAGAATTTTTTTTACCGCTTTTCACGTATACGGTTCTACATTTTTTTTCTAAGAAACATCGGCCAATAGTGGGGAGCCTATTTAATTACATCGTTCTATTTTTCGTGACGCGCTCGCGTTCTGTTTTTAAATTTGGATTTGGTGCAGACATGTTGAATTTTTAAAGCTTGTTCTATTTAGAATACGTTAATCTTTTGTTTTATAGTTGTCTATGTTTTTAATCTTTCTTTTGATCGCCATTACATAAAGTCTGCTTTACATAACTCTATTTGTTTGTGGTTATATTTTCATACCAAATATGGGGATTTTCGTTCTTCAAAATGTAAGGTCAATTATCAACAGGTAAAATTTTAATTGTTCGGCAGCAAATTCCCTAATAGCAATTTTAGAGGGCTTAGAATTTCCTTGTAAATCAAGAGATTACTCTGGTCACGTAGCGCATTTTTACGCGTAGGTACTTTATTAACATATGAGGAGCATATATTTTGTATTGTTTGCTATGTTTTATATTTTTTTGTCCTCATACATGTTTAGAGGCAAAGCTATGAGTAATAGTAGAAGTATAAATAAAGCGACTAAAATAGTTTTACGTAAGAATCTATTAAAAGAGCGTTCGTAATTGGCTATTTTAATATCAGTTTTTGATCTTAGATTGAGTATAACAAATACATGTTTTCGATTATCCTATAGGCTTTAATTTTTATAGCTTGTGAGTATAACCGATGAAGTACCAGTTAAACTTAAATTACAGATTATTCAATATACATAATAATATATTAATAATGCCTATCTTGTAACAGATTCAGAATGCTACATTAGATACATTTAGTCAGATATTTAACAAAGAAACAAAATTCAAATATTTTCCATCCAAAATCAAAATCCTAAACACTGAACCAAGTTCACAATCCTAATATATCCTATGCTTCCATAATTTGCCTAGCCTTTTCCCTTCTATGCTGGGATCGGCTTCCAACCTAACCAGACGCAACTGTGTATAAGACTAATATAGCTGATGTCCTCTACCCAGTTACCCCGGGCAAACCGAAACCCTTGTAATACTGGTCATCAGACATTAACATATACAATGCTTTCATCATCTGCCTAGCCTTTTCTCCAATTATGGTGTGGGTGTATTAGACAACTACAGCTGCCTTCCACAACCCAATTACCCGGGAAAACCGATACCCCTTAGTAAGACTGGTCATCAGACCTTCAAAAAAGGTAACTACCTTAAAAAATCTCCACTAACCTGTATGCAATCTCGTATGCTGTTGCACATGACTCAACTGCTTGAACCGTCGGTCACAGTAGGAACACTTATACGGCTTTTCCCCCGTATGCACTCGAATATGCTGCACCAGCTGGTGGTTGGAACTGAAGGACTTCAAGCACTGCTGACACTGATGAGGCTTCACTTCTCCTCCGAGACCCCTTTGCAGTTCTCTTGCGTGCATCTGCATGGCGTTTTTGTGCATAAATATCTGTAACAATGGGGTTTTTGAGGGTTACTGAAGGTCGTTTGTGGGTGTTGAAGGGGGACTGAAGATTGTGGTTGTCATACCCTGGTTATGGTGGTGGCTAGTAGGCTTGCAAATAGCCTCAAATGGCGTCTTTTCGTTAAAGATGGAACAGAACTTGGTTGGTAACCACGATCTCTAGTCATGAGGGGCTAACGAAAAGAGGTCCTAAGGTATATGGTGCATCACCATTCACGAGAAAATCCGATATACCTACTTATGTTTCAGTAGTGTTCAGTGCAGTCAGGTAGCGTGGGTCTAAGCTTATGTTCAAGGAACAAATATACTGAAGGGAGGTTCTGAGAACTACACTATCTGAAAAATATCCTAACTGGAAAACGAGCATTGGAACCACAGTAAATACACCTTATTACCCAATATATCGTATCAAATATCCATACAAATCTACGGAAACACTACCAGTAGTAAGCGTAGTACGCGTTACATACATACAACGCTTAGAGCATTGAACCATTCGGAACCGCCATAAGGGCAAATGTTGCTATAAGTAGGTACAAATAAGAAAGTCTGCCAATTTACGCGTGGGGGACGAGGTAACGCAAGAAGTAGCTGACTGTTTTTTCGATGCCATCACAAAGGTACAAGGCATTTACTAAATTTAGTAGGACTTTGTGTCGCAAAATCCTATGCTTTGCTGTTCTAGCATTTTGCTGAGCGAGTAATATTTTGTGTGCTTGTGACGCATGCTACCTTCTCGTGTTTCATTCCTGTTTTTTTTTTAATTTATTTTGTATACGAATGCGTCTCTAAATCAAGCAATTAAACGCATTTTCTTTCTTTGTCATTCTCAACACAAATATAAACCTGACGCACTTGTGCAGGTGCACATACGAAAAGGAGTGACGCTCTTTTTGACAGAAGTAACAGCAACGGCCTATTTCACAGAAGGTATAGTAAGGGCGTCTCCAGTAGATTACATACTCTAAGCCACAACCATACATACATAGACCCATGGTGGTGTTAAGTTTCGCGCGCGGCGTCCTATAATTTTACCGTGGCAAAGAAATAGCCTTCTACTAGAAGAGATAAGGGGAAATTATAGAGACTTAATATTATTTAGTACCATGGTTTCCATGGTTGATTGCGACCGCTATTTCTTGGTTTAGTGACATTATTGGGTCGTATTGTGGGCGTGTTAAGGCTGTATTCTTGGTTATTAAAGTAAGTGTATGGTGGTGTTATGAAATAGGTTTTCTTAAGAGATGGAAAGAGTTTTAGTCATTTTTCTTTATGATTTATTCACTGAAAAATAAAAGAGCAAATTAAGTTTACCGCTCATTGAAATTTGACTTTTTTGTAAGTATAAACCTTTAAAAAAACGACGAAGCGAAATGTTCTCGTATTGTAACTTATGATTCATACTGTACAAATGATGTTCATAAAATACTTCAAATCAGAAAAGAATTTAAGATACAGGTGATAATAAAACGTAGCCCACAGGAATATCCTCCTTTGAAATCGCCTTAAACCCTAGAAAACTTAATTTCTCAAACATATAAAGACATGACAGGCTAGTTTGCCTATTCCTACATAAACCGCGGAATCTTGACGCGTTAATAAGCAACCTACAGTTTTGGTTATTTTCGACTTTCTATTCAAAAGTACTGATTAAATCTTTACTACAAATATGTCTGTTAGTTTGTTCCCTGTCATAGTTTTATAGATGAAGTGTTTTTCATGTAATTTGGATATGTATGAAAATACACTAAAATTATCTTTACGAATGAAGCAAAGAGCAAGAGGAATATCCTAACTAATATTATAAATGAGAAAGTAACTCTGTCTGTCTGTCTTTCTGTCTGTCTGTCTGTCTGTCTGTCTGTCTTTTCTTCACGCCTAAACTACTGAATCGATTTGTGTGAAATTTGGTACAAATATAGTTTGAAACTTGAGAAAGGACATAGGATAGTTTTTATTACAAAAAAATATAAAAATAAAATTTATTCCGGACATATAGCGCCACCTATTGGTCAAACCAAAAATCTACCGGAAGTTACTATTCCACGCGAAAGAAGTCGCGGGCAAAAGCTAGTACTTTATAAAAAATAAATAAAACTGTTTTGTATAAAAGTAAATATACACCTATAAGTGAATCAGTAATTTCCTCACACGAGTTCGAACGTATTTTGCAAATAACTTTCAATAAGTTGTGAGCTATTTTTGGACAATTACCACATCTAATTTGAAAAGTAAACAACATTATTTTCCCCAGTTATATTTGCTGTCATCCAGCCTCTTAGTAATTTTCCTAAAGGAAAAACCTTATAGCACTTTTGAACGGATTGTTACCTTGACGCTTCTTTAATACTATTTTACAATCACTAATTAAAAAGAAATGCAGGTAAAAAATATGATTGGATTAGTTTTCGTGAGGGTTTAAGTCTTGCAGATAAAAACATTGCCTGTAACCTGGTTACGAAAAAATAACTGAATCGATTCAGCCGATTAAACGTAAAAATATTTGAAATTTCCTACTTTTATTAGTTTCACCCGTATCCCGTAATAACTTGTACACTCACCCGGAAAAAATAGCTTAAGTCTATTAGTCTTTCTTAATATTTCACAACAAACATTTTTGTGAAGTCGGTCCAATGGTTCCTGAGATAAGCGAGTTTGAAAACAAACTTCAGTCTTATAATATTAGGACCAATACCTATAGATTATTTCATTAGTTACATAACACAGAAAAAACATCAAAGTTTTATCAATACCGGTTGTCATGTTACAATACTTTAATCTCGACCTAATCTCGGAGTATATATTTTATACGTTTGCTTGTGTACTTATTGAAAACCCTTCGTTCTACGATTGCAAAGAAACGACTTTGGACACGCAACCGTACAGTGGCGGCCATGGAAACTGATACCTACAATATTGTAATAAAATCTATGTTACGCGACTTATGAGCTGTATTGTGGAAATATTTACTTCATAAGGGAGTTAATGTTGGTTATATTAAGGCATTCTTAATGCACTTTAGATGCTATAAAATGTATATTTAACAATGTATTAATTATTATTGTTACAAATGTGTTTAGTTAAAAAAAAGGTTCGTTACAAACATAAAATGAAAAAGTAGTCGGCCATTTAAATAATAATTTTGTAATAAAAAAAAATACCTCAAATAACACATCAGAATTTTGATTGATCCACATTTTGAAGAACTATATTTATTTATTTTTTTACACCAACTACTTGTAGGTATCGCGGTCAACAATATAACTGAACTTAACATTTTATTTTAAATAATAATTTTATTCCGTCCCGCTCTCAAAGCGGAAGGAAAAATATTACAAAAATCAATTAAATACAACATAATGTTTGTTTAAAAAATTATAAAATTATGTCACCTTGTTCCTTGTTTGTTGAGGAGTAATATGTCTAAAGCAGGAAATAATAGGCAAATTGCGATAAATCTAGTAGAACAGCGGAAAAAATATTAATTGGTTTATTTTTAAGACTTATCTGTCATCAAAATAGTCGATCCAGTAACTATTAAATTTAATAATAATTCGAACGTCTGGCTCAATTTTATTCAAATATATCATCAATAAATCAATCATGTTTAAATATACAAAAAAAAACTATCCCAAAAACTTAAATATTTTAAATAAACTGCAAATCTCAAAGGTGTGCCACTAAATTTGTCCTGTAGTGTAAACCTTTCACGCGTGGTAGAAAGTGGGCCCACCGCCGTATCACGCAACGAAGAAATTGCAAAGAATTTATGCTTTTGATACGATATGACGCCGGGGTCTAAGGTTCTGTTCCCGGAAGAACACTTGACTTATTGTTAGTATCGACGTAACTGCCAGTTTCGCTAGTATTTATAGTTAAGTTGAAATATCTGTACCTTTAGTTGAATATATTTTGGTTGAGACCGTCGTCGTATACGTAAATTATTGTATGATAAAACTGATATGTATATGAGACGCGGGATAAAACTTTTAGTTCTTTGCTTAGCCATATTATTGAAAATTAAAAATTGAGTTCTTAAACTGGCACCTTTAATCAACCACGAGCACTTTCTAACGGGAGACTTAGTTTTTCTTACACCGTAAGTTATTTGTATTTTCTGTACACTCGTCATTCTACAAAAACAGATATTACAATAAAACTCTCGAAACTACCTAAAATAATATGTTCTTCTTAGAAAATGTTACCAATACTCGCCTATAAAAAACTTTTAAGAGCTAATTATTAAAAATGAAAATTTTCGTGTAACCCGGTTAATGTTCAGAATGTCTCCACCAAGTGCGCACTTCTGAATAAAAATGATTTGTGTTCGTCAGGCTGGCAGGACCCCTACTTGTTTTGAGAATATTTTTTTCATAAACCCAAAATCTTAAGATAGTTGTGTAGTATTGATTATATTTTTATTATGTACATTAGCTGTATTACAGCATATTAAAAATACAAATCAACCGTCAAGATGTTTCAATTTTGAGAAAAAAAAAACATAAATTGAGCACACATAGTTATATTGTTGCTATTAAATAAAAACCTTGTAAAATGCGTAACACACCTAATTTAAAAATAAAACATAACCGCAAATACTATGTTAGGATAAGGATAATAATAAAATAATAATTTTAATATTGCGACGGTATATAAAAATAAATTAATTATCATTGAAACGTATAAAATAAGTAATAAACAATGTAGTATTTGCAATATTACTATAGTAAACAATGACTTACGGTAGGATTTAATTGCCCTGTGGATTAATTTTGGTGTGAATTCAATAAAAAATTTAAACAAATACTTATATGCTAATTATTGAGGTTAGAGGAAAATTTATAAAAAAAAAAAAACATAAAAATACATTTAACGTGGACATTAGTTAAAAATAAAAATATCATTCAGCTAATAATAGACATTCGAAATAGATTTTTTTTTTCAAAAAATACATTGTCGTATAGTCTTTATATAGAAAGTACAACTTAAAATCCATCCAGAGAGGCACACTATCGAGAAAAAAAACATATGTTTTATGAAATCTTAAAAACAAGTAAAAAAATTGTCTAAATCATAAATTCTGAATGGTCCCTCTAACTCAACGAACACTAGTACAAGCCCTTGGGGAGTAATTAGCGACGTAAAAATTGAGCGCTTTACCGACATAAAAAAAGTAATGAAATATGCACGCCTCATTTTTACGTAAATTGTGCCGACACTCAGTGTTACAGCTCTATTAAGAAAAATTACTACCTTTTTGCTTTTTTTACAGCGCTTTTTATTGCTGAGAAAAGTGCTGTTTTTTAGGGTTCCGTAGCCAAAATGGCAAAAACGGAACCCTTATAGTTTCGTCATGTCCGTCTGTCCGTCTGTCCGTCTGTCCGTCTGTCACAGCCGATTTACTCGGAAACTATAAGTACTACAGTGATGAAATTTGATGGGAATATGTGTTGTATGAACCGCTACAAAAATATGACACTAAATAGTAAAAAAAAGAATTGGGGGTGGGGCCCCCCATACATGTAACTGAGGGATGAAATTTTTTTTTTCGATGTACATACCCGTGTGGGGTATCAATGGAAAGGTCTTTTAAAATGATATAAAGTTTTCTAAAAAACATTTTTCTTAAAGTGAACGGTTTTTGAGATATCAGCTCTCAAAGTCGTAAAAAGTATGTCCCCCCCCCTCTATTTTTATAACTACGGGGTATAAAATTCTAAAAAAAATAGAGGTGATGCATGCTAATTAACTCTTTCAACGATTTTTGGTTTGATCAAAGTATCTCTTATAGTTTTTGAGATAGGTTGATTTAACTGTAATTTACGGAACCCTTCGTGCACGAGTCCGACTCGCACTTGGCCGGTTTTTTAAGAGATGGCAGAGATTTTTACGGCTTTTAAATCGCGTTGTAGTTTATGACTTGCACAAAAAAAAAAGTTTTTTCTTCTATTTGTACTTGCCTATCATAGTTATTGTTTAGTTTTAGTAACAGAACCAAGACATATTATTCCTCAAGCAAAGCGTTTTCACATCAAAAAATCAATGTTAAAAATAAAAACGCATTAAAAAAAGTAGGGTGCCCAACATTAAAAATTATTGAGGACAAGATCGTTACGCAACGTGAAAAAATCGGCCAGCAGTGCATCCAACACAGGAAAACATGTAATTTTTTCTTCTTTTTATAAATAAAAAGGCGACCTAAAAAAAGATCGGAGTCAAGTTCAGTAAAAATGCGTCATTCGGTTACGTTAAGGATTTCGTTTTATTGTGACTCGTACCGTGGGCGTACTGTACTCAGGTACTTGCGCTTTCATTGACGTACTGTGATTGTGTGAGATATGTGCGCCTTATATCACGGGCACACTGTATTTATGACTATTGATAATATTGATTAAGTTTTTAATTTTAAATAATGTATGTGACTTTAAAATATTTCATGAGTAGGTTTTTAATACTCATATTGTGATTAAGTTATTATCGAGGCATTAAAATGTTTAATAGTGACTACTAGTTACGGTAGTTTACCTTGATAAGATTAAATATACCTACCACTTTGTCCTCTACTTCAATTAACGAACCATTTTTCAAAAAATCAAACACAATAACCGATCGACAAAACGCTTGACCAACCGTTAAATTGACAAACAGCCGTTACACGTATCAAAAAACACACAAATCACACCGACAGTAATTAACACGTACCTAATTAACTAACAAAAATTTCACACGTGTAAAACGTGTAAAAAATGTAAAATCAAACTGAAAGGCTATTAAGTAAACCAACACGACAGGTGTCAAAGTTATAATTATCAACTTATCACAATGTACGAACTGCAATTTGTAAGCAAAGTACCGAGGGTGATATGACAATTAAAAAATTATAAAAGTACTGTTTTTTTTGTGTAATTACTAATGTCAGTTGGCGACAAATAGGGCTGTTGAGTGCACGCAAAATGCTGTGATACTTTGTACAAAATGAATTGTAGTTGCAAAATAGTAAATAGGTATTCTTTAAAAAAAATCTTTATTCATATGATCGTTATTGACAAAATATTTCATATACTTAGAGTTTGACCAGAACTTCTGCGAGATGAGAAAGCTTCCCGTACCCGGACAAAAACTAGCCTATCACCATACTCGCCCACTTTCCTCCTATTTTTATTCATATACGTATGACTATTTAAGGACACATTACTCATAACTAAGAATACAAAGAGATAAATTCGTTAAACAAACGCGTAATGTACTGTTTTTTTAACTATTTTGCTTTTCTTGAACCTAATAACAAAATCACGACCTCATTATTTTGTTATTGTTTGTAGGGCTCAATGTTTGCGTAAACGATCACTAGGAGAAATAGCTTGTATAAATAGATTGAAGCCTGCATAAAAAATACTTAAGATTCGTAAAGAATTCACATTATTCGCGAAAAATTATATTGCGGCATTGTAAGGTTTGTTAAATGCACCAAATCTGATGTTAATGCTGATCTATTAAAAACTTTTAGACACAGCAAATATTACTAGTAAACAAGTACACTTTTACTACTCGTAGCCTCATACTCAACAGAAGCTATTACTGCTAGTAAAGAGAATACATAATGCCACAATTAAGGCTAACTGAATAACCACCTAGCAATAAAATCCTGTTAAAACAACAAAATACATAAACAAACAGATTAATATAAAATTTGAGAAAGCATATGTCATATTGATCCCCATAAACATATCAAGTAAGATTTACAACATAAATAAAATGGCATTAATAAACGCACAAACACAGAAGTCAGTACTGCAAGAAAAATGAATTTTTATAAGAAGTATTTATCGATTCAAGGCGACAATTACTCATCGGTATCTTATTCTGTGACTCTTTCTTTAAATAAAACCAACCTTGGACAAGAAAGTACTCGTAACTCGTAAACAATGAATAAAAAACATAAATACTTATAAATATAATTGCTGTCTGTTTGTTTAAAAAGGTTCCAAGTGTGTTTAATTTTGTTGGAACATGATTGTGCAGAATCTTTGTGGCAATATGCAATTTTACAATCGTTTATTTAACCAAATTTTGCAAAATGGACTACTAACGGGGTTCTAGTTTGTAGTTAATAGACTGTAGGTAGAATTGGCAATTAGACGTGAACCCCAAATCGGTAATTTGGTAAAAAAATACCGAAAGGTTACATAACTTTCAGAGTAACAAATAAATTATGACAGCCGATGACAGACTTTAATACCAGCCATAATAAGCCAGCCAAAAATATGGGTTTTCGTACTTACAACTAATGCCAAATACCTACACATTATTTACATCTAAAATAAATATACTGGGTCAAATATTGTTAAGCTGCGTAAAGTTCTATAATGTAAAACTGTCCGCCCCTTAGTAATTAGTAAGGTCAATAATTGCTTGCATTATTATTACAATAGCGTAATAAACTAATCGTTCTAACACAGGTTAATCTTATTAATAAGGTGATTAATATTGACCATTGCACAACGCAAAGTTCAAACAGAGTAGCGTGGAAGTATCAAGGCTTTATCTTCAAAAAGAAAAATAGCCACGTCTAAAGGTATCTGAATTTCACAAATATTTTTCTCTCAGTGTCTCAGTGCCCTAAACTCTGTTCTAACCTTTTAGGAAAACCTAACTGTTTCCCGTGGTTTTGCCCACGTGGAAACTGCTGCCCGTACCTTGCTAAAATATAGCCTATTTCCATTGGGGATAGTGTAACTATTCAGTGAAAGAATGTTTCTAATCAGTTTGGTAGTTTCGGAGAGCACAAACAATCAAAGAAATTACCTTCTTATAATATTAGTATAGATTGGTCCTCAGATACAATTCCCAAGGTTCATTTGGTCCTTTGACTTCTGTAGTTACTGAACCCTATAGAGTCTAAGGTCTCCAGTCTTCCTTATCACGAGGGACCTCGCACTGGCCTTGCAGTAGGAATGTGTTCAACCGTTTATCACTATGTATTTGATGTAATGATTACTCATTAAAAGATGGCCGTTTCTTGAAAACCACGCATTTGTATGCGGTGATACGAAATTACAGTTTTTGTTGTCTCGCGTGATGAACTTAGGAAGTGGGCTGTCAACTTGTTTTAAGTAGTTTATGTGAAGGTATGAATTAAGATGCTGTTGTGTCATTTATTACCTATTAGGTACTTCTTATATGACTCTTTTGTAAAGAGGTTTTAAGTACCTATACTAAAAACTATCAGAAAGTACCTTTAGCTGAGTATAAGAGTACATTTTATTACAGTGAATTTTTATAACTCTTTAAAGCACAAAACCACAAACCATTTTGAAAATCCAATTACCTAATAACAAATTAATTCCTCTCATCACGAACAAAATATAACATCCAATACACAATTTCTAAAAAAAAAAACACAATCAATGCAATCCTGAACACAATATACAAATCATTCGCCATCTCTGTTATTCTCGCAAGAGTGAGTGAGAGGCAAACGAGTTAGTTTAGATAGTTGTTAAGATATGGCTATCTCTGCCGCCCACGGAATGTCCGTGGTCACCCGACCGAGGGGACTTCCTACTCCAGTGTTGGGACGTACACTGACAATTTTTGTTTATTGTCCCTGTTTGTTGTGTGGTCTTGGTTGGTCACCCTAGTTGTGAATATTTTAGTTTTCGGTAAGAAAATAAAATTGAGAAAACTAAAAAAAAAGATTTTTTTGTTACATTTTCACAGATTTCGGGTTAAGTAGGATATAGAGCAATTATTTTAAAGTTTTCTTAACCCCCACTGAATAGATCATGATTTTTTTTTTTCGATAAAAACGTGACAGCTAAATGGATATAGGTAGGTACTATTGCCTTTTTTTCTAAGAATTATAATAGTACTTAGTTAGTATCTATTTTTAGCAAACTTATTGTTATTGTAAAAATATAATATTACTCTCACAGCAATTCTCAATGAAGTGTAATCTGAGAAAAAATGACTCAACAACTTATACATACAAATAGTACATTGCTTGCAAAAAAAATAAACATAATCTGTGTTGTGTCATTTGGCAACAAAACCTGAGCCTTATGCCAAACATATATTTATGATGCTTATTCTTTTCTAGATAAGAAAATATTCTTTTATACTAGTTGCCAGAATGTACAACATACTCGTGTGTTACTGAGCCCGAAATTAAGATAGGTCATCCGAAACTCGCTTTAAGTTAGTGTCAAAAATGGCGGATTTTTCAATCGTCTTAGTTCTCAGACAGTTAGAAATTAGATTAAAATTAGGTATCAGTAAAAGTATATTTATTGATAGAGCGATCATTGGAATTAGGTAAGTATTATTGTCTATTATCACCTGCATAAAGACATACAAAAATGATAGATATATGTAGTGACTCGTCCGTGTGATTAAAACATGTTATCTAGTGCACTACTTTGTTGGTACAATTTACACTGAAACGGCCCATTGTATACACGACCATCTAAGTACAAAAATTATTCAAAAACAGATACTTTCCAAAGCGAAACAGGCATTTTTTCCTAATTGACACTCTGATTCTGCTAGCATTGTCCATACGGACGGACTCAGGACCAATAAAAAAAAGCCGGCAGTGGCCATCGGTACTGACCTATGTCAACAAACAGTGACGTGTGCCTGTGTGAGAGTGTGCACATGTGTGTGTGTAGACCTCGCAAGAGTATAGAATGCGCAAAAGAATGCATTTTTTGTTTTGCCTTCTAAGCTTGTTGGAATGCAAGGTTTTTGTCCTTTGGAATGAAAATTTGTATTGTTAATGGTGTTTTTCTTATGAAATGGTAATTTTAAATAGGAAATTATGGTAAGTTTGCAAGAAACTAAATGGGGTTTTTGTTATTGTGATGATTTATTAACACGGTACTTAATTATAAGATGGATTAAATATTTTCTGCTTCTTGATTACAGATTAGAAGATTGCTAATATAAAAAAAAAACTATCTAAGAAAGATTCTTTACTTATTTGGATATGAAAAAGTTTTTTGGTTTTTTTCTAAACAGGAACTTTTTTCTATCTATCTTGTGGATCTATGCGTATAGTATATCGGAAGTGACAAAACTTTAGCTTAAAACTGTAATTAAACCACCAGCTTGAAAATAATAGCAACAAAAAATATAACCGTCTCATATCCAGACACATCTGTAACAAAATAGGTCTACGATTGAAGTGCTAACAACGAGACAATGACAGGCGCATTCAGATAACCTCATTTCTTTCTGCGATAGCACGCACACATGCGCGGTGCACACACAGACAAACATGCGACTATCGGGATGAAATCTGAGAACGTCACTTAAAAATAATAGGTTTTTGTTCTTTTTTTCTTGTTGGTGGTTGTGGCTTTTTAATTGTGGTGTGTTTTAGATTTTATGTTTTTTTTTTTGTGAGAGCGATATATTTGGTATTTTGAATGATCTCTACGATTATTTGCCTTTAAAGTATCCACAAAGAGCAAGAGAACACTGTAAGTGCCACCAAAAATTAATCTACACCATTATAACGCTTTCTGAATGCTCAGCTCCAATCATAAAAAGTAATACTTTGAAATAATTTCAATAAAAAATATAGACTAAATGACGATTAAAGAGCATAAAATCAAACAACAATCATTTCAAATTACAATAATCTCAATTTTATGAAATTACAGCACCTTAATCGAATGTAATGATTTTACCACAACAATAAAGACTCAATAAAAATTATATGTATCAATGTGTGAGTGAATCTCATATGTGTGCAGTAATATGTATGTGTGTGTTTGTGAACGATGATGCAATACCTAATCGTGTTTATCGGAGAAATGACGACGCGGCGTGCATTTTTTATTATGTTATGTAACGACATATGTGCCTGTTTTTATTATTAGATGTCTCGTAATTAACTGTGTATTATAAACAATACGGTTACTATTTAAACACTGTCTAATATATATGGCATTTGTCTTATCTACCTCTTTTACGATCTATTACATTACATCGGCTGATGAAGTTGCTTAAATACCAATATTCTTGTATTAATTGCATTTATTGTCCAAAGGTTTTACGGTAGTCATATACTTAAAAAGGTAGTTTATCACATAAAATACGATACTTCTGTTAGTTTAGAGGTTTCTCAAAACAGCCGTAAAATGTAGACGTTAAATCAAAACGGGTGTAGCAATTTATAAATATTTCGTAATATCGGACTGGAAATAAAGTTTATATCTCATAAATTACATATCAGGGACCTTCGGGTAATAAAAGTAGGTACTAAGAAAGTACAATAAAATTGTGCGGCGATAGTGTCAACGTCTTTGAGTTAAAAATGCAGGAGGAATGCACTTTCAGGGCTAAATGATAAGAATTGTAAAGGCCATTATCACAAAGGAATTACTTGGCAGTGCAACAACTGGTTTGTTTTTTGATTTTTGCAAAATAAGATTATTTTATTTCTCGAATTTTGTGAAAAGTTTTCTTTCAATATTTTTTCTAATTGTTTTTAAATACTAAAGAGTTCTTAATTAGGAGGAAAAATTTTCACCAGATATACAAACCCTACATATATTATAATGACGATTTATTGAAAAGCAAGCCAATTCAAGTTCTTTTTTTAAGTTCCTTTCTTGCAATTATTATTTAATTTATTCTTATTTACACTAACTCAACTTATCAGCAAAAAATCTACTTTTTAAACATTACTCACTCAAAACTAAAGGTCTACACGCTATTGATAAAAAACCTAATCGATATACAAACACTTAACCCATAATAAAAGGCGAAAGAAAAAAGATAAAACAATGCTTAATTTTCTTATAAATTTTCAACAATATTATATGAGGAACAGAAAGTTTCCCGACAATACTATTGTACTTTCGAAGGGACAAAGTAACATTCATACAGTATTCATGTGCGTGCCTGGGTCATGATCACGATCATCGAACTCGCATTTTTAAATCGATTACACCACAATGGGTGCGCGGAATCGATTCCAATTTTTATACTTATTTCCTTTTCCGATTGTATTCGTAATTAATCGGATTGTGTGTTAATAGTTTTTTGTTTTTGAATGTCACTTTTTTGTGAATTTGATTATGTAATTTTGTTTTTGTTTAAGGTAATTTTTATAAGTTGTGTTGAAGTGTCTAAGTTTTAAATCTCTTGTAATATTTATAGTGCTATAAATCCTATAAAGCATTATATTCTAAGTTATTACTAATAACCATACAAACATAACAGCTCTAAATAACGCAAATATCCAACTAAACCACAAAATCCCGATAAATCGTGCAAAGAGGAAGATAACGTAATAAAATCGCCATATACGTCCATTGCCGTCCACGTGTAGGCCCATAATAAAAATAAATGGTCTCTGCAAAACGAGAGAGTTCGCTCACCTCCCTAACCTAAGACAAGAGTTTGCGCTTACGCATCACGCACACACGCGCGTTTGTAGGTCGCCACACGTATGCACACACTGCCGACGCACACAGACAAACGACGCCCACATGCGAAAGGGGCGCGTGCGCTGAACAAGTTTAGACAAACGGAAGAAATATTATTCTCTTTTTAGGTACAGCATTTGCTCATTCTATTCTTGAAATATGTATTTTTATGGTTCTCTTTTTGTCGTCGAAATAGGAATAGAAATTGTCGGTGTACGTTTTTATTGTTATGAGTGGCGGTTCGATTTAGATTCTTGACGTACTTTTCTGAGATTTATCAAGAATTTAAATATACATGAATATTTTAGATATTGTGTCTACTTGAGAGATTTACAAATACGAATGAAACAGTCAATAACATCTTTATTAATTAATGATTTCATATTAAGAAAGTCGGTAGGTACATTTTTTTTGATAACTACTTAAATATCGTTGCTTTTTCTTATAAAAAAAGGTATTATTACTATAATGCGCAATTTTACTTATAAACACTATGTCTACGGTAGATAATAACAACAGCGTAATAATCAATTATCCTTAGGTAAGAAAACATTTTCACACTTCCGATAACGCTGATATTACAAAACTTTCGACCTATTTACTTCTAAAACTGTATTATAGAGGTTCTTAAATTACAGGTATGCACTAATAAATACCTATTATTATTGTTTATTTAACAAAAACCGATACCGTAACTTTTGCGTACGTTGCTCTTTGCAATTTTTACGTTTGCACGTGTGTGTAGAGTCTTGACCTACGACAACAATCTTGTGTATGTGTGAGTGAGTGTGGGTTGCGTAATTTTTTCAGTGAGTTTGTATAAAAAATGTATTGTTTATCATTGTTATTTTATACAATGTATTTTGTAATTATATCATAAATTGTGTAACGTATTATTGAATGAGATTTTTTTATTGGAATTGTAGTAAATATTTATTACAATGTTATTCGCTTTTCATCGTGATGCGCCTACGATGTTTTAATACTTATTTTTGTTGGTGTACTGAATTTCAAGTAGTACTTTAGTTCTCGAATAGGTATTTTCTGATCAATGAAAAAACGGGCTTGTCATTTTTTATGCTTATGTTTGTGTTTAATATTTTACTTTATGACAATTTGGAAATGGATTAACAATGTTTCATTGCCGAAATATGTTTGTAATATGTATCTTTAAGATAAGGATTTATTTCTCAAAAAAGAAGAAAATAATTTCCATAACCTTCTCAAAAACAATACAGCATTGTTTTAAGAGAAATATCATAATTATCTTTATAACAAAGTCGGACTCATGCAAGCGAGTAGTACAAAAGAAGTTTATTTTTAAGATCTCAGCACAAAGTGCTTCGCTGTGCGAGTTTGAAATAATTAAATTTTTATTCACTCAAACTGTATTGAAGCTTTGAAAAAGTTTTTACGATGTTCCTTTTGTTAACAGAAAAATGTTTTTTTACTTTTACTTATTTATAAAAACTACACATTCATTTTTGTATCGCGAAAAATACAAAATTCAAAGTACAAGTCAAATATAAAGTATTTTATAGAATGTACGCTACTACATTTTATAAAAATGATTTTATATCAATAAATATAAAACCGATTGATGTTAAATTACATAGTTGTGTAATATTCTCAAGTAATTGTGTCCGCCATTTTATTTCTACACTTTTAAAGACGCATCTATCATACTTTATAATAAAGTATTTAGAAAATAGAAAGTTAATAAGTTATATTGCCTTTGCAGCTTTGTAAGAATCATATTTTTCCTTTTAAATATCTATTAAGCATATACAACACTACGATGCCTAGTAAAAGAAACACGTTTAGGTTTAGGTAAAAGAAAATGCATTTTTCTAAATTGCAAACAAAAGTTACAATAATTATAATAAAAAAAAAATGCAATAAGAGTCGATAATTTTTTGTGTAAAGAAAGTAAACCTTTTTAAGCCCGACGGCATTATAAAATGTAGTAATAAAATATTACTATGGTATTATTATACCTATTACCAAAATAATATTCAACATTTTAGTAAATTAATATCGAAAAGCTTTATATCTACGACCTATAACTTTACAAAACTAATTATATTATTTAAGTCAATAGGTACCAACATTAAAAACAGGAAAATATTTTTTCTTGTAATCTTAGATAACTTTATTTAGAAAATAATTACTTATTAAGCCACTATTATTTAAAGTTAACGAGTATTTTTACGGAAGTACCTATATAGAGATAGGTTAATTAATAGCCAAAATCAAAGAATCAAAGATAATTCAGTGTTAAATGTTTCAGATTAGAGTGTAAGTAGAAATAATTAATTACTTTCGTAAAAACAATATTCTATTAAACTATCCAATTATTTTATCGTTCAATACCTACGTAATTAATTGAAAAAAAGATTCATTCTAACCTACATTCCTTAAAAAAACAATTAAATACTTCACCAAGCTAAATATTTTACTTCCCTCTCTCGAAACTTGAGAAAAAAAAACCAAAATGTCACACTGACTTTTACCGCTCTGCACTTTGGATTAGGTTACTTTCTCTAAGTAAAGACTTAAGTTAAACTAAGTAAACAAGTCTATATAAACTGTTACTTTAACTTTTACTTATCTAATTAAGTTAGGTTAACTGGCGGACAAACAGTTTAAAAATGTATTTTTTTCTTAGTATTTGCAGGATGTTGGTTGAAGGTTGGTATTTAAGAAATTATGATATGAAAATGGTAATTAATAAACGCTTTTTCTTTCCCGTAATAGGTCCTGAACTTATTTCATTACTTGTTTAAGAACAATACATTCTTACATGCATTCTTTACACATTTTTTATCTAAGACTTTCACAAATGAACTTAAAGTGAGGTTAATAGAAAAGAACGCTAGCAATTTTTCCTATTTTATTTAATTTTATTTTACCAGCAAATTCCATTAAGATACAGAGAGGAATGTTACCGGAATCTATTGTTTATCTATTCGTTGAGCGGGCAATAAATCGGAAACTAGTTCGTAGAATTACGCAACAAGCTCTTAGCGGCCATTATAATAAAAATAAATACCTGCATTGAAATTTTCTCGATTTACATCCAAATCGATTCCTTAAACTCATCGCACAACTGTCAATCACTCACAAACAGAAAAAAAAAAAACAAAAAAAAAACGAAACCTCACTTCGATGCGTCACATAAGTTTTTTTAAGCAAAGACGAAAAGTTCGTTCGGCCTAAAAACTTTTTTTTCGCGATTTTTCAACGCGAAATGTGTGTGTTTACGTCAACATGTATTTTTCAAATGTAAGTGTGCGGCAAAAAAATGGTTGTGCTCGGCTCCGACCGTGGGCGTTCTGTTATAAGCACTATAGTCATAGTAGGCACGGCATGGCATCGTAATGCACTTATGTGTACTCGCTAACTTTTTTATTATAGTCTGTTATATCCAAGCGGTTCCTTAGTTTGAGGCTCGGCGAGAGAATACTTCTTGGTGCTTGTTCTTACGTAATCGCGTTTACTTTTTTTCTTATTTTAAATTTCGAACTCTTATTTTTATATTTGGAATACTATTTTCTTCTTTTTTATTTTCAAGCCGGAGTATGATATCTGTGGCTTGGTTAGTTGCTATGAAAAACTCTGTAGTTGTTATCTCTCGTTATTATTAATTACGTAGAATTAAGTGTGTCAGTAAAACAGATTGTAACTACATAGAAACAAAGTCGGCCATCGCTTTCGAATATAACAATCCCATTTCGCATTCCTTACTACATTTTATTTAAATACCATAGTTCATATTCATAGAAAATTGCCTTTATAATTTAAGAATGACACACTTACTCATTAATCTTCTAAGAAACTTTAGTTTGAAATAATAATGTTAGATATTTTTTCGTAAAGTATCAAGATTTTTACACTGCAAACCTTTCTTCGATAGTGTGCTGATATGAAATGGATTATTTTATTCTTTCTTTTCATTCTAGCCTGTTTACAATTACATTTAGTTATGCGAAACATGGTCCTGCATATCATAGTTTGAATCACATTGTATATAGGAAAAAAATCGTATCGATTTTATGGTTTAGCTTTAGATTTTTTAAAGTAACACCTCTACTAGATCACTGGAATATGGAGTCCCGGAATTTTGGGAGACAAAATAGTGTGTCGGGCCGAAGCCAACACGCTGTCGCAATTTTAATGACATGGTCAGATAAACGATCATAACCCTTTAGGTATACAACATTAATTACTTTTATTTTAATACTTTTTTACAAAAAAAGAGTCTATAAGATAAAGTTCTTTATTTATATAAATATCAAGACTGTTTGGTCGCTGTAAGTGATAGTGTGTGAGTGAGAGGGAATGCCCGCAGTTTTTCATTGCTTGTTCGTAAGGCGAAGTTTTTTACCCGATCGTTTTTATATCAGACCTTATTTGATGCTTTCTTGTAGGAAATATTTACTTTTTGTAGTATCTTGGGGCCTATGCCGGTGGTCTTGATTACGACCTGTTTTCTTAGTGTATTTTCTAAGTTTTTAGATGTTCAGTTTAATGGGGATTTAGTTTTGCGGCGGATTCCTGTTTTTATCGGAGGTTGTGAAAGTCTTTGATTTAAATATGTTGATTATTTAGCTTAGTAGGTACGGTCGATTTTTGTAATTGAACGATAGATAGATTGAAACATGGTGTTTTCAGTTAACATCACTAATTACGCGATTAATCCTTAAAAATATGAATTATAAATAGATATCGCATTTTCACGCCGAAACACTATACAGGACCTTAGGTACTTTTTATTAAGGTGCGGGAAGTTGGTTCATCGGGACGCAAGTGTATCCGTAATACCGTGGTAGGAACAGTTTTATTTTCTATAATTCTAGTGGCTTGTAAAAAATTACGTTTTTTGTTTAGAACATTTTTCTTTTGTGTAAAGAGATTGTGGTCAATCACTAAGCTTTTGCGGTCAAACCATTGAGTCGATTTAGAATTAAATAACTTAGAAGCTATGATTAGGGATGTTTATAGTACACGCAGAATACGAATAAAATTTAG
Organism: Helicoverpa zea; assembly: GCF_022581195.2. Lineage (NCBI taxonomy): Eukaryota > Metazoa > Arthropoda > Insecta > Lepidoptera > Noctuidae > Helicoverpa > Helicoverpa zea. The sequence goes on from NC_061476.1 coordinate 2,425,942, forward strand.
AGGAAAAGCGGGTAAAACGTCATTATCCTACTAATATTAGTTTACATATCGGAATAAAATACAGGCTAGTTTTTATATCCATGTTCTTTGAGACGTGGATACCACGGGTGCAAGCTAGTTTGACCAAACAAATACGTGATCTACTTACCCTGATTTTTATTAGTAAGATTAAAACAAGTGTTTATATAATTATTTAAATAACTGCTAATCGTAACCTACCTTACTTTGAATTAGTTGCGCACTCAATATTTTATATGATCTATTGAATATATTATTTGTAATATGAGCATTATTACAACGTCAATGTAGGTACTACAAATACTGCTTATTGGCAGAAAAATATGACTACGCAATAGTTTTATTAATTATTGCCAATTAATAGTACGACAAAACTCTTTGAATATTGTCAACATAGACAAAACTCTTTGAATATTGGTCGATAATTAGTAACAAAACAGCGTGAAATAGTATAATGATCAGTTTGACACATCCTTGTATATTTTACTTTGAGTTATTAAAAAAGTTGACAAGAAAAAAGTTCGCGGTTTTTATTTTGGTGGTTCAGTATGCTTACATGTAGAGAAAATTAAAAGTTCTTAGCAAAGCAGAATGCCTCTAATTAAAAAAATAAAAAGATTTTTATATCCATAATTTACTTAAAACTAAGAGGTCATCAAAATACAAACTCGACAAACATATTTTACTTGGAATGTGAATCAGTCTAAAGATAACTGACTACTCAAAATACCAACTAGGAAGCTATTACTACTTCGCTTCTCCGGATAAGAAGTAGCCTATAAAAATTGACTATCTAAGACTGAAAGAATTTTGAAATCAGACCTTTAGTGCCTGATTTGTGCATTTAAACAAACTCTTTCGGTTTATAACGTTAGTAAAAACTAAACCTTTGTAAAACAGGAAGAATTTAAACCACGTCTTCATTTGAACCGTACATACTTCTATTCAAATAGAAACCTAATTCAAAAATGCAAATTCAAATTCACCATTACAATTTATCATGTGTAATTCGTTTCACGACAATTTCCCTTTGTACCGTTTTACTATAATCATTATTGAACTCTAAAAATTGTCCCCTAGGTACGTAGGTTAGTTAGAACCCATCCAACCGTTGGATGTCACAAATAAGGGGTTAGGTAATGACTGCTTGAGGACTAACGAACGATTATTGTCAATTTAACTGTCGGTAAGTCCTCACTTATTGCGGAATTGCGGAATTCGTCGATATTGCATTGTGATTTCGAAATTATTTTTTATTGTTAATTAGGTACTTAGTCGATTTTTTTAAATGTCGAATCCAAAATTCAGTTATAAATTACATATTTATCGAGGAAACCCTAAAGGATCATTTTTACATGGACGGGGTAAAAGCCATGGGCAAAAGGTAGTCCTCAAATTATGATTTATGAATTTCAGATAACTACGTTAGTTTTTACGCCAATAAATATCCCATATTTACATTTACATTTCATGCTCAATCTTTTCAGCAAGACAGTTCACAAGAAGAGAAAGTGACTCGATATTCCAACCGTCTCAAAGAAGGTAGGTAAACAAAAAATATGGAGGGCAAAGCGAATAAGCTAAGAACCATTTGAGTCGAGATCGTAGAATGGTGTTCGTTAGTATCTTTTAATTTCAGCTAATTTTTATCTTACAACGACGACTCCTTTTTTACTCTGGAGCGAGCCATTAGCTGAGATGTAGTTGGAACAAAAATTTTGATACTTTGGACTTTTTTTTTCAATTTTCCAATAAAAGATGTTTATTTTATTTTGCTAAGAGCAGTATTGGTCGAATTTTCTTTGTAAGCTTTTGAGCTAATACGCAAAAGTTATCATGAAACTCTTAAGTTGATACTAGAATTTTATTGTTACATAAGATTTGCGAGTAAAATAAACTCGACGATAAATATAATATTTAACATAAAATGGAAAGTGCAATAACCATAAATACAAATCAGTTATATGTAATAGCTAGGTATACATAAATAATATTTCTATTCATAATCCTACGAGCTTCTTTATGCGGTTTAATCTTCTTCATGAAAAAACTCCTGAATAATATATAATATGAGTTTATTATAAGTTTGAAGAGTTTGCATACCCTGATTTCAAGAACTACTAGACGAATTAAAAAAAATATTTCAGTGTTAGATAGTCTACGTATAGAGAAAGGCAATTTATGTAGTTCCACCAACCACTAGTGGAAGATAGTAACAAAAAAATAGTAATATTCTTCCAATATAATAAATTCACTTTCAATATAAAAAAGTTTTTTTTTCTCTCATTTGGTAAAGCGGTATCGTAGTAGATAGACTAAAGAAAACATACAGACAACCCTATCGTAGATATTGTTTAGTACATATTTCTAAACCAATATGGAAATTATTCTTATTGCAATATAGGGTTTACGTCATACTAGTCATAATAATTATAAGAAAATGTATTGAGGCGCTAAACATGCTTAGTTCCTTAACAAGAAATAACTAGCAATGTGCTATTATTATATTTTAAAAGGTTCGCTGTATAATTTTATTGATATCTATGGCGTGATTGAAATTATGAAAAACTTAATTTGCAATTTTTATTATCATTCGTTTATTTTGTACGGTTTGTTATCAATTTTACCGTTATATCAATTTAACTTTATTAAGGAGCTAATTGAAAATATAATTGGCATGTTGACACGCGCTGCAATTTTTTCGCATTTAGAAAATTACTGTACGTAATTATAGTTTTTTTTTTTGAAGAAAACCGTTAAAGAAGTAATTAGGTACTGATTATATTTTCCGTTACTTTTTAAATAAGATTGCGTGTTAAAAGTCATATAATGGTTACGCATCGTTTTAGCTAAACTCAAAAGTTACATGATCATTTAAAATATTTTATTCATAAATAGTTTGTTTGTTTTTTGTTAGTACAAAAACTTGTCCAAGTATCAAGATCGTTTCGCCCTACTTGCTTCAGAAGAAATCTAATTTTTGCCGAGTTTTTCTCTTATTCCGCCGGCCCCCGGAGGGCGGTGTTTTCCCGCCAATTTGTGTGTGCTTGTGAAAATTTAACCGTTGTCATGTCGCACCGTTTCACTTCATGTTAATGAAGTGTTATTCGTGCTAGTCTCCTGTTTGCTATTCATATTTTTTTAAGAAAAATATGGTAAAAAAATAAGAAAAAAAAGTTAATATTATTTTAACTTATTTTATGATCTGTCCTAGTCAATGTCATGTAGGTACCTACCTTCCAAAGGGCCATATTAAAAAAAGATCAAAAATAAATTATTCAAACGCGAAAAACGGGCAGGTGTCGTACCACCACAAAAAACGGTGTTTTTACGGCCACTAAGAAAACTTTTCTAATAATGTCTCGAGTTAAGAGTGTCTTGTCGCTAATTGCGAAATAAATTTTGCAAGTTTTAACCAAAAAACTCGCTCTCTTATGAGTTACGAGCGAACGAAAAAAAGATTATGGCGAGCCGTGAAAGAAAAATGTTCGTGGCTCCAGCGTCCCGTATTCATAGGCGTTACCTTCTTAATTATATGACGTATATTGCCTGTAAATTGCAGTACTAAAAATAGGTAAAAAAAGAGTAAGCAATAGGCCAGGGAAGTTAAACTGGATTTATCTATCATGTTATAGATTACATTATGCAAAATATTTAGGTTTAAAACTGCTATACTCGTATTTTGGAGCAAAACTAATGTGAACTCACTGTACAAAACGATATAAGTACCTAAGTACTTAAAAAACCTATCCACAAAGTTCCTATTACTAACATTGTAGTAAATTACTAGTTTTTCAAGTATAGCGGGTGTCTTAAAAGTAGATTAAAATAAATGACTCATATCGAATGTTACCTTACAAGTCCTGAGATCATGTCAAGTGAGATACAGGTTGACATATGTATTACTGATTTTAGTTGAAAATTAATAGGAATGTCAGTTATTTTGTTACTTATATGCGTAACTGAATGTTATTATTAATAGCGAACACTAATATAATGAAACTGTTACACGTGCTATTATGACAGCAGAACTTTAAACATATTAATTAATTAGTAACTAATGTAAAAATAATTGACCTATGTCTTTCAAAACTTCGTGAGTATGATACCATAAAAACTAGCTTCAACAGATAAATAGATATTTTATTTTATGTTGTAAATTAGATGTTATTAGACCATCGACATTTAGAAATAATATATAGTAGGTATATTGTTCAGGCATTAATCTCGTGATTTGTCGTTAGTAATGACGTAATTTTATTCATTAGTAATTAAAGCCCTGTTTTGTTTCCATTTGATTCGATAGAAACCTTAGATATTTAGTGCAGATATCGGGAGTTTTATAGGTTCAGCTGCCAAAGAAACTATTCAAAATCAATTACTAACTTTAAATTATTTCTTGTGACTTTATTACATTTTCCTATTAGTAAGCATAGCCATAACTGCTATTAAACTTCTTGGTCAGATAAAGAAACCGCTGAGATTTTTCAATGCCAAAAATGGGTGTCTAAAATCTGCACTATGAATACGGCAAAAATGGGTTAAGAAAAATTACGGGAGATAGGAGAAAAGTGGTAAAAATTACCAAACGGGATGGGGTGATAGCACCATTTGACGTCATTATAAATGCCACTGTGTTGTGACGTCACGTTTTTATACAAGGGGTGAGTTTTAATATAAATAACTAGTTGAAGGCCCTGTTTTTTTTTGTGAAAGGTGATTTTTTGTTGCTGTTGTAGGAAATTATTATAAGTATTTATTGCAATACTACTAATTCTGTTTTTTTTTAGTAATCTACTCTACTTAATAAAATACTTATTAGGTACTAAAGTTGCCCAATATACCTAAAGGCTATTTAAGGCATAATACGTCTTTTCTAAGGCATAAATTTTGCCGCTTGAAGATTAAGCATTTTGAAAAAATGCATCAAGAAGAAGCTGTTAACGAAAAGTTATCCTTCTGATGAATGAATAAGGTTCATTTTACATGTCCGTCTAGTTCTAGACTGGTAGCACTAACAAATTTTAATATAACCGCGGAAAATTTCCCTTAAAACATTATTACCGATTCATGGAATAATCGATGACATACATTATTCAGTTTAAACCTATTAAAAAGATATTGAAATTTTGTTAACCTTCCTACAGTCAACATTTAGTACATCTACCTACGTAGTTTATTTTAGTTAGTCTTTCAGAATTGTTATTTTTACTCTGTCTGACATGACACGCTTCTGTTTTGGAAAGTGTGTCTATGGAGTTTCTTTTCCATAAGAACACTCATTTAAACCGTGCACATAGAGCTATACGATTTTTAAGAGCGTTGTTCTAAGCCAAATTAGTTTACCAACAGAAAGAACACGTGATTGTGTGTGTCTTAAGCTAGAGGTTTTTTATCCTAGTATTTTTATTTTGAGAACGTCCATCGAGATACATGAAACAGCTACTGGGTATTTGTAAAATTAGGGATTTAAAAACAATGTTATGTAACCCTTTTCTCAATCAAAAACTCACATTACTAAGTACAACCAATAAAAAAACGTTTCAACCATCACACCTAACAAGCTTCCATCGATCTACTTCATAAAAGGCATAAAAAAGTCTTAGAGACTATGAAGGATCTTTCCAAACCTATTAACTTTAAAAGCTGGCTGGTCATTATACTTCTTTTTTTAAACGGTCTCCCGTCCTACCCCCCTCCCCTTTAGAACACTTTTCATAATTACCGCTCCCTACCTCCCCTTGTTACAAGATGTTACAGTTAGAATCGTTTAAAAAAAAAAACAATTTCATTATCTTTGCTTCTGTGATTTTAAATTCGGGAGTTCGTTTTCTTTTTTTGAAAAGTTTTCTCTTTTTGAATTGAGGTTTTTTTATTTTATTGTGTTATAGAACTACTATTTCTTAGTCATGTATTAAAATATATATAAATTATATAAATTGAACTACTTTTTATCACTAGGTACACTAAGACTTGACATAACTTCTAAGAAAAGTCAGGAGATTTTACAAATATGTATATGCTTCCCTAAAAATCAATTAAGCGTTATGTAATCATACACTTATTACGTTAAGACTTAACAGATGATTAAAGGATAAAATTAAGTACGAAATACGCCAGGTATGAAAACGCGCCTTTATGTATAGGTAAAAATAGGTCATTGATTTATAAGGCGATAGCTAACCTACTTAGAAAAAAAAGACTATAATTATTACAGGTTCTAAGCCAAGCTCAGTTCACTGTTAATAAAAATAGATCAAAGACTTAGCCTGTTCAATCTTTATATCGGTCAAAGGGCTTTCGAGGTAAAGAAGAAAAAAATACATCCTAGGAATACGGGGCGTTATAAAATACTATAACATGTTAAGCAAGGCTAACAGCAAAAGTCGCAAAATCGCATCCTATAATGTCTTAAAAGTTCCAAAAAGAATTATTAAACATATGCATTCTTTTTCAGCGCCAATAAATAAAACCGACCGCATACGAAAACGCGAAAAAAGCAAACTTCTAAAAACCCAAACACTCTTCATTCGTCATTAAAAGCATTTTTAAAACAATATTTATACTTAAAAGGGGCCGCACAACAAAAACTAAGACAACTTAACTGAATTGATTTATACGAAAAACGTACAGCCACAGTACAGTCGCAAGCAAAATAAACGGAACAAAAAAAACTTAAACACATGTCGTAGTAAGACGGCGAACGTCAAAATCGTCTCAATTTCGAAACGAAAAACAATTGCTATTTGAATTTTAAATTCGACTCGGTCATTTTCGGTGGATTTTTTCGGAAAGCGGCACTATAATAAATCTAGAGGCAATAACGATAAATTCATTGCGAATCGACATGCAAATGTTGAAGGATTTTTTTCGACAATGTATATCGTACTTTTGTTTTGTGTATCGGAAACTATGGAGCTGCCCGTTTTGGTTGTGACTGTACTTTTTTAGGTGTCGGATGTTTAGAGCGAAGGGTTGTTGAAAAAACATGTTTGTTTTTCACCTTCAAATGTTAGGAAAAACATTGTGTCCGTCAGTCATTCGAATAATACTTTAACATACTTCTAACATGTCTTACATATTTTATTAAGAACAATTGTAGGTGAGTAAAAATACATTATTTTAGTAAATTAATATTATTGAAGTAGGTTTTGTCATTTGTACTAAGTTACATATATGTCATTTTCATGAATTACTTGTGACGTATGTAGGTAAGTACTTAATTTGTAATTTTAAGCACTTATAATATAATTAATCAGGTATAGCATTGTTTTAGGTAGTTCTATAGGAATTACCTAAATGTCAATGCTATATTTTTTATTCTCTCTTCTACCAATTAAACTAAGGAAAATAGTACCGGGTACTAGAGCAAACTTAAAAATATTTTCGACACATTAACCATACTTAATTTTTATATCAAATATTTTTTGTCCGACTCAACAGTTTTCGTCGGCGCCGCCCACAAAAGATCAAGTACCCGACTTGGTACAAAGAGTGTAGTTTTTATTTTGTCGGAGTACACTTTTCCGTTTCGTCCGACGTGGCGGGCTCTTTATTTTTTTCAAGCACCTGTGCTTTTTTTCGTTATTTACATGACTGTAGTTTTTTAAAATGCACGCAGCCCCGTTTTTGTAACAGTTTCAAGTAAAAATGTGCTCGGATTTTTTTTCGCTTAATTTACGATTAGTTCTTGTTATAGTTCGGCCATTCAGAGAATGCGTTCCTGACACGTCGCGATTGAACTGACGACGTAACTACATTCATTGATTATTGATATAATAATGTTGTTTTAATGCTCCTCAATTGTTAAAACGGTAAACAACCAGCAAAAATATTTTTATCGTAACTGCAACGCCATTGCAAAGTTACGTCGTCAGTTCAATCGCGACGTGTCAGGAACGCATTCTCTGAATGGCCGAACTATAAAATGTTAAATTGTATAAGGATTTATTTGTTGTTCTTATTTTACTTCCTGTTCTACTTTTCTGTTTAATTTAACTAGACTGTAGTTGTTACGTAATAGTTAAGATTCTTTCTTGTCATGTCTACTATTTTAAAATGCGGGCGGTGTGTTCCTAGCTCAAAGTCTTCTCACTATAAAAAATCACCTTGAAACGCGCAAAAAATTTAGACCGAAAAAATCATTATTTAATCCGATATCAGCGTACTATAAAATTACAACAATAAAATGCAGATGCATAACATCCCGTAACAAGTACTTCCTGACTTATCATACGCCACCTTGTACGCAGATGGTAACAGTATTAAAAAACAAAAAACAAAATGGCGCTCGGATCTCGATTAAATAAATTGTTAACACGCCCGCGGCGTTTTATCGCAAGATTTTTTATCTTACTCGATTCTATGCGAAAACGCTTCCTTAGTAATGAATATGCAACATTTAGATTGAGCCTAGATACTTTATAGTTCCTGTAATATAAAAAAAGAACACCTCACGCCACCCACTGCTTAGATCCACGATAAAACACTTTAGTACTAGATAAAGTTGTATTTATTAGACCTTACGCTAGTGGGAATTTTAATAAAAATTAAAACTCACCTTAAAATTTAAGTAATAGCTATTGGTATAGTGACCAATACCCAGTTTATTGGGGGACTCGATTAAGCGACTGTGTATGAAGAACATTCTTTGACCGTCAATCAATAACTAAAAAACAGGAAATAAAAAGTTAAAAAAAAAACAAATGAAATAAAAAATAAAGTCAACATTTATTCCTCAGAAAATAAAAAATGAAAAACAAAATTAAAATAAAATAAATTCGAACACGTTTGAAATGATCAGACACAGTCGCCGCCGCGGGTCCCCTACTTTTGGAAGATAACAATACACATTGAAACAGATGCCAACTCACTCGCTGAAGTGTCGACCAGCACTCCTCTAGGGTTCTCTCACTGATGCTCTGCCCTGACCGCGCTTGTTGCTGTAGGAAAAATGATCAATTAGCACCACATACTCTCATCTATAGTATCTGAAACCCTTGGTAACGTTACTAACTTTAATAAACGAAACTAAAATTACAAAAATAAAATTGCGAAAATAGCAAAGAGTTTCAGACACTATTTTAGTTTTTCGTTAATAATATAAAAGCGTAATGTATTAAAAATAAACTGAAATGTATTTTTATGAAAGTCTGAAGAACCAAGATTTGTTATTTTTTTCGACTATGAATAATAATGAGCTTCGTACTTTCTTTTTAGAAAATAAAGATAAAGTTACGATGTAATAATGTTTAATGGAATAGAAATAAAATAGAAAAATGAAGCTCACTATTGAGAAAATGGTTCTATGAAAACTCATTTAAATGAATTATGTTTTATTATAAAAAGTGGGTACTTGAATAAGTGAAGGTACGCTTACTAAAATTTAGCGCTATTTCTATTATTGGGTGTTCATTTAATAAAAAAATACGATTATACCGTATTAAATGTGTGGAAGAAATTATTGAACATATTTTTGTCACTATTACAAAGTGTTTTTTTCAAAGTTTTCATAGCACACTCATGTGTAGAAGATGGAAAGAAAGAAAAAATAATAATTACATCGATATTGAGGCTATTCAGGACATTTACCAGAGCGAAGGGTAACATAGCGTTGCGATCACCGAGCGGCGTCTCCCCGGTCGGCGACTGTTGTTGCGGCTGCATGCGTAAACAAACAAACATACATTAATTCCTTTATTACTAAAAACAAAAAACGCAACTAAAATTCCGAAAATTAAAAAAAAAATTGCCAAGTTAGAATATAAATATGAATTATGGTGTTCCATTTTCGAAATTTTAGTTTGGAATGGGTGCTTATTTTTTTGAAAATAAAAATGTGCAATGGATTAAAAAGAGGTGATTGCAATTTGTCAAATGGTTTTAGTACAAGTGATGTTAGACAAAATTGACAAGCAATGATTTGGAAAAGAGTTTGGAGTTCGGCATTCCTAAAATGTTATAACCATCTAAATACTAAACATAGCAACGTTTTAAGCAATTCAAAAGTTAGGTCAACCCAGAACTTAAATTAGTAAAAACAAAAAATAAAACTTACCCAAACTAGGATTGTTACCAAAAACTACACAACACTTCGTGCACATGCTGTTAACCAATGGTTAAAAAACGAAAATTAAAATAAAAAGACGCTAAACATCCGTTAAAAAGAACAATGTCCACTGAGAAAATTTTATTAAAATTATTTCTATTACCTCATATATACTTCTTAGGTAGTGTATAAGCAATCATAAGTTATGTTATTTATATGAGCTTTGCTGAATTTTACTAGTCATTAATAGATACATTCACAATTTTCAGTAAAGGAAATTCAATGTAAGTAAACGTCAACAATATTCTTAGTAAAACCTTAATCATACAACAATGGACAAAGTCTTGAAAGCGCAACAAAAAAACTAAAAGCGCGAAAAAATTCGCAACCAAAATATTTTTAGTAAAAAATGAGAAAATAAAAATTGTAAAAACAAGGACAGACACAACATTTAGAGTTAAAAATGTATTTACATCGATATTATTGAGTGTTGATAGTAAATTTACCAGCGCAAACGGTACGAGTGATCTTTCGCTCATGGTCGAGTCGGCTGAAGGTGACTGCTGTTGCTGCTGTCATCCAAGATGCGGCGTGAAAAAGATATAGCAGGTCAATATTTTTTTCATTTTTAGTTTTTTCAACATTTTAATGTTTGAAAATTCGTTTTAGGTTTTCTACAGTCGCAAACTTATTGGCTTAGTTATACAATGATATGGTAGGAATTAAACTCTGGAGCGAAGAGATGAGAATAGATATTGAGTTCATGTTGAATTTTAAGCTATAAGCATTTCAATTCACTTCAATTCGTTCTCGTTAACGCGCTACTTCCCACCGCAAAACTTAGTCAAAGAAAAAAAAACAATAAAATTCATTATTTTGATAGCAAACGCTTGACTCAACAATAAAAATATTAATAAATCAAATTTTAATTAACTATTCTGCTAAAAAACTTAACCACAAAAGCGCAGCGCGTCGAACCGTTAAATCTCAATTTACGCAAAAAAACCGATGAATGCGGAACACGAATCGTAAAACCGGTTTTTGTTCAAACAAAAATTTTCGGCGAAACAAAAAAAAAAGATTCGCTACAAATAACTGTCAACACCCCTTCAGTGAAAACAAAAGAGTTGGAAAAAAATTAAAAATAAAATGATCGCGTCCCTAATCCGTTGTGCCGTGGGAATCGCAAGGTGAAACGTATCCGAAACTAATTTAAAATGTAATATTCTTTCCTCTGTTGTTTTCGAGTTTTTGATTAAGAAAGTTATTACTATTTTTCCTTTTTGTTTTTTATTTTTAGAGCTGCGATTTTATTTCCTATTTCTGGAATTTTAGTTTTAGAACGAACATTCGTGTTTGCAATGTTTGAATATGGAATGAGAAGTTTTGCGGACGGAATTACTAAGTAATTTTGCAAATAGACTTTATTAGATGTTCCAAATGAAATTGCGAATAAACTAAATTAAATATTTTTTTTTAATGCACAAGGACGACAAGGAAATTACGTTTGAATGCATACAAAGGATATGTTTATATGACAAAATATCTCCCGCCAAAATCAATTCTTATTTCAAACATGACACTTCTAAATTCATCAAACCAATTTAAAAAAAGAGAACATAGGTTATGACAACGATTGTGGATCCAAATTGACGTTATTAACACAAAAAATATCAGTAAACCGGAATACATAATCAAACCATATGCTAAAAACAAACAGTCGTTGAAAAAGAAAAAAATATACCTAATCGAGTCCGCCGACAAGTTGATCACAGGTAATAATAGAATTATCACAGATTATTGTTATTTACATATCCTTTGTAAAACCGGATGCGACATAAGGACACAAAAACGATTTAATAATAACTTTGACGAAGGACCTTAACCCTTTCTTGGTTTAACAAAGCTTACAATATGTTGCCTTGTCTCGTTTCTTTTTTTTATTTTATAAGGAAGGGATCATTCAAATTTGGAACGAGTTTCACCTCGGAGTAATCTGAGGTCAGTTCTACATGAATCTTTGAACAAGATAGACGTAATTTTATAAGTGTTTTGTATTCAAATATACGCGTATTCGTAAACTTTATCAAGTGATGTGTTGATTTGTTTCATGAAAGGACTGTAAGTTTCAGTGAAAACGACTCAGTGGTTTCTAAGCACAGGTAAGTTTTCACCGCTGTTTGCCGTCGGTATCAAAAGTATTCGTGAAGACGTTTGAATTTTCGACTTCTAAAAATGTTTTGATTTCTAAACATATTTTCTAATCACATCACTTTTGACCCTTAAGACATTCTAATGTTTATGTTTGATTAAGAAAATTATTCTAATTATAATTCCTAACACTAAATGACGTCCTAAGAATCCTAAAGTTTTGAAAAAAAAAGATCACTCACCTGTATTTCATTGACCAGTTTTTCAGTCATAATCTTGTGGTCTGGCGTGGCTGGCGGCTGCGGCGTCGGAGGCGCCGGCCCCGGCTGGCTGTGGCCCTCCCCCAGCTGGTCCTGGCTGGGAGAGCCTGGCCGGCTCCTGTTCCAGAAGTCCTGCATCTTGAACTGCCTCTGCGCCTCAGCCGCTTGCTGCAGAGTTGGTATGTGGAGAGATAGAGGGGCAGCGCGGAGGTCCAGCGCGCTGCCTCCCGCGGAAGCCTCGGGGTTGCCTTCGGCGGCGGTCATCTTGAAGGAGTTCTGGAGCCAGCTCGCCACGAAGTTGTCCTCCTCCTTGGGAGGGTCCAGCAGCCTCGGGAACGGCGGCGCGGCGCTCGGCTCAAACGCGCCCTCGCCGCCGACCTGCTCGCCTTCCTCAGCTATTTTCGGTACTTTAGCCTCCCTCGGTGAGCCCTCCTCTACCGCTTCCGTCTTCCGATACTCATGGAGGTCCCTGTACCTCTCCTGCAGCGCTAGGGATATGTTTTCATTGAAGTATTTCAACATTAATTCCAGTTTCGGACGTATCGTCACAACGAGGACATGCGATCGCTCGCGGTTCTTTTATTCACACTCTTTTTGTACTCCGACGATGTCTTCGGATCTGCAATACAACAATCTTTTTAGCGCGACGCGTCCGAAAAATATTTCCGAAAAAAGTTATCGCGGTTTAAATTTATTTAATTTTTCGCGGCCGAGTCACCCCCGGAAAAGCGCAAGTCCCGTGGAAAGCGGAAACGAGACCTTCTTGAGACGCGGGCGGACGACGACTAACTTCTTGGTGGAAAACTTGAGCGTCGCGACGCTTTCTTGCGGGGTGGGGCGGACGCGCGCGCCAGGCGAAGACGCCGGTCCAACTAGCAAGACGCGGCGCCGCCCCCGCCGCCTTAGACGTAGCCAAGAACATCCCCACCGACGCCGGGCGCACGCGCCCCGCGTTTTTTCCGCGGAAAAATGCGTCCGGTCAAGGAAAAGACGGCGCGGCCGGCGGCGAGCGGCCGCCGTGTGACCGCCGCCTCGCCCCGCGCGCCGCGCTCCCACACACTCGGACACAATTTCCCCAAAAACGCATGACGGACCACTCGGACTACTACGGCCGAAATAAGAACTATTAAAAAGGGCGCTAAGGACGCCGCAGGGTGGTCGCCCCTCTCGCTCGCCCGACCCCGAGCCTATCCCACCCTTGCATGTTAGAACGGGACGAGTAGAGCTCCCCATTTTTTTCTAAGCCGCTATTAGTGAGGGAGGAAATGAAAAAGAATGGGTTTCTTTGTGATTTTTTCTTAATGACGTCTGTCTCGCTTGCACTTAGAAGTTTCGTATATCGCTGTTTCGCATAGAGTTTTTAAGCATTTCTTTTCGCGACGCCTCTTTTACTATTGTGTTTTTTTTTCTATATTCAGGCGGGGCTTAGCTTATGGGGATTTAGCCAACGATATTTTTGTGAGATTTAACTTTTTCCTGTTTTACCTAAAGTTAGGGAAATGGGATGCGGAAGTTGGGATTTTCCGCCTTCTTTGTATACTTACATATTTGAACTAGAAGGAAAGTTATTTTTAGAAACATGTTGGAAACTTTTTAACGTATCTTTTTCTTTTTTCAGGTACTTTATCGTCTTTTGAAGACCAGTCCTACAAATCATTGGCTTTTTCTAAGTTTAGTTCTAATCTACGAACTGAAAGCTTTGTATCTCAGTGGGGCGCTGTGTTCGCACCCCCGAGAAGCTTTTCCTTCGCAAAAAGCTTATTCTGCTACCCCACGGCAGATGGCGTAAGTAACTGCGAAAATTTTCTTCGTCTTAAACTTAGACTTCTTCAGTTATTTAAAAGTGTTCTAGTCAAGAAAAAACAGGACTGCTAGTTATTTATTGATTTACCAGAGTTTTTTTTTGTAATTAAGCACCGAATTGTTTTATGTCTAATTTCCTATTTCTAATTTATTTCCCTGTACTAAGACAGTTCTGCCCTCTATATCTATTGTTTGAGTAAGGGTAGCTTATAACTCAGATCTATTTTCAATGTTTAACTTGTGTTACTAAAGGTACTTTATTCAGAACATTAGTTAAGATTAAATAGTAGTTGGATTTGACTTCATATCAAAATTCAGTTAGGTATAATTTTCATTCTATTAGAAGAGACTTGTTACTGTTTCCAAAATTAGATAAATAATAAGTCTATCATTCCATATAAACCTAACTTTACCAATCACAAAATCATGCAACGTTTGACTCTTTATCATAAAAACCCAGTAACCAACATTAATATTGCCAAATAAAATTTTCTATTCATACAAAGTTTTTTTTTTACCACTCCTTCATAGGTACCTCCCGTTTTACCTCAACAAATCATTAGCAAGTATAAATTGCTGTAACAATAATAATGCGAGGAGGGGCAATCTTGGGAGTGACTATATACGGTCTATGAACACGGTAGGTTATTTGAAATGACTTAGAAAAATTATATGTATTGTGTACTTCAAGGTAAGGTACTTAATTAGTTCTAGGTATATTGTGTCTCGTATGTACTGAGTGATTTAACCAACTTTGAATATGGAGGTTATGTTTTTAGAACATTTTTGAGGAACATAATTTTTCATTTTTTTTTTTGCTGTACTATGTAATAAAAAACTACTTATTTTTTCATGTTTTAATAGAATTTGCAATAAACAGAATCGCCTATTTTAACATTGTTTGTTTTCATACCTATGATAATGATTTATTTCTGTTAAACAAATAATTGGATAAGTGGCTGTCAATTGGTTAATGTTATGTTAATTTATTCCGTACAGGTAATATTGAATCGTGCGCATTATTGTCATAATACTTTTATGATTTACATATATTATTTAAAAAGTTGAAATAATAGGGTCCTATTCACTGTAAGGCATTTTACAGTTTAAGTAAGTTTTTAGTTCAACCTCCAAGTATTGAAATACATATTACAAATCTTTTCAAATATTACTAGTTATTATAAAAATCTCATCACAATCGCTCAAAATCTAGTATAATATTCGCAGTTTCTAAATAGACACCTATAAATAAACACAAGGGGTTGCTAAAACCCTCAACGGAGGGTTGACAAATATAGCCGATAGATGGCGAAACCGGTTCCTAAAATGGAGACTCTTATGATAAAATTCACAAATACTGTGTTATTTTTCACAACAGTGGTTGAGATAATTTCTTATCTGTTATTTTATTAGCATTTGAACTATTTAGATGTCAAATAAAGGACAATAAGCAATGCTTTTCAATTTTATGTTTAGCCGATATTGCGTTGTTTATAATATAAATAAATGTTATAAAATAAATACAATTATAATTATTATTTGTGTCTAAAAACTATACCATTTATCGAACCAAGTTTGTTTTAATCTAAACAGTATGAACTTCCTACACGAAGCAAACAAATCATCTCAATACTTTAACCAGTCCTGAACTATTCTCTCTTGGAATACCATTCAGTATATGAATAGAACAAAAATCGAAAAATAAAGTAATATAGGTAATTAAGTTCAAGTTTAGAATCAAACTTTGAATGGCAGATATCTACTAATTTTTACGAAGACGATAGATGACGCCACTACCCTATGAAAATGCTTTTCTCTATTACGAAATCTACCCGGGTTGATATAATGTATACAGAGTTAAATCTTACAGAAGCAAAACTGGAAGGAAGAAGTAGGTACATCTGATAAATTAAACGATGGATGGCTGGTGTGAAAAACGATATGGCTGGATTTAATTGTAGGTACTTCTGAAACGACGTCGTACTTAGTATTTTTGTAAGAAGCTCGTCTGAAGTAAAAAAAATAGGAACCACCTAAGTAAATCCTTCGATCGATTTTACTCTAATTTAATAATAGGTACCTGCCTGCACTTCCAAATTCGTATGGAACATCAATAGCTAATGCATAGCATTCTTAGCATGATTCCAAAATGTGAGTCTTATGGGGATGAAACCCCAAGAAACTCCTTAGGGACTACCCATTACGACTACCAAAGATATATTTTTTCTTCCTAAATGGGGACAGAATGACATTCCTATATTTGACTGATCCTCTTAGAAGGCTTTAAATTAGACTGAACTAAAGGTGCTTTTCAGACTGACAGATGCCTATAAGATGACCGAAGTAGACTGACTTCTAAAGATGGCTGGACAGTGATATTCTAGTTTCAGCCTGAGGAAATGTTTATTATTTATTTGAGGCTACTAATGTGACTGGAAATGTGTCTAAATGTGGATCTTAGAAGATTCTCATGTTGGGTTATTTGCTGAAGTGGACCTTTTAGATGAAATTGACGTTTGTTGTGGGTGAATGAAGTGCTATTAAACTCGTGAGAATGAGAACTTTTATATCTAAAGGAAACACTGATATTGAATTGTCACTTTAAACTAATATTATTAACGTAAAAATGTCTGTTACTCTTTCATGCAAAATTCTGAAAGGATTGCTGTGGTTCATAATAAAATATCTCATCATTTATCCAGGTCTGAAAAATTGGTTTCCCAAGCCGAAATAACAACATAAAAACTATTAAGATCCTGTTCATATTTTAACTTGTTATAAAATTGATGCAGTTTATTAAGTGCCATACAAAGGCGGCATAGTTTTTAACAAACTCACTCCATTCATATTGTGAGAACTCTCGAAATATATTTTTACTGCAACCTATTTGTAGCAAAAAACAAATACCAAAGAATTCATGACAACAATCCTTCAAAGACTAAGAAATTGTGTGTATATTTTAACAATCTTCATAACGGACGGACAGACAGTCGATTCGAATAATAATATCAAATTAAACAATGAATCGAATGGCCTGCGTGGTTGACCCTACGTTTTAGAGACCCCTCCACAATGGTATCAAAACCAAAGTCGCATTCATTTTTATAAAGTTTTTACACTTTGTATTTATTTTATAAAGTTCCGAATTTTATTTCGAAGAAACTGGATGTATTTTTTGCAGCGGTTAAAAGAACGTTCATTTTCAATAACGAAAAATAAAGTGCGAGAAAAGTTAAGTTGAAATAAATTGAGCAAATGAATTTTATATAACATCGACGAATGAAGAGTTATTTTTATTTTCTTTAAAAAATCTCGGTACACCCGGCTATCGGGTAGCCGCCAATTTTATTAATTAACGAATAAGGAGATATTTTTATTTTCATTAAAAAATTATGTCTGCAAGATTGATATTTACATTGCTATTTATACAACTGCATACCTTTTCTGCAATATCTCAATCTCTTTTTTTTTAATATTTGTAAATATTCTTTTGTCAATTGTTACTTCTAGTAATACCTTCTTGTTTGGCAAACATGACGCTAGACTTACTTAAAAATATAAATACACAATAATTCCCGATCTTGTGTACTTACTACGCGAATATTTACGCAAAAAAGGCAAACAGAAACGAGGTATAAAACGCAACTAATTAACAAAACATCCAAGCCAATAAAATAGAAAGGTGTAGCAGATCTATCACTGATACGAGACAGGCCGATTTATTCCAGTGCCAACTGACAGGTTAAAACGTACGTTATCTCTATCTTTGAGTAGCTTGTAAAATATTTCACTTATTTAGCTTAAGTGAGTGGTATTTTTAAGGTGGTTGGATGTTTAGGGAATAGGGACCTTATTGGCGATGGTAGCTTAATAAACTATCCAGATTTAGGTACCTAAATATTAAAGTTTTAGATATTGTAAATTAATTATATGTTTTAGTAAATCTTCAAAAATATAGGGATAAGTAGTAAGAATACATATTATTACACGAAACTATTAAAATCAAAAATTAAAAATTATGTGAAAATTATAGACACTAATTTCCACATAATTTAAAAATGAAAAGATCATCATCGAGGGCAAGCCCTGATCTAAATATTACCTATTTAGGATCAGCGCTGTATGTTTTCTTTTTTGAAAATCCTACATAATTCTATTTGACGTCATCTCACAAGTAAGATTCTTTTTAGATATGGCTACAAATCAAAAATATTCTAAGAAATTATTTACTTATTAAAAAACTTGTATCCAAGAAAATAAAACCAATAAACTCAGAAAACAATAACGTGTCCACTGTAGAACAGACTCGACAGCTGTTCTCGGCCATTGTTACTTTTATATTGACTCGCATAATTTCCGGCAGCCGTATCGCACAACACTATATTATATAACTATGAAGTCTATATAGGACAATATATTGTATTCTTACGATCTTTTACTATGTGTTTAATCAATCAGAATGTTACACATTTTTTTTTTATTTGGACAGCTAGAAGACCCGATAAAACTGTCAAAAATATGTATATCTAACTTAGTTCTAGAAAGCGATTTTGACCGACCTGGGAATCGAACACGAGACACAGCAGTTTCACTATGCGACTTTAAGACCAGGTAGTTAGAAACAGGAGCAGTAAGAAATCAAAAATGAACAGACATCGTAATAGCCAATGGATGAAAAATATTTCAATGCCTCTTATTTTTGAACCTACTACCTCAACAATCACGAACAACCTATTTTCGAATTTCCAAATAGCAAAGTAAGTATAAAATGAAAGCCAAATATCTTGATGTATTTTGTTATACTTGAATAATCCTCAAATCCTAATCGTAACCCTTCAAAGTCAAAATAAATGGACAGTCATTAATTCAGTAATACATCAATTAAATATGTAGCTATTAACAATCTTAAACCACCCCGTTATATTAAACCTAACCATTCATTAGAAGATACCAATGGTTTTCAATATTTAATTTCTATTGTATCCAAAAAATTATAACATGTGGTGACTCTCACATTAATTAGAAGCTCTCACACTGCAAACTTTTAGTCGGCCGATAGTTTGTTTGGGCTCATAAACCAGTATGAAGATGAATGGTAGTATGCACATAACAAAGATCATGTATTTAGCCAGCAACAGACCGACAGAAAACTTTGCTTTACTTAAAAAAAATGACTTGCTGACTGTCGGGTTAACCGTCGTCGGTCGACTGTTTAGTCAGCAGTTTACGGATACTCTAAAGAATAATCTATTAAGTTTTTTAGTAGCTAAGTCAGTCCTTATATGACATAAAGAATTCCTTAGTGTTTTGGGAGGCACTTTAAAGGTCATAACTGTAATTTGTACATCTGACAGGACATCATCAGACATCTCACAATGAACATTCTTACTTAAGAGGGGTATCGTGTTTTCGAGTTGAAAGAGTCAGGTGGGCAGTCGCACCATGTAAGATTAGTATTAGTTGGGTTTGACCAAATATGATGGCTAGACAGATGATGATGGCTAAGTAGCTCTTGCAGCAGTCTTTATTCGGTTGCTGGGGATTTTTGTTGCGCCACTTCATCTTCCCAGCGAAAACACATAGGAAGTGGTGAAAGGCGGGCGTTTTGGGGGCTGTTTTTTCAAAAAGTGCTGATTTCCAGCCAACTTTGAATAAATGACTTTTGATTTTGATGGAGAAATAAAGATCATGTAATAAGGATTTAAAAATTGTAGTTCCTTGTGGCTGTATTATTATAGGTCCACACGATGCCTTATGAATGTAAAGAATAATTATAGATACCTACTCATTGACCCCACAGTCAAACCATTGCAACGGTTTTGTGGGGCTTAGCACATAAGATGGTTAACTTGTGAAATAAGATAAATAAATAAAATAAAAAATCATAAGTAAACAAACACCCTACTTTAGTTAAGTTAAAATAGAAGAAGAATAAAAATCATTGGTCTAGGCAGAATACTTAGAAAAATCTAGACTGAATTAACTGTTTTACAAGACATCCTGCTCACCCCTTGAATAAAACAAGCAACACCGATCCATGTCTCATTTAAATAAATTATTCTATCAGTGTTCACATCATTTTCTCACGAACTAGTCTTAGAAACTCTTTTATCTCGCAATCTTGTCTATGCCGTTCCCATAGACAAACAAAGAAGGAACCCCATCAACCAAAAACAACCGGTTCCTTATTGTTTTTTGAAAATAGAAACAAAAAAATGGCGACATTATTAGTACCCTTGCTCACCTATTGAATTTAAAAGTTGATTTGCATAAATTAAAGGGTCAAATGGATCCTGTATGGTTTTTTGCAGGGTTAAGTGCAACGGATTGATGAAAGAATCATCTAGTGTTGTGTTTCAACTGGTTTTTAGAGGGTTATGACATTTGTTAGATTTTTTAGGTGTACTAGTATTGTGTCCAATTTAACCCTTTGTCAATGCATGGGATTTTACGAGTACTTTGAAAGGAACGGGTTCACACTTTGATGTTGTTGATAACACATTTTTATGAACATTCAGTCCTAGTGCTATAAGAATTAAAATAATAGAAAGTACGCCAATAACACTATGAGCACCAAAAATAATTTGTTGCCAATGCGACAGAACCTGTAAAAGGATATAGCCTGCTTTTTAGCCGGTGGAGAGGGATAATTCTCTTGGAACATTGTATTACTTCTATTGATACTTTATAATATATTACATGCCAGCGGTTTCACCCGCATCCCGTGGGAACTACTTCCCGTACCGGGATAAAAAGTAGTTCCTGAGATTAGCGCGTTCAAACAAACAAACAAACAAATTCTTCAGCTTTATAATATTAGTATAGATTTTATCTTCAAAATAGTTTCTATCTAAGACTAGCCCTTTTTAAAGAAATAAAATTCCTAGCCCCAAATTACAGTTTATTAAAAACCAATCAAAAATATCCGTTTTCTAAAAATGAGTTCTAAATATAGAAATGAACTAGCATCGGAAGGGTTGTTCGAATAAAAACTCCTGGGGGTCATAATGACCGCCCGCTCACGCACCGCGACCTATTTTTAATCATTTTTGGAAGAAAACGTGAAGGGTTAACATTGGATAGCGTGGAAATGGCTCTAGGTTTGATCGTGCTATCTATTTTTCTTTTTGACGTACCTATAGCTAAAGTTAATTTTAATTGTTTTCCTAGTCTTTGAAAAATACTATAAAACTGTATGCTATTTAAGCTACATAAGTACCATAACTTCGTTATTATGTATTACATTAATCATCATCTGCTTTTTTCCAACTATATTGAGATCGGCTCCCAGTGTTCTACAAGGATCGTCTGCCTATCTGATCACCTCAACCCATGTACCCGGGCAACCCAATACTCCTTGGTAAGACCCGTAACGACTGCCGAAGATGTTTAAATCATAGCCGGGATATACAGTTATTTTATTCTTACGTTCAAGAAAATAAATTATTTTGATTCGATCATGGTCATGCAAATATATATATATAATTCATTATTAATTATTTCGTAAATGAATTATTTGAATGTTGAAAAAAAATTGGTTCGAATCAATGTTTTTTTTTTATATATTTTTTATCTACTTACCTATACATTTTTTCTTTAAAAACCTCTGAGACGCGGTCTCCACACTAAGAAGTCAGGAAAACATTATTGATGCGAGTATTCCGTGACAAGTGAAGGAAACAAAAGCGAGTGTGTCTGTTTGTGTGATCGATAACTTAGAAACGAAACGCGTGCCTTCAAAACAAAAGTGTAGGTTGTTTTTTTGTTGAATTATTAATTTTGATTTTGAATTGGTGGCATGGAAATGGTATGAAAAAGGTAGCCTTGGCTATCAATACGGTGGCATACTATAAAATTGTTCAAATTTTTGACCATAATTTTGTATATCTCAATAATTAAGCTAATATAAGCGTCTTAAAAAAGGAGGTCAGTTTTATTTTTTTCTATTTTTAAATCCTATTTCGTGTTGCTACTAAAAAGGTCACACCCGAGGCAGTAAAAAGGTACAACGAATTGACTAACTTTGCACGTTAAATAACCCCAAATAATTAGCCAAGTGATTGGCAAAAATCGGTCTATATAAAAGAGGTATTAGGAAAATTCTGGAACGATGAAATGTAAGGAAATTCCTAAGACGGAGTTAATTCTATTTTAATAGAAGATGCACGTGTTCAATGTAATTGAAGAAATGGGTTACACAGATATCCTATCCTAGGTGACCTGAACTAAACATGATTGTTAACTACTCTCTATTTCGAACTTTAGCCATGTGTTTGATTGTTAGTTACTATTATTATTTTGGCGGCATAGTTACTACGTATGTACCCATCCGAAATAGACAAAAAAATCTGTCAAATTACTATGTTTATCGATTTAGGAGATGAAAATATTAATAGACCTTCGAAAAATAAACAAAACGGCTTTAAAAAAAGACAGTTTAAAAAATTAACACAACACACCTACAATATCTTATAATATATATCTTAACCTCTTATCAATTTCCGCAAACTGAACTAAACATTCAAATAGAAAAAAAAAATCTACACCAAATAAAAACATAGCTAAGCCGGATACATAAAAAACGACACCCCTCAAATCAACCGTTAAACAATTACACAAGTATCAATCTACATTCAAAACGAAACAAAAAAAAAATAGAAAAAAAGAGAAAAAAAAACGCCCCTGTCCAAACATTGCGTGTCAAATCCCACAGCTTACTAAACGGTAGTCTCTAAAAAAATGCCCACGTGTTAATCTTGGCACGTTTGTAAAAAATGGTAAAAAAACGCCCCTCGTATCGCTCAACCAATAAAAAGTTAGAAAAAAAATGTTAAAAACGGCTTTTAGAAAAAAGAGTTAATTGGTGGCGAGCGTGCCGCCTTTTTTTCTATTCACTGTTTTTTTTTTTTCGCCCGTGGGGTGCATTTTTTGTCCCTATTATGAATTTTATAGGCTGTGAAACTGTCAAATTGCATTACAATTATAATTTGTATGCGTTTATCGATGCATAATTTTGTTAATAATAGATTGTGTAGCGTGGCAGTATTTTTTATTACAGGTCATTTTTGTACCGAAAAAAAGTTTCTTTTTTTTTGTATTGCTTTTTTTAAGTTTTATGACTTGTAACCTGTGTATGTTAAGCTAAAGTTTGTTAACGTTTTAAAATACATTTGATTAAAAATCGTTAAGTAAAATAATTTTATATTCCAGGTACCTAGTTTATGTTTCCGATGACCTCAGATGTCATCCATGTAAAATAAAACTAACATTGTTTACAAAGGCGCCATCTAACGGAGAATAGATAACACTTTTCATTCCAATAGTCTAATTAGAATTTATAAATACAAAATATTGATCAAACTAAGTAGAAAATATTAAAAAAAAATCTTTGCTTGAAAATAAAACCAAACTTACCGGCTTTTTTTCAACTTTTTTTTCTATTTCACGGTTGTTTATTAACAAATTTCTTGCTTAACAAACTAAGCCAAATATTATGTTATAAATACCAACGAAACGTTTTTAATTTTTTTTTTTTCAGCCACGTACCAAAAACCAAAAAGAATGCGTAACTCTTCACAACCCACTTAAACGAAAACATATCATAACCACAAAACGAGCTTATTATCTTTTACCACTACAAGAATAAAAAAAAAACACTCAAAATCCAAAAGCAGAAAAAACGCAAAAAATCTTAAAAAAAACTTCACTATTGCGTAACAATGGAAAATTTTACCTCGTAAGTATGAAAAAACAACCGCCCTGCGCTGCGTCAACTTATAAAATTTCCATTTAAAACGCAGCATTATTATCTTTTTTCTAACGAAAAAAATGCACTCGAAACATGCATTTTAATTTCGTATATGCCATTTTCTATCAGTCGATTTTCGACTCAATTGAAAGGGGTGTAGAATTTAATTTTATTTGAATTAATTTTCGCGTTACGTCATTTTGATTCGAGTAACATGTTCCTTGGTCTACTTTATTGGCTAGTGATGTGACTTTCATACTTTAAGATTTAGTCAAGATGTAGTCAAAATCTAGTAAAATATTATTTAAATAGAAGTCCTTAAACACACTAAGTTCTTTTATACATGGAACTTCAAGTATTTCTTTAATATTTTTTCTTACTTAATTTTATTGTTATTTTGAGTCATTGTTGAATAAATCATCAGGATGATCTTGATAAGGTATGTACTATGTCATTAGTATAATAGTAAGCATTAAAAGAGCATAACTAATTAATTTATCATGGGATTACCTATTGATTCTACGCGTTAAGTCACTTAACTAAGTGTACAGAAAACCTTCGTCAGTGATAATTTTCCAATTCCTACGGAAAAAAACCCTTGCAGAGAACAGTTTTTTATATGTCAAAATTACTATCTGCCCGTGTTAAACAAGCTAAAAGAATCAGTCTCTCTAAATGGTACAAGCTGTTTGAAAATCCGTGCAGTAGGTAGTTTTGGAGTAAGTAAATCGCGTATAGACACACTAACTTCTCAAATATTTTTTTCTAATTCCATAAATTTTAAAATGTTTTAATAGGTGCAAAACTGAAGATATCGTTTGTTGGAAAGCCCCAAGAACTGCTTAGTAAAATTCATTCAGTTTTAGATATCTATAGAGGAGGGCTATATATTAGGTTATAGGCTTTACATCCGGGAGCATCCCAGTTCCGAAAATGTAACAAAAGCAGTAAGAAGCTAAAAAGTCACAGTGGATTATAAGGACCGACTGCCTATCTGACCTCCCCAATAAGAACACGATACCCCATTTTCACGATTTTTCTTAACCTGTACCTATCTAATTGGTATCTAACAAAAAGAAATGTCAATTTTAATGTTGTTGAAAAACAATTCGTGTATTTTAACTCAGAGTAAAAGTCTTTAAACCTAATTTTAAACTATATTGAACCCGTATATCACTCAATGAGAGAACAACTCAATAATTGACTTGATCATAATCTTGTGTTTTATCCAATTTAGTTTTTATTTCGTTCCCTTTTTGTAGTCTTTACTGCTCATGTGTTTGAATTAAATTGAATTGTCACTTAAAGCTATTCATTCTTATACGAAAATATATGTTTACTTAAAAAAAACTGTAGATTAGGACTATTATGTAAATTAAATATTTCACAAGTAAACATTACACCCTACTTTAACCGAAATGATCACGACAAATATTCACAATACTAACAAATTCGTTACATGTAAGTCGATCGATTATACTCCATTTAAGTCGATCTCGACTCACATTGCACATGCACATCACTAATTTTGCACTAGTGTGCACGTTATCTCAACGTGCAGTTGATAAAATTTTGAAAAATCCACAACTTTTCCGCGATAACCCCGCCCCGTTGCAAGGAAAAAAAGCTCTAGTGATGTATTCATAGTCGAGTTGCCTTAACTAATTAATTATAGTAAAACGAAATAACTGTGATTCAATTTCTTACTGATTTTACTGAGGAAATAACTAACTTTAGAAATATACTCTGTCTAGTCACTGTCCAGGCGATGTTTTGGTCTGTTTCCTGTTTAATCAGAGTTTTACATGAAATCTCTGTTTACCTGATTTCTACACCCAAGTTCGTTTGGACAAATAACTTTTGAAGATGATTATACAGTTCAGTAAAAAAAAAAAAACATTGGGAGTAGATATTGATTATTTATTCATCAAAAAATATAATCCTGGAAAAAAACATGATATGATTTTACAAAAAAAACCTTATTAACCAACCCCCAATCATCAAAAGAACCCAAGAAAAACCTACATAAATACACAAGCCAAGCGAGTCCCACACTATGAATACAGCACATCTTATAAATAACAACGTTATCATGGCCTAAGTACAAGTAGTACGTTGAAATCATAGGGCTCTTTGTGCGAGTGTAGATAAAGACACTCTATTCGCGACACGATGAGAGAAGCACGTCTATAAACGACTATTGCAAGTATGTAAAAGTATGACCTATATTTTTGATTGACTACTGTTTTACCCCGGTTTTAAACGTATTATACGTATGTTTAAATGCGCTAATCATAGGGTCTATTGGACCAATTAGAATAATTAATTCAGTCAGTGTTAGATAGCCGATTCGTTGAGAAAGGGTGAAGACTTTTTATCGGGCTGCATGGAGTAGTTCTAACGGTACATGCGTGAAACCGCTGGCTAAGGGCAGTCTTCGTTACGTAATTTGTATTAGAATAATTGATCTCAGTACTTATGTATTCATTATACAAAATAAAACACAAATATATCAAGAAATTGTAAAAAAGAAACTGAGTACCGTAACGACTGTCAAATATTATCAAAAGACCCTACGCATCCACGGTTCGACCGCGTCAAGTTTTGCTTATTGGTTAACCTTATGATCGATCGACAGGCGTGGTTGTTATAAATATGATAAACTTTATTAAAATAGATCAATTTAAATCTAGATACGTGACTTCAATCTTAGAACTGTTTTTGTCCAGGTAGGCTAACTAAAGCTGCTGACTAACCAATCGCTTTGCGGTCTTGGTTTAACTTGCGGTTAAAACTGAACGAATCAGTTAATCTTAGAAGTTATCCCAATTTTATATTTAAGCGATTTTTTTTCAAAGCCCATTTTATTTTCTTTGGGCGATTTTTCAACCTTTTGATCACTTAATTTGTCTGAGTAGTACTTAGGAGAACAAATATCATCATCCTCATCCTTCGCCCTTATCCCAATTCTATTTGTGGTCGGCGCAGCATGTTTTCTCCTTCCGTACTCTTCTATCTGTCGTCATCTCACAAGTAACATTCTTTCTTACCATAACAAATAGACATATTTTATTTACAAAAACTGTCAAGCAATGTAGTGTTGGCTCATTTGTGTTGAGGTAGGTCAAATAAGAAGTGGATATGTAAAGCACTGGTTTTTCTTTCGGTTAGACTAGAAGCCGATTTTTTATGTTTGGGTTGAGTTTGAGTTTCAACTGGTAGGTACTAACCCTGTCTTTGTAACCATGAGACCTTGCCAAAACCAGGTTTTTTTTTCTTTTTTTTTGATTTCGGTAAATAAAGTCCTCTTACAATGTTCAAAGAATGAAAGGATTGATAAAACTATAATAAGGCTTTATTTCTTAGATCATGTATGTTATATTTTTCAGGTTATGCAGATGTACGATTCAAAGTCCAAGCGGCCAGGCTCTGATGAAAGACACGCTGTTCTCGCGGTTTCACCCATATCCCGGGAGAATCAGTCCTGCAATCGGGTAAAAGGTAATCTATGTCCTTTCTCGGGCTCTAGATTATCTGTGCACCCAATTTCAGATACGTAAATCGGCTCAGTAGTTCTTTAACTATCTGTGTACCTATTTTCATGGGCGTAAGTCAATTCAGTAGTTTTTCGTGAAAGTGCGACTAACAGACAAATAGGGTTTTGGTCGCACTTGTAATATCAGTAAGAAAAAAAGCTTTGAAACGACAAAGCTGAATGAGATAAAATTGGAATGAAAACAAAGAAGAGTATTTCCTTCAAGATAGAACCGAAAAAAAAATAGATCTTTAGAAAAAAAATGGTAAAACAATACATTAACTTGCCTACAAACTATAATTTTATGAATTACTTAGGTACGCAATAACTATTAAACTTATGATTAGGCCTTTTCGCTTTCATACAATGTATTGAGTAAGATATATTTTTACACTTATAGAGCTCGTAAGGGTTGTATAAGCTTTCATATTTTTATCGATGTTTTCCTGACGTTGACGTAACGCAATATGGTTAAAGGTCTTCAGTAAAAAATAATAGATGTGTTATCATGTTCGTAATACTGTATTCTAGATATATACTCAAAAAAACCGTTCTGGCTAGACAAAAGATTCAACCATAATTGAAAGAAATTAATCTAAATAACAATGTCAAATTATATGATATAATATGCCCTATTAAACACGAATGGTGTTCCTATATATTCTATTTTAATATTACTGGATATGCTAAAAATAATAAAGTACAGTTGAAAAGTATATTCACCTGCATATTTTATAATATTATCCACACTTTCAATTTATAAAAAAAAAATCCTTTCCAACTTAAAACATCCTTTAATAACCAACAATCTATTCTATTTCAGAAGCGGACCAATTGGACAACAACACAAACCAGAACAACTTCCAAGAACAACTAATTAGAAAAAACTCCGCCATAGCGAAAACAGCAATCCAATTAGACAAAATCTCGATTGAGATAAATTTATCGATATCGATATTCCAATTACCCCACACTAGAGGTCGCTAACGGCTCTGTGTGTTGCTCCGGCGCACTAGAGATAAATCTTTTTACTGCACACTTCGATTAGAAAATTCCTTTATTAATTGACTGGCTTAATTAAAACGATTTCGTTGGTTTCTTCCTAGTGGTAAAATTATGGTAGGAGATTAAATTTTTAGTAGATTATTACTAAACCTAATTATATAGGAACTCTGATCCTGAATGCAAGATTAAATTTTAATCGTTTTATCGAGATAACATGGTGCCTCCCTTTTCCGGGGTGCGCCGTTTTAGAAAGGTACAAGAACTATACAAAACTTAATAGAATTTCTTTTAATGGAAGCTGAAAATAGTACGGTACTTATTTCAAGAATCGAATCAGTAATGCTATGTTTAAGGAACAATTGTTATTATACCTAACACTTAGATGTTTTCAAAAAAATAATTAATAAAAAAAAACTCAAAGCATCTCGCACTTTCATGATTAGTCTTCTCATGTCTCGAGAAAATTTATTTTTTAAGCGCAAACCTTTCCTAGAATCGAAAGACGGTTTACAACCTATAATAAATAGCCTAGCTATCCTCGCACGGCATAAAAAATAAATTGCCAACAAACCTAACATTAGATTCAAAAAGGGTCCCATAAACTGTACAGTATTAGAAAACAGATTAAGATAAAAGCAAGAAAAATAAATCTACGGCCCACGCGACCTAGCCCACCGAACACACACGGAGGAAAAACGATAAAAAACGACCGAGCAAGACAAAAAAATCGCAAAAGCGACGCGAATATATCCGAGGGGAATGACCTGCGAAAAATAAGACGAAAACGAACTCCCGCGCACATGTGCGTTCGGCCATTTTTTTGTTTCTGTCCCTTTCTTACGCCAAAAAAGGTAGGCGTGTGTTTATGTGGGAGAGAGAGGGGAGATAAAAGAAAGCGCGCGGAAAGAGTTGGCGGTCGTTCGCGCTCCGGTTTAGTTCCGAACATTGCCGGTAGATGCGCTCGCGCCGCGGGAAAATTTCTTCCTGTTTTGAGTTCGCGCGCTCCTTTTTTAAGGAACTTTAGCTGCGCGTGAGTTTGTGTTTATGAATCATAATTATTTTAATTGCTGTTTTCTTGCGTTTTGATTGCTATCGTTAAAACGTATGGTGAATCATTGAAACAGCCTTTAGGTGCTGAAAAACACCTCTGTTGTTTTAGAGGATATTAACGAGATTAACAAAGAAAGTTTTCGATTATAGTTATTTTATGGTATATAACATTTTTTATACTTTATCACAATAAACATACAAAGGAGATGCAAAACTCCTTATTTACAAATATTGTTACTAATGATTGCTTAAAAAAAGCAAATAAAGCCTGTATGTGTTAAATAAATTAAACGAACATGGACAATCGATCTTTTCATGTTAAAACTAATCGATGGTCTATGTGCCATTTGTTTGTTCGTACAAGCTCTTTGTGAATTACAGCTTGGATGTCCATAAAATACTTAAAGAAATATTTTTTCAAAAATCTTCAGATGAGCACGAACCCATTTTCAAGGCATAAATCACAAATTATCATGTTGCAAAACATTTTGACCTATAGGCCGTCTCAAATCACCCAAATGGTTTATAAATTATAACCAAAAAAATCAGTGCATTGAAAAAAAAATATTTACGGTTATCCTTACACTACTAGTGATGTGCTACTGTCCATACAGCATCCCGTTTTGCATGCAAAAACTAGTTTCGGTTGCCCACACTATATCAAAAAAAATAACGCATTAATAACCACTCTAGCTCAGCCTATTTTTCATCCTAGACATATAAACAGCATTAAACTTGTAGCCTATAATATCTTCCTTATAACTTTACTTTTACATTCAAAAATAAACCTTAAGTTTTCAGTCTTAGAGTAGGTTTTACAAGTATATTTTCTAATGAATCTGTCGACCGATTGATTTAAAAGCTTGAAGCAGCTTTTAATTGATGCTTTTTCTCGGCATATTTATAGTGGACCTGTTAAGGTCTAGTACAATATTATTGGTTTATTATAATCGTTTTTTTTACCTGAGATCGGTTTAGTGTTGGTGAGACACGTAATAAAGTGAGTTTGTTTCACTTAATTTAAGTCGTTGACAACACTTTTTCCTGTCACATATTGAGTACTCGCGGTTCCCCAAGGATTCGCCTGCGTTTCGTGGGAACTTCATCCCGTAACTGGGTAAAAAGGAGCCGATGTCCTTTCTTAGGCTTTACACTATATGCGTACCCATTGAAATCTATTCAGTAGTTATGGGATCAAAGTGTCGACGGTAGCCAAACATAGTCATAAAGAGTGGTTCTACACAGATAGCCTAGAGCCGGAGAAAGGAGATAGGCTACTGTTCATCCGGCTGCAGAAGCAGTTCCTTCGGTAAGCGGGCAAAGCCACGGGTAACCCCTATATAAAATTGAAACCCTCTCCTTAAGAAGAAACAAGTTTATAACGATTTCTGACCGTGGTGCGACCCATGGGGAATGGGGAGATTTTTATGGTACCATCGTAGAAATAGCTTCCTAATTTGTCGGCCATGCTAGATAGGTTTTAGACCGTAAAGTAGAAAATAATTAATTCATATAAAGGACGAGTCTTAGTAAAAGTGTGACAATAATACGATGTGATTTGGGAAAATAAAGTTTGTTATGGGTTCTTTTACATAGCTGTAGAAATATTGCCAATTAATAAAATGACATTACCTATTTGTGCTTTGGGTGTTTAAATTCACTTTTACACGTTGACATTTACGTTTTTAATAGCTTGTTGGCGCCACAGACAACTGCTGTCAAAAATGTCATCTTTCTCATAAAGGTAATGCAATATTGAATTTCATATTTTGCTATCGAACCTCTAAATTAAATTTCATTTAAGTAGGCAGTTGCTCTATGTAAAACGCTAGTACCTACTCAGCTGCATCTGAATATGGTTGGACGTGATGCCGACTTCAAGTAAGTTGGGAAAAGGCTAGGCAAATGATGATATCATTTAGTCGTTCAATGTAATATTACAAAGCATTTTAAAAAGTATCGTGTAGTTAAACTTCAAAAGTATATACAGCAACGTATGGAAAGATATCTTAGGGTTTGTTGATGCTCTGAGTTGGTTCGCGGGAGTTACCGCGGTCCTGGTGAATAAAGAGCTCCAAAAGCAACAAAGGTTGGTTTTAGTCATCATCTGATACTCTCTCCAGCTGCATCTGCAGCTTGAGGGGTCATCTGATGTCCTCTCAAAAAAGGGATCTTTCTACATTGATCAGTCATTGTGTAGCTCGGTTTAAAGGAGAACTCATCCTCCGAGCCGTTTTCCCAACTATGTTGGGGTCGGCTTCCAGTCTAATCGGATGTAGCTGAGTACCAGTGCTTTACAAGGAGCGACTGCCCTGTCTGACCCCTATCTGATCTGATATTTAAGGGAGAACTAAAAATTTGATTAAACTACATTGTAAGCCCTCTCGGTGGTTATTGCAAATAACCTCGTTATTATAATCCAGTGTTATACAAAACAGTGTTACATAATAAAAAGTAAGCGGTGTGTGAGCTCAAAAGAAATATAATAACTTAGTGCAGAACTAGCATAACCAGTTCTCAAAGTATCGCGTCACAACACTTGGACATGCGTACCATTTTCTTATTAGATAACGAAGGTTTTTATGATGTGGGAATTCTTTTAGACCTTTTACCTTTTAACCATTCCCAAATTATAATTTGTCCTTGTGTTGATTTGCTTATTAGTGGTAGGAAATTGATGTTAATTGTGTAGGGCAATTATCAAAATTCGAAATTGGGAACGACCGTAAGGTCGTAGCTTTAAGCGAACTTAAATTTAATAGTGTTTGATGCTTAGACTTTTCCCGAATTAGGTACCTAAAAGATTGCTTACAAACTGTAAATTAAATTAGTCTATCGCCGAGTAACTTTATTTATACCTAGAGAACATTTTTTTTTAATGCTCATTATATTATTATTGTGAAAAATAAAATAAGAAAGGATATATAGCCTACTTTTAATCCATGTGTGGAAGGTAGTTCCCGTGGTGGATGGAACCGTGAAGAACAGCAAGTTTTCCATAAGTCCTAAATAAGATATTTTGAGTATTGAAACGAAAATCGGCGCCATATTACTTTACCGAAACTACAATAAGTTTCAGATGCAAATTACTAAACAAATTGACTTCACAAATATGGTCACAGATTTACAAACTTATCTGACAAAGGAATGTTGTGAAATAGATGATTGACTGGTCTTAGATCAATAAATAAAATATTAGTTATTATAATCGTGTAATGAATGACTGGACTGTTTGATTTTGATCTTGTTTTGTGTCTGTCTTGACCAAATGTAATTGTGATTTTAAAATCATCGATAAAACAAAAAGATCTTAAGTTTATACAACTCTAATTTTGTGAATCAACTTGTGAGGAAACTTACTTTATTTTCGTTCAGCTACACCCTTTAATATATACTTGTGGTTTAATCTTCATTAATATCGTATAATAGGCACCTTTTATTCCCGTTAGGAGTTAAGGAGTTTATTTTATTCAGTTACGGGAAGTAAATCTCGAATTCGTATGTGACATAAATAGGGAGGTATATTTAGAATGCTTTACCTGTAATAATTTCGAGAAATTGTTTTATTGAAGTGCAATTTTGATGCACACACATTTTATTTTCTAATTTAATAAATACTGCAATACAACCAAAACTCTACTAATGACGATACTATTTTTTACGCACACTACGATCTACAATAATCTAGTATAGCCTACAAGTTATGCCAGCCTATCCCCCCCTCTCCCCACCGCGAGTGACTCAGAGCTGCGCGCGAGCATGTTTTGCAACCAAAATTCTACCGGTTCGAGACAATGGCATTATTAGGCGTTAGACGCCATATTGTTTTTAAGTTGAAGCTGTTATGTCTTATGTAGTTTGCTTTATATATTTAGGTATCATTTTTGGTTACCTACTTAGATTTAGCATGAAATTGGTGGTAGATATTGACAGTTGTTGCACGTTTTCAGTAGTCTGAAATTCTGACAGCTACAGGACAGCTGTGTATTTATGCTACCTTCTTAGCCATGAAGGTATTGAATATTACATACTTAGGTTTTGCTTCTGAGTTGGCTAATAGTAACTCCACAACAGCCAAAAACAGTACAAAAGTAAAAATAACACTTATGCTCATGCGTAAGAAGTCGTGGTGGCTTAGTGGGTAAAGGACCAACCTCAAGTATGAGGGCACGGGTTCGATCCCAGGTCAGGCAAGTACCAATGCAACTTTTCTAAGTTTGTATGTACTTTCTAAGTATATCTTAGACACCATTGACTGTGTTTCGGATGGCACGTTAAACTGTAGGTCCCGGCTGTCAGTGAACATCCTTGGCAGTCGTTACGGGTAGTCAGAAGCCAGAAAGTCTGACACCAGTCTAACCAAGGGGTATCGGGTTGCCCGGGTTACTGGGTTGAGGAGGTCAGATAGGCAGTCGCTTCTTGTAAAGCACTGGTACTCAGCTGAATCCGGTTAGACTGGAAGCCGACCCTAACATGATTGGGAAAAGGCTCGGACGATGATGCTCATGCGTAAGACACCTATTGGATTACTTCACAGGGGGGAAGTTATTATGACGAAAACTACATTTGGTGAGAATACCAACTGATTCTATAGATGCAGATAAATTATACATTTCTATCATCACCAGCAACCTTTTACGGTCCCACTGAAGAACACAGGTCTCTTCTCTCACAGAGAAGGAATGAGCGTTAATCACCACGCTTGCTCAAGGCAGTTTGGACATGTCAGACTTTAAAGTCCAGGTTTACTTGAGATATTTTTCTTCACCACTCAGTCATTGGTGTAAAGGTACATTATAACGACGTAAAAGGTTATGTTTGAGTATTTTAAGGTTATGAAACTGGACAAAATATGGCGTAACTCGAGTATAACTAACAGAAATTCTACAATAATTAAAGCTGAAATCAGGCAGTAAACTACTGTCGTTTTGATCACCAACTACATCACTTTGGACATAAATTAGATGGGAGGAAAGTTGATGAAATACCACTATCTTCTGGCACTGAGCCAACTGTGAGTGACAACCGGGATAACAATGAGTGCAAATCTTTAATGTACTTGCGTAGAGAATGATTACCATCTTTGAAAATGTGGAGGTATGAGAGCAGAGAGTAAAGCTCATCATACCTCGCAGTAAAGGGAGGATCCTCCGCTACAAAAATATGTACCTTCTAATAACCTTAATAAAGTACATAGTTAAATACTTGATTATAAACGTGGTTTTAAAAAAGTACAGATTTTTTGGGCTTGGTGTAAACCATCGTCTAGGAAGGAAATAACCATCTCGAGGAAAAAATATAACCTTAAATATGATTATTTTTCCAAAAATGAAAATCCTGAGGCAAAATGGCCTTAAAAGTCTGAAGTCATGAATCCATGAAACAAACGATTCCTTCTTTGTGTGAGAAGAGGGATGTCCACTGCAGTGGGGGATTAAATTAAGCACAATATACAAACATCCGAATTGGTAAACTCCGCCTTTTTGAGAATTCGGTTAAAATGAAAAAAAAAAGGTACACCGTCTACCAAAATGAAAAACCACTAAGTATAAGATACGACAAATAAATCACACTAATCAATCAGGTACAAATTGCAATAGATCAGCAATAAAACCGGCGCCTACGCATGATCGTGACTCGTCCGATAGCGGCTAGCTTCGGAATTATATAACGTTTAGAAATGGCGCTGAAAGTTTTGGTTTTAATAGAAAAATATCTGTCCGTAGCAATTTTTTTGATGGCAGATGAGTAGAGAAAAAAGTCGTGGTGGCCTAGTGGGCAAAGAACCAACCACTCGAGTATGAGGGCGCGGGTTCGATTCCAGATCAGGCAAGTACCAATGCAACTTTTCTAAGTTTGTATGTACTTTCTAAGTATATCTTAGATACCAATGGCTTTGTTTCGGATGGCACGTTAAACTGTAGGTCCCGGCTGTCATTGAACATCCTTGGCAGTCGTTACGGGTAGTCAGAAGCCAGTAAGTCTAACCAAGGGGTATTGGGTTGCCTGGGTAACTGGGTTGAGGAGGTCAGATAGGCAGTCGCTTCTTGTAAAGCACTAGTACTCAGCTGAATCCGGTTAGACTGGAAGCCGACCCCAATATAGTTGGGAAAAGGCTCGGAAGATGATGAGTAGAGAAGTTAACTAGATTGTTATATATTACCTACCTATATATATTGAAAATGAAAAATATATTTTTTTATAAATCATCATCATTATCCTCCTGCCCTTATCCCAATTTTATTTGTGCCCTTATCCCAATTTTATTTGGGGTCGGCGCAGCATGTTTTCTCATTTTTTTATAAATACAGGTAGGTATTAGGTTGCCCTGGGTGACTGGGTTGAGGATGTCAGAAAGGCAGTAGCTCCTTGTAAAACGCTGGTACACAGCTTCAACCGGTAAGACTAGAAGCCGACAAAACATAGTTGGGAATAGGCAGATGATGACGATTTATCATTAAGGCAAGAAAGTAGTAATTTCTCCTAGATAAATACTCTTCAAATAGTAAAATTATCATGACACTTTGAGAGATCTGAATACTGATTTTTTTTCAGGACATGTATAGGAATACAGTTCCTACGAATCTCTAAAAAAAACATGTCTTTCGATAATTGCCTATACAGGTATAGTAAGTTCAACTCAGTCTTGCGCGCGGCCTTATGTGTGGGTAACCCTTGTACATATACAGTGACTTTGTGTGCGTGACAAGAGGTGCAGTCGGGTACAAATAAAGTTATTTAGGGGTTGTATAAGGCTGTTTAAAGAAAAACAGTTATTACGTAATTTAATGTTTATTTATTTATAATGATTCTGAATCGCTACTTGAAAAATAAATGATGAATTTTCAGATTCGCTACTCTCACCAAGGTCAATTATAAATTTTGACTCCATGTCAAAATGTCTATAGTATTTGGTTTTTCTTTTGTACATGTCTACAGGTATTACCCAACACCCCTTCATCAGTTTGAATTAAACGTTCATTTATGAGTTTCATTATTTCCGTCTTATTTTGGTCGACATTATGCGAAGCAATATAATTTTAAAAAATTCCCCATACATTTTGTTTACATTATTATACTAGATTATACGTCTTTTTACATTCTTAGTCCACACTTTTATTTATTGTCCGCGTACCCCGAGCTAGAAAATATGTAAGAAGTATTTAATTCATCTTAGATATTTCACCTCATTTATTTCTTAGATACTGTCAATGTCAATTTGAAAAAACGTATGAGAAAATAATGAAAAACTGTTAAATATAATAATAAAAAGCTTTGAATGTTTCATTTTTTGAAACGCTACCTGACTCCTTAAACATTTTCTCCGTGAAGAACTAGACATTTTCGTAAACGACTGTACCCATAACAAAAAGCGATAAGAACACGTCATCCTCGGACGACGTCACTGTCACACGAATGAAAGTTGTATATTTACAAGCCGACGCACACATAGGGCCGCGCGCAAATCTGAGTTGAACTATCTATAAAACAATATGTTTTATTTATTACATAACTGCCTCAATGATGTAGACACCTAAATCCATCACCTTTTACCATTTGAAAACGTACGATACACGCGGCTATAGTAAGGCGTGAAGGTACTTGCGCCTACGCAGTCGTGACCAGAGAGGAGGTACTGTTAGGTATTTACGATTTTAAATATTTGCTACTGATGTATCTCTCACGCTTTCTTTGGATGGGTGGGCGGGAAGTATTGGGGAGGATTTTGATGGTGAATAGATTTTATTGGGAATAAAAATATTTTTGGTAGAAGCGGAATGTTTATTAGAAGTATGTAATAGAGTAGTAACTGAGAGGTAAATCAAAATACTTTTTACTTAAAATAAAAATTTTAAGATGACATTGGTCTTTGCGATTACTTTTGGAGGATGGAAAACGTAACATTTTAATCTCTAGACATTTCTGGGTTTACGTAACTACAAGGATAACCTTTTTCTACGAATAGGTACTACCAATTACTTTAGGTGCATGCTAAAACCTGGGCTGTCTGCCTCTTTCCTGTACCGTTAGAAAATATACGGAAAACAAAATCCAAACCAACGAACATTTGAAAATACAACCTCGCATAAAACGAACCATGTTTTTGCCGAACTATCTACTAGCGAAGATCAAACGTTAAAACACATACATTACTGTGTATGCATACATACATTAAAACACTCACACAACTAGGGCACCGATGTATACGAACGTTCTAAAGAGCTGCGAAATATCGGCGGTGTTTATTTTAACTGGCTTGAAAGAAGGCAATCTGGTGTTTGTAAGGCTTGGTGCATACGTAATGACGGTTGCTATACCGTGATTTGGGGGAAGGAGGGGTAAAAGTAAATGGATACGTGAAGGTTTTTTGGATATTTAATTGAAAGGTTTAATAAAAAAGCCTAAGCTTATAATTTGGGCAGTAATCGTGTGTGTGGTATGATATGCCTATGTAAAGGAAATTCGGAAATATCCCAACTAACCTTAAGAACATTATGGTTTATTTGTTATGAACAATTCAATTATCTAACCGAATGAAACAAACCGAATAGACAGACATCGCACTAAAACTTTACTACATCAGAAATACCTACCAATTCAAGATCACCTTAAAATCAGTTGCCATGAAAACAAATTCCGACCATGTAAACTACTCCTAACTATCGAATTCTATTTTTAATGTTTAGATCGGTAACGCGAGATGCAATTTTATGCACAAAATTCAACCGTTCGCATGCTGCCGCCATTTTTCAATATTTAAATTTAGAACCAATTCGCAGGAAGCTCGCGTTCTATTTTCGAAATTTTATTTATTCCTAGGCGTGGTTTGGCCAGTCTTGTATCTGAATGAGTATGATTGAACATTCATTCTATGTATCTATACATATTTATAAGCTCTATGGTTGATCATTCGTCCGTCTAATTTTTTCGTGGGCGGCACTCAAATGAGGCGGAGTATTGTTTTATTTGTCTGTGGTTACATTAATAAGTAGGTTTTAAATAGATTTTAGATTCATTCGATTTGTGTGATGAATATTCGATTTAAGTATTCTGTTAGTGTTAGTCATTATTTTACATTAGTTTATTGGGAATTTAATTATACTACTATCAGGCAAGGTTCAGCCTTGCTAGCCATTATTCGATCAGTAGATGAATGACTATCAGATTGACACTCATTTCCTCAATAGGAAAGCTAACTATCTTTGTTAAGAACCTGAAACTAAGACAATGATCTTTATACAACAGATGAAAAAGATTTTAGAAACGTTCGGAAGGTAACCATGGCCAATCAATCATCTGCCTAGCTTTTTCCTAACTATGTAGGGATCAGCTTAGCCATGAGCTATGAGCTCCTTATTACATAATCTGTCCTGAAAAGCGTATAACGGCCAGTTTCTTCATCAAAAGTTAAAGTTATGGCTAAAGTAATGTCTAAAGTAAAAGTAACGGTTAAATTCAATTTTTCTATTAGTTTTGCTGTCACTTTAGCCTTGAAAAAACGAATTTGACCGTTACTTTGACTTTAGACATTACTTTAACTTTAACTTTTGATGAAGAAACTGGCCGT
This sequence comes from Helicoverpa zea, assembly GCF_022581195.2. NCBI lineage: Eukaryota > Metazoa > Arthropoda > Insecta > Lepidoptera > Noctuidae > Helicoverpa > Helicoverpa zea. Next base: position 2,465,128 of record NC_061476.1, read on the forward strand.
AAGAAGACTTAATTCATATATGAATATGTTTTTTTTTATGTTGCCTCAATTGTACACTAAGCTGGCGAGCTACGTTTTCCTCGGACGATATACAATAATGTACCTATGAACCTATTTGGTTCGCATAAGAAATAAACTATAAACGTAGGTATAAAGAGAAAGGAAAGAATTTATTACCACACTGACCGCGCATGCGTCTCAGTTCAGAATTAGATTTTAGTTTCTTCATTCGTTAAATTGTGCCATTTGAATATAAAAGTTAATGTACTTTGAAATGCTATTAAGATTGATAGATTTTTAGTTTCTTAAGCTAAGACCATTAATTTAATAATTGAATTATTTCAGTTCTTTTTCATTAACGGTTCACTTTTAATGTGACGGAAATAAATGGATAAAGATTGCATTGAATTTAGCTCATGAGATTTATTCAGCAGATTAGTTCTGTTAATGTTTTTTTTTTAATTGTTGATCCTGACTTAACCAAATCAAAAACCCAACGCAGCTCAAGACCGACCTTCTCAAAACGACTTTTTTTTCGAATTTTTATATAGAAAAATATAATTATTTTCGTAAGTATGTAGGCATAGATATGACTGTATAAGTTGAACCCATGACAAAAGCTAATCAAAAACTTATCTGAGGGCTACCTGACTGTAAAAAGTATCTCAATCTCATTTATTTTCTTCCCTGAAATTTTCATTGAAACACAAAACAATATAAACAAGCCAAAACAAAAGAATGACGCCACATATTCTTCAAGTTTGAACCATTACCTACCCCAAAACGCATTTGAGCGTGAATATAAAATGCATCCAGATTTAATAAACTGCCAGAGAGGAGCATCGGGAATGCAACGAGCGTTATTTTTAACAGATTTCAACCTTGAATTTTGTCGGTATTTTTGTATGCACTTACTGCACTTGGCTCACTTGCAATGTCTGGTTTTGTGTGTAAAAAAATAATGAAAGAAGCAATTTTCAGGTGACCATGAACGGTTTTTGGCGTAGTAATCCTTTTTTTAAGGCAGGACCTTTTTGTTTTAACTAATAATCTAATCACTGATGTTAAAAAAACACATGTGTAAAATCCCCAAAAGAATAAAAAATACCTAATATTTATATAATATATACTACTATACTAGTTTTGTTATGATCTAAAAACCTTTTATAGACATTGATTGATACAGAAAGGCTCTCAAATATTTAAATCATCGATTCAATAAACATCGATTTCCATTGACGCATTTGTACACAAAATGTCGATCATAATAGTCAGTGATCCATCAGTGTATGTCGAAATGCTCAGTCGCTGCCATTTTCTGTCGTTGGGCTATTACAATGCCTTTACCCCTACTGTTATATATAAAACCTGTCACTTTGCTTCTTACATTTAAAGCCAATCTTGAAACAATGGGTTTAGGAAGAAAGGAAATATTAAATTCATACAAAAGGTGTTAAAAAACATATTTCAAGTAAATTAGGTCAATGTCGCATAACTCATAATTTCAAGACAGTACCTAAGCTCATTTCTTTATGTGGTCACATCAAAGTAGGTATTAAAACTTTTATATCAATTTTTTACAAAGACATTTTTCCAACAAACTTTAAATAAAATAAGCGCAAACAACTACATCAAACGGCTTTCATTAAAATTGGCCTCCAAATTCAAAGATATAACTCCAAGAATGAATCATATTATGTATAAAACATTGTAACTAAGAAACTATATAAAACCCACTACCCAAATAGACGCACACTAATAAAAAAACCTTAAAAGCATACTACCATTAGACACACACATATAAAAAACACTCGAATACGTTAGAAGCACACATTTAAAAATCCTATCAAATGCACGCACACATGTGCGCGACGTCTCTGATTGGATCGCGCCCGCGCAGCGCAGATTTCAAAATATACGTTAATGTTCATTTTTCGACGTTCTATTTTTGTGTTCGCAAGTTTTTATCCCTTTTGTCGGCGGACCGAATGGTTTTGATACTTTCTAGGTCATTTAAAAAATTAATGAGACAAGGACTTTTTGATATTATTTTTTACATTAATGGCAAGTAATAATAATGTGTATGAGCCCCGCAGGGCATCTGAGGCGGATGACGGGGAGTAGCGACCCCGCGGGGCTATATATCCGAGTGTTCCAGGGAGAGTATACTATCCCCCATCTCCGGCCTGCCGGAGTGAAGCATGACGGGGGATAGGTCTCCCGCCTCTTGGCTTGCCTTCATCGGCCGGTCAGAGTGGAGTCGCTAGAGTAGGGTTAGCAGCCCGCTCGGAGGGTAGGTGCCTCGTGGTAAGTGGCGAGTGGGCCGGTGATGCTGGACCCACAGGGAGCGCGTGATCTGCGTTTAAAGTCCGTCGAGGTATCCTCACCCTTCAGCCGCTCATGTACCTGTTGCCCTCTTGTTGCTATTCAGTGACTGATTCCCGAGGGCCCAGTAAGTGAGTTGGCGAGTCTCCACCTGCCATTTTTACGTGTGCAAACATTGTTATCGGCAGGTGCCATAGTTCCCATAGTCTTCCCATTCCTGGTCTACTAACATCCCATCACAATAGCCCAAGTAGTTTTCCTCCATAGTTAGCAATAGTTTAGCACAGAACCGGGGATTGTCCTTGGGTACATTTCTATATAATCGTCGGTTTTGTGTCGCCATTTCAGTAAAGTTGTCTCAAAAGGGCTTCAGCGTGTTGGCTTCGGCCCCACGTTCGCCTTCCAAAAATCCGGGACTCTGTAGTCCCGTGGTCGGTTACGGTACGGAGACATACAAGATAATGTGTATGACAGTGTTAACGTGCAGATAGAAATAATTATTTTTAATTATAATAAATTACAGGTTAATCCACCTTATTTAAAGTAAACAACAATTAACAGCAATAAATTAATGAGACTAAGAGAATTATGACCTTTATGATTTTGTTTCATAATTGCTGTAGGAACATTACTTATCAGGTCACCGATTATTTTTTTGATTAAATAATATTTTAGGAAAATAATCCTTTATACTTAAGTACTGAATAATATCATTATAGTACATAGAATCGTAGTTAAACTAAAAACATATCAGGTACTGGTCAATTAAGAGTATCAAGCTAACCCATACCTACGCCATACTTCTTATCATCACTTCCTTTTCCTAAGCCGTAAACCAGCAACTATGTAAAACGTGTTAATTTTTAATATTAAAAGAGGACACGTAAACCGGATTACTGTTTTCTATTAATAAACAAGATTTCTAAGAAACACTGGCAGTTACACCTGCCAGCATAAATATATTATTAGACAATATTTATATTTATTTATTTATGAAATAAATCCAAGATGGTGGTGGTATTGCAAAGAATTTTCAAATGACAACGTTGTCATATAGTCTTTATAGCCGTATTTGCATAGAGGTTTTATTAAAAATGCATTTATGTTTGCAATCTTGTCTGCTTGTATTATGTTAATATTGCAAATTATGTCTTTTTCAATGGTAAGTGCGATTGCGAGTGTCGCTTTTAGTTATTTAACCTTTGGTAAAAATCTTTTCTTGTTGGTTTTATTTTATCAATCTTCATGTTTAGTTGTAAGGCTTCCTAAATAATTGTCACTTTGCTGGCTTAGTCTCGTGCAAATTGGTTATGCTTATTATTAAGTCTTCATTTTTTATGACCTTTCTACGTATTATTCAATGGATGAATTTTGAAAATTGGTACATATTACGGAAAAAAAAACATTGATTGAAAATTCAAAAAAATATTATAAATAAATATATTCCAAATAAATATTATTACAAAGATTTTTTTCTATTTTATTTTACGAAGAAAAAAAAACACATAAAAAGATCAAATCAAAAGTATCAAGACCTCTCACACTACATATCTCCTTTGTGTTTTTTGGCACGGCAGCCAAACATTGGTTTATGCGATGCATCCCGATACATGTGTGAGTGCAACTCGTACGCACACAAAACAAATCGTGCATGTGTGGGTGAGTTTGCTAAAACATTTACGCAAGGAAAACATACAACGTTTAGGATAATTGCTGATTTGTTTGTGATTTTATTAAGTGCATCTTGGACGCCATGACAGATTGGATTCGGGTACCATTTGGCCTAGAAATTATTGCGCAGATATTTCGTAAAATATTTTGTTTAGCAGTCTTAAGGCCATTTTATGAACGGTGAATAGAAAAGATGCCAGCTCAATAAAATACTGTTTGATAAACTTTTAAAGCTTAATTATTTTTTTTATAGATTTTCTATAATAAATTCTGTGGTGTTAAGGCAAAAGGGGATAAGTCAGAAATTGTGAAAAATGAGTTAATTACACAGTTGGGTACAAAATTTTACGAACTATCATGGTAAAAAGGAGATAAGTCAATATAATGTATTTTATTTCGTGAATCTCAAATAAAAAATACGAGTCTAGTCATAAATAGCAAAACCTAAAAAGTAAAAAAGAGTTTTGTCTAGTTATCTTCTTATTGCATACGTGATCCTTTACTTATAAAATTAGGTATAATGAGATAAGTCGACTTGTGCCTAAATTCATATTCGTCGTTCCGCGTTAGTTGCATTTCGCGCGCGAAGTTGACGTCTTTTTACTAGTGCAACGGTGCAAAAAATCCTAAAATTATGGTTTACGTGGGTAATTTGAGTGTTGAAACCTACAGAAATGAATAGGATTAACAAGTTCGATTTAACGTAAGTATGATGGATTTAAAACCTTAAAATCATGAGCTGATTCGGATCTGGAGGACAACCAGTATGGTTTCCGTAAAGGGCGTTCAACAGTTGACGCTATACTGCTTCCTCCACGCATGCGCGTGAGGGTCCTGGCGGTCCTGGCGGAGGAAGCAGTTGACCGGGGCGAGGTGGTTTTGGCGGTGTCGCATGACATCGCTAACGCGTTCAACACCCTGCCCTGTAATATCATAAAGGAGGCGCTCCGTTATCATGGAGTGCCAGGGTACCTCCGTCGCATAATCGGGGCCTATTTATCCGAAAGAGCTGTCGTGTACCCGGGTCGAGAAGGATGGAGTCGTCAGAACATCTCTTCCTCAGGGGTCGATTCTCGGCCCTCTCCTGTGGAACCTTGGCTACGATTGGGTCCTGCGCGGTGCGCTTCTCCACGGCGTCAGCGTGATATGCTACGCTGACGACACGCTAGTCACAGCACATGGGTAGGCGTACCGGCAGGCGGCCATTTGGGCCACAGCCAGTGTCGCGCAGGTCATGGGTAGGTCTTGGCCTCGAAGTGGCCTTGCACAAATCCGAGGCCCTTTGCTTCCATGGGCCAAGGAAGAAGCCACCTCCGGGGTCCAGTATCGTGGTGGGAGGGGTTACCATCGCTGTGGAGCCGACAATGAAATACCTGGGACTCGTTCTCGAAAGTCGTTGGGACTTCGGGCCACACTTCCAGCGGCTCGCTTCTCGGTTGATGGTCGCAGCTACAGCGCTCTCACGCTTATTGCCCAACCTCAGGTGACCCAATACCTCCTGCCGGAGGCTCTATATGGGGGTCGTGCGGGCGATGGTGCTTTACGCCGCGCCAGTATGGGCGAACACCCTGACGGCCCGCAACCTTGCAGTGCTGCGAAGACCACAGCGAGCGATGGCCATCAGGGTTATAAGAGGATACCGCACGATCTCCTTCGAAGCTGCATGCCTCCTAGCCGGATCCCGGGACTTCGAGACCGACAGCCCTCACGTCACTCTATACATGGCGCGAGGAAGCGGTGGGGCGGGCCGAGCGCCTCGTGCCTCAGCAAGTTGAGGTGCGCAGGGCAGACCTCGGCCAAGATCTCATTGCGGAATGGGAGCAGCGACTTGCGCGACCCACGGCAGGGCACGCCGCTCTCGCGGCGGTAAGGCCCATACTGAAGGAGTGGCTGGAGGGACGCCACGGCGCCTTCAGCTTCCGGCTGACACAGGTCCTTACCGGACATGGGTGTTTCGGAAAGTTCCTGTGTCGCATCGGTCGGGAGCCCACGCCCGAATGCCACCACTGTGGCATCTGGGGCAACGCAGCGCCGTGACCTAGCGGCAGCAGTAGACGCTGCGGGAAGTCTTTCGCTGCCGGCTGTCGTGTCCTGCATGGTCGGCAGCGAAGATGGATGGAACGCCGTCGTCTTCTTTTGTGAGGATGTGATGGTTTTAAAGGAGGCGGCGGAAAGGGAGAGAGAAGCTTCGCTTCCTCTCTCCCCGCCCGCAGCAGACGTGGAGGACGTCGCAGGCTGACTGATCTCCGGCCACCATAGGGCGCGGCCTGCGGTCGACAGACTAGGGGCGTCTGTCGTCCGATCAGAAACAGGCCTCGAAACGGTGGCGTTGTGTTGCGAGCGCCTCTTTTAGTGGAGCTTGCTGTGGCCGCTGGGTGACGGCCACAGCGGATGACGAGGCCCGCCTTTGAACATCTGGGGGGCCAATACCTGTCGGGGGTGCGGAAGAATGCTTTGGCGATACCCGTGCCCTCGACAATAGGTAATTGAAGGCAATACTGGGTGGGTTTTTAGCCGGTAAGAGTTCGGCACACCCCCTCCACCCACCCCAGGTGGAGGGAAGTCCATGAGGATTTCCCCCCTGCCAAAAAAAAAGGTATATACGTAAATAATAATAGCAAATAAAGAGACGAGTCGTTCTAGGATTTTTTTTTTAATTTGTACCGTGTTATGGAAAAAGGAGATATGTCAGTTATTTTAATAATTAAGAAATAAAAATACTTTTTGGGTACATATAAAAGACGACTAAATTAATAAATGAATATTAAAACAGAGTTGTGTTAATTATTTCTATACACTTTTGATTAAACTGCATTTTTATTACAAAACAAACACGCGTTTTTTTGATTAGCCCCTGGTGAAAAGTTGTGTTTTTTGACTCATCCCCTTTTGCCTTAACACCACAGAATTAACTGTTGAATAATATTTTGTTATTTGGCTCGTTCTCATAATGAAGGAATTTTGGTTGGCGCGAATCATAGCTCATTAGTTTCTAAATATTTTTAATTTATTTTAAATCTAAAATGACTTAACAATTGGATTTTATATGGGCACTGAAATTCAGATAGATTCGATAATATCTTTTTGTAGAAAAATGCCTCAACATGAGCAAAATTGTCATTTTCCTGTGGGGCGATTTTCCAAAAAGCAAGTTTTCTACCGACATAATGCGTAAAGTTAATACATAAATAAATCAATCAATACCTAATCACAGTAACAATTAGTCAAACTTTGCTAAAACTTAAAAAAAAGTTTCGTGGCTCCCTATTTTTTGACGATTTTTAATCATAGAATAGGGGCGACAAGAATTGTGTATCACATTCCTGTCAGCTAAAAACATGTCAAGAATACCTATAAATTGAATTGTGACAGCTGTCGCCAGATTTCTATAACAAAGTAGGTAGTTAGGTAAGCTCATTGCCGCTTATAGTTCCGCGTAACAGCCAATCAGACAGTCGCGACGAAGCTCTCATCGACCGTTAACGCGTTCGGGACAGACAACTTCTCACTTGTATGGTAAGTATTTACGTAAACAATATTTGGATTTCATATATACTTTTTATTATTTTAAATAATACACCAAGGGTAAATATTTCATGAAGTACTGAAATGTCATTCAAAGTCAGCGTTTTTGTGTTTTTTGTGAATAACCTCAAAATTATCACTTTCCTGCATATCACTTGTCTGGATCTGTGTACACAGGAAAATGATGACGTTACAGAAAAGTGATAGATTTACTTTGATTTCTATTTTTTTTCTTAACATTTTACATTTTAATCCGTTGAGGCCTTGTTTCCACAGAAACCAAAATGTCACAACCTAAGAAAAAAAAGACCAGGGAAGAAGTACTAGCACAAAACAAAAAAAAATAAAGAAAACATTATGGAAGAATGAAAAATGATCCACAGAAGTTAGGTTCTTTGAAAGAAAAGAAAAAAACAGTATTAGGTAATTAAAGTCAAGAAGTACGTACAGGAAAGATAAAAAATAATATCCGAGAAGACTCGAGACAAGAGAAAGACTCGAAACTGATTCTGATGATTGTTATTGTATTATCTGTGGATTGTTACATGAAGAAGACACAACAGGTCAAGATTGGATCAAATGCATGCAATATGTCATCAATGGGCGCAATGTAACTGCATCAAAACGGAAATAGTATCGTTCAATTGTCCTGCCTGGTTATTGGATAAAGACTATGCAATGCAAACTTAAACCGACCTATGTACTTAGAGAATTTTTGACTGATTATTATAAAAAAAGCACTGTAATTATAAACGCCATTCTAATATTTAAGGCTGTTTAAAGTACTACCTGAAAAAAGGCAGCTGATTATTTTGTATAACGTATTCATTTCAGAGAATGGGTTGATTTTATTCATCTCTTTAAGACAAATTTAGACTATTAACTTACAGACTTGTTTAAAACAGACTATCATTATTTATTGTGCCTTACTATTAAAATTTTGTAATTCATTGTTTTTAAATAAAAAATAAATCTGATAATTTGTGTTTGATAATCTCACTTTCCTGGTTTTTTCTCACTTTTCAGGCAGTAAAATAACATTAATATCTTAAAATTGTTAACGGTTTTTAATAAATATATTAAATATATAAAGTGAATAATTTACACGTCACTTATTATGCATTTTTATACATATTTCATGTTTATTTTCATTTTCCTGTGCCATATATCATTTGCCAGTCTTGATTTTTTTTTTAAAGACCTATAATTTAATTATTTACCAATATTTTGTCTGACCCGCAAAACCTGTGCTTATTTATGTAACAATCTTGACTTCTGGCCACTTAGCATAGTCAATTTTAGAAAAAAAGCATGGGACTAATAATGTTCCGTTAAAATTCCTTCATAATAAGAACTACCCATTTACCAATCAATCAAATCCAATCAACGATAAAAAAAATATATATTTTTTACTACACCTTACTATTACATCAAATAAATGACAATCAAGGTCTAAAGCACCCTTTGCCTTCTTTTGACAAAAAACGGACGGTTACCCATCTCAAAACTTACCGCGGCAAGCACAGCCAAAACATTCGAATATTACATAAACATTTCTACAGTACAATTTCCGACTACAAAAGCATGTGTACCATAAAAATGTATGATTAACAACGCCATGGGCATATTTACAAACTCAAGTTTCTCTACTATTGTATCGTTTTTCCTATAATCGTCATGTTAGTGGGTAGTGTCATAACATCTATTGTTCTAGACTATTGTTTTAGCTCTTATAAAACAGACGGATTTCGAAAATTGGTACTTTAATGACTGGTTAGTGGGTTGTTGTGGTTGAAAAGATTTTTGTATTTTTTGCGAAAATTATTGGCTAAAGGCTCGGGAGATGATGATTAATATTTCTTTCAGATAATAAACATGTGGGAGTTCAAATCTGCCCTGGGGGTATGTAAATATTTCAGTCCGTACGGACTCCAAATAAGTTTCTATCAAGTGCGAGAGGGATCTTATAGGCATTTTTAAATGAAAAATTACAGTTTAAAGTTAAAATCTGAACTGACTCCTTATTAAATCTCTTATTAACTTTAAACAAAAACTTCATTGCCCTCCCGCAAAACTATCATCATCGCTACAATTTTAATAGCACTGTTTTTCTCCAAGAAAAAGCAGCCTGTATTTAAATCGGCCGCCTACTAAGTTGCGCAGGCGCATCGCATTTTTCTAACTGTATTACAAGCTTCGATATGTATCAGGTGACCGGCTAACTGTTACTTCACTGGACGATAGATTTTGAATAGTTAAAAAGTCAGGTAGATTGAGTACAAGGATTTCGAAGCTACAGTGTCTAGATTTGAAAAAGAAGATTTTTGTTTGTTTTTTCGTTTTTTGGTTTACATTAAGCTATTGTGGTAGAAAACATCGTACAGAAACTTTCTGAAAAATCAAAAATTTATTTGATGGAGCAAAACTGGTGGTCAATGCTAGCAATCATGTTAACGTTGATGAAGGTAAAGCTATGTAATGATGGTGTAAATATCTCCCTGAAAAAGTGTTTTTTTCGGAAATAGGACCTACTTAGATAGTAGCCAAATTTTTATGACAAAGTTGAAGAAAAAAAGGCAGGCTTTCGTTACAGATATTTTGACGAAATCACGAAAAAAATTATAGTGTTGAAAACAATTTGTACTTCAGTCCGTTTGGAAAAATATATTCCAAACGTTCCATACATTTTAATAAACCCTGCGCATTAGCTGTCAAGACGATGCAAAAATGTTTCCTTGATATAAAAAGCATCGCATCTACAACGATATAGTATAGCTTCTAGTGGACGTAAATAATCCGAGGATGTTGGATAAAGTCCAAGAAAATCTGGTTAAAGCGTAAAACATCTGTATGGGGTACGATTTACACAATTTCTATGTTCCTTGTCCGACGGGATTGGAATAACTTCGATAGTTGATACTATCCAGTCGCGGTGAGAATCTTTATCTTTTATGTAGGACAGCGGGTTTTGAAGATGGCTGCGTTTTAGAAGTTATGTGGTTCAGAGACCAACCAAGGCTGCTCTTACTAGGTCTGTGGATGGTCATTATGGAGAATTAAAAAGCATGTAATTGAGCGTCTATACCAAACTGCTTAGACATATTAACAATATGACTGGAACAACTACTTTTGAGATGATGACAAAAAAAAAAGTAAGGTAGAAGAAGACATGTCACGCAGGGGATAAGGCCCAGTGATGAATATAGAATCTTATTTTTTTTATTTATTTTCAAACTGTGTTATTTACACTTAAGTGAGTTGATATTGTAAGAGGTTTTGGGTAGGTGTTTTTAATAACCAAGCTTTAATTACGTTTAATGTAGCTTTATTTAACATTTAATAAAGCTATTGATTATTAAGTTATAAACCTAAGCTTTAGACCAGCCTTTCTCTACACTTGTTTGAAATAAACCTATATAAAACCCATAATTTGCCTTCTAGCGATGAAGCAAACCATCGTGACAAACTATACACGTTTTATAATCAATTGTTACCGTGTAATTTTGTAAACTGGGATTAATGGAGCGGCCATGATACGAGACGGTGTATCACTATTGCTTACACAATTAAATATTTCACATAAGTTTCTAGAAACGGTTACACCCACGTCCCAAAATAGCCTACTACCTAAGGTAACTTTCTATGCTTTTCTTTTTTTTTCTCTGTCTCTTTTTACCTGGACAAAAATGGCTTTATGTAATTTGGATGTACCTATAAGTTTGAGGGTTAATACATAAGTATTACAGTCAAGATTCAGGAAAAACTGAATGAATTAACTGTGTTTATTCATACAAAAGGGAATTTCCACTGAGTCTTAAGATATTGTTGTAAGATTTTTATTTCGGAATCAGTTAGTACTGACTTTACAAAACATAAATCAATAAAAATCTTTCGGATTAAAAAGCTTCTTTGACTCGGTATTATAAAAACATAATAGGACATCGGCATAATGGTATTATTCGATTTATTGTCTTCATACTAGGTAGTATTTCTACCTAGCAATAGCTTTTCATATTAGGTAAGTTAACTTGACACTACGTAAGTACTACAATAATTATTTTAAACTTTATTGTTTAAAACTTTCCAGTTAACTGGTGGAGTCATAAACCAGCTATGCTCACATAACCTCATGGCTACTTAAAGTCGTTTTCAGTTAAGTTTTATGTCCAACAGTGACCAATGTTGGTCACACTTCTTCAAGTTAAATGTTTGGCCAATGTATTGTTTGTCATAGTTTGGACCAATATATTGTGATTGTGTAGATCGCAGTTTCCAAATGTTGTTTTATTTTTTCATTTAAACCTAAGCTTATGAAAATCAACCAAAATGTTGGTGATAAAAATTAGAACTGTTCGGTTCAAATTATGTGTAACGTAATTGAAAATATGAGAAGTTATAAAAATTTAACGTCTGAACTTAAACTAAATTACATAAAATTACATTTAGTAAGATTACTTATAACTAAGCTCTGAACTAAATTCACAACTTAATATAATTTTAGTGTAATGTTTGCGTGGAAAAATGCAGGAAGTTAACATAGTCTAGATTATCAGCTAACTTAGATCTAGCCAGACCTGTATAAAGCCTATTAGAGTTAGCCATTTCAATAGTACTTATGGTTTTAGATTCACTCTGTGTGGCCTATTTGCATGTTAAAAATGGTGCATGGCAGTGTTGAGCCAAGTTCAAATTAATTATCAATTTATTTCAATGTACAAAATTATACAAGAAGTATGAATCGGGTACAAAATTCTTTTTTTAACTGTCTCCCCAAAAAGGAGGTTCTCAATTCGGATGTTTTTATTTTTATGAGAACAATTATTTTTTTTTGTTTCGTATTGCCTTCATTATTTTGAGATAACTCCATTTTTGATCTTAACCACCGAATTAAATATTCAGGACAGTCCTGAATTTTTACAAACTAAATTATTACATACATCAGTATGAAGGTAATATAGTATTAGAAGTAGAATAGTAAGTTTGTATATAAATGTATTTTAAAGATTCAATTAATAAATAAATAGGACGGTCCTTAATTGTATATTTTTAATGATAATATAAATCATGATTACTCCATCTAAAAATTTTCTCAACCATCTCAGCTAATAAATTCAAAAAGCTTCTATAAAACTATATCACTTCTAATAGAGTCTATCTTGTTAGAAATTTATCGGTCACACCGCAAAATTTCTTAACATTTTAAGTTTAGCATAAAATACAGTATACTTACGAGCCTTATAAACTTACTCTACTTAACTAAGTTGCACCGTTGGCTGGGTGATTAAAGAGCCTGCTATTTTTATCAAGAAATCTCTATTCGATTCTTGGTAACATTAAGTACAACATTTTTCCTGACTACAGAGTCGGCCTTATTGAAATGTATGTAAATTTGTATATAAATTGAGCTGCTTGATACGTTTTTGCTTGTTCCCATTGTTGAGAGATGATGGCATTTTTATACGTCAAAATTAATAACATTATTTTTATGAATATTTTTTTTTACTTGGCGCATTTTCCATGATGCCTTTTATTAGGTACATTTTATTACTTTACATGCATATGAATATTAAAAATGTTTATATGAAGTGGGTATCACAAGTAGAACTAGTTTAAAGAAATACTTTTAAAAAGTTTAATTCCAAATGTCAATCGATCTGAAACTTTCTTGATCTTTAACTTTCGGAGAAAATTTGAACTAATTTAATTTAACAATTGTTTTTAGAACTGAACTATACTTACCCAACTAAATCCAATCAGGTAAAGAGCATTAAATATCGACAATATACATTCTAATAGGCGGTCATGACATAAATCCTTCCCGGATCCCGTGTGACAGTGGTCACAGTCCCAAACTCCACCACGTATGCATACAACGTACTTTAAACAACTTATTGCCTTTAAAATGGCGTTACGTAACGACTCCTGCGCATGTGTGCGTGCGCGACGCGTGTGTGCGAGACTGCGCATGCGATTTTCATTGCGTTAGAATTTTTCCATTTATTTATTATTTGTTTTTATTGTTTAAAATGGTGTATTGAGGAAAATCGTGGTGTTGGCTTGTAAAGCTGTTTATTTTATTTTATTTTGATATGCAATAAGGTTAACTGTTTAGTTCAGAAGGAAAAATATATTGATTTAACTTAATTAAATGAACACATAATTTCTACATGGAATTTTTTGACAGAAAAAAATCTGGACGGACCGATCGCCTCGTGCTTCTGGTACTATCTACGATCTCCTCTCAAAATTAAAAATCTGCTTTTTTAAAAAGCTAATAATTCAGTAACTACATTTTCTTGTTATAGATTTTTACACAGCCGCACTGCCAGTAGCAGGGTTGTATTTTTACACAGCCGCACTGCCAGTAGCAGGGTTGTATTTTTACACAGCCGCACTGCCAGTAGCAGGGTTGTATTTTTACACAGCCGCACTGCCAGTAGCAGGGTTGTATTTTTACACAGCCGCACTGCCAGTAGCAGGGTTGTATTTTTACACAGCCGCACTGCCAGTAGCAGGGTTGTATTTTGGTGTATCTAAATGAATAAAGACAAAACAGTTTTTGTTTGTAAGGACTCCGAAACTACTGAATCGATATGAAAAATTCCTTCAGTGTTGAAAAGCTATGGAAGACTACATATATTACCTAGTGACATAGGCTACATTTTACCCAGGTACATAAAGTTGCATATAGCAGATTAAACTATTGGCAGATAATTAGTTGGATGGGTCACTAAGAATTTATTTTGAAGTTAATCATGAATCCAATCAAAAATTGTTTTTGTTCGGTCGGATATCTAATGAAATGGGCGCATTACGTTTGAGAGCCCGATCAAAAACTATTGGCCGACAAAGAAGACTAAGTTCGCAGTGTGCAACGTTACCTAACAGGAGTCTAAACGGTTTATTTCATCATCGTTCTCCTGTCCCTATCCGATTTCATGGGTTTCATCATCATCCTCACAGGATAAGACAGGAGGTTGATGATGGTTCAGCGTTTCTTCTAAATATTACAAAGCTTTATTATATTTTCAGCTTAACAACCAAGGAAGGCTTTTACCAACAAAACTGGAACAACATAGCATCTAAATCAAAAAGGCTGGGCCATAAGCTTCAAGCGTGCGCCTACGCAACCTAATGGTTTCACAGACCTTTGACACCGGTATAGAATGAGTTAGTAAATCTTGAGGAATATTTGTAAGAAAGTTACTCAAATCTTAAATGGAAATTCTTTGGTAAGTATAATAAAATGATTAAAATCTTTAATATTATGAGTAGCCGTGTCCCTGAAGTACTGTCCCTACGTGGATAAAATATAACGTTTGAAAAAATACAGAATTTTGATTTGTGACCAGATAACCGTCTCCTTTTATTTAAAAGCTGAAATTATATTATACAGCTGAGTTTTGTTCTGAAAGCAGCCCGTTTTATAATAATCTTTGATCTTCATTCATCCATTCAGTCATTGGTAATTGCAATGCTCTTATCCCAGTTTTAGATATAATATACCTAGATACATATGTAAAACTACCTACCAAAAAGGCTAATTATTAGGTTATTATTTTATGCTATGCTATGCTAGTTTATTATTTTATTTTAGAATTAAAGTAAAATAAATTAATCTATCTCTCAGTAAGGCATTTGAACGCGACGGCTTTTGTTAAAGGTAAAGTCGTGTACTCATTTGCACACACATGAATAGTTTCTTCCGCAATACCTACCACTAGTTTGTTTGTTTGTTTATTTTTACACAATAACAACATACTTAATTTTCTTATGTAAACTAATATTGTAGTGGAACCAGCCTAGCCAATAAGCCTTTTCGGTTAATAAACTATCCACACTGAAAGACTTTTTCAAATTGGACCAGTAGTTGCTAAGATCAACTCGTTGTAGTAAACAGTCACACAAAACTAAAGAGCTTTTCAGCTGTATCATATAAAATTTAAGATCTGAAACAGATTTCGGCTTATTGTCACGTTGTATGAAGCATTTCCTAAGAGTTTCGGTAGGGTATTATCTGCCTAGCCTTTTCCCAAGGGTTTATGAATGAACTGAATGCATTTAAAATGCTAGTATTTGATATAAAACGAATTGTCTATCAGACTGTCTCACTGATCTATCGACACGTGCGACTGTTACTTACCCACGATCACCCCCTATAAGTAGGTACAAAATGTACCTAAAAAATAAACTATTTAAAAACTATAGAATAAAATGATCCATTAGAATAATAATGCTATATTCACGCCATCACAACACAGGAGAGACAGCAAACGAAGCACCATTGTTCACACGCGGAAGTGTGAACTCCATCAATTTTATTTGATTTTCTCTCTCAATAGAAACGATTTATTTATAAAGGTAATGCGAATTTATTGTTATTTGATTGATTTTGCAATTTTCTAGACAGATGTAGGCACCTACGTATTTTTTTGTGGGATACCTTAGAAGGCGTTTTTAAGATAAATACTCTTTCGGATGGCACGTTGAACTGTAGGTCCCGGCTGTCAGTGAACATCCTTGGCAGTAGTTACGGGTAGTCAGAAGCCAGTAAGTCTGACACCAGTCTAACCAAGGGGTATTGGGTTTCCCGGGTAACTAGGGTGAGGAGATAGGGCAGATAGGGCAGTCGCTTCTTGTAAAGCACTGGTACTCAGCTACATCCAGTTAGTCTGGGAGCCGACCCCAACATAGTTGGGAAAAAGGCTCGGAGGGGGATGGAGACTCTAAATACTTTCATGATAAAATGAAATAACAACTTAAACCCCGTTATTGTGAGGCTTTTGCACCTTAATAACTACTATAAATGTAGCCTCATTTATAGTAGTTATTCAGATACCTAGCCATTTCCGAACTATGTTAGGGTCGGCTTCCAGTATAACAGGGTGCAACTGGGTACCAGTGTTTTACACGTAGGAACTGCCTATCTGATCTCCGTAACACAGTTACCAGGGCAACCCGCTAGGTAAGTCTGATTGTTAGGCATTCTGACTTCTGACTGCCCGAAACGATAGTTAAAGATGTTCAAATGACATCCAGGACCAAGCCATTTAACGACCCATTCAAAGAACGGCTGAATTCTTCATGATGATAATATGATGGTCACAAATGGACAGACTGACTCCTGCAGGCATTGCTTAACTTGTATGCGGTACTTATTATATTAGGTGCCTTATCACATACACTTTTCTTCAAATAACTTTTGGCCCTCTACAGTTATGAAGCAGCGGGAACGCTTTGCTTGTACATTTTGACTATCCTGAAGTCACTAGCAGCCAACTTCGGGCCGGCAAAGGTACTTGACAAGAACTGTACAAGACGTTTAACTCCTTATAACCAACGCCTATTATTACCCCCACTACTAATAAAAGGGCTATAATTAAATTCAAATAACTAAGGTTTTTAATCAACAATTCAGATCCTGAGAACCTATTCGTCATGTTTTATAGAAAGTCAAAAAGTCACGCCTTCGAAACGCCCCCGCTCCGCCTTCAGTGTGACGCGGACCTAGTGGGGATATTGCTGCAGCCGTTCTCATACTCAGAGGAATAGGCTAGGCTAGGTGGGTGAGAAGACCTAGCCTATTGTCGTCCTTTTGAGTGTAGCCTATTTGTGAGAGAAGCTTCGCAACATTTTTTTGGAGGTTTAGAGCGAGCGAGCAGTAATGAAATGAGTTTATTGAAAAAAGGATGATTTTTAATATATTTTTTTTTTTTTTTTTAAGTTTTCAGTCCCATTCTTTATCATTTCAAAAATGTACGAATATTGATAAGTCTGTATAAAAATAAAACACTAAGTAAAAAAATATTAACTGTAAATTGCAAATACGTTAATAAAGAAAAAACAAATTCAAATAGGTAAACGATAAAAATTACAAATTAGCGAATGCTAAATTACCGTTAGATCTTGTATGTAATTATGAAGATTAGAAGCTATGCAATATTTCACACTAAATAACACGTATTAGATACGGTCTTTCAAAATAGTTTTTTAATTATTTATAATTAAATTAATGGGAAGGAAAATTTAATTATTATTAACTTTGATTTAACAGCTTAAAACAAAACGTATAATATTTTATTTAAAAGTCGATCCGAATTTTGCAATCTCTTAAAGACATTATATTTGAAATAATTCTAATACATAAACAGTAAAATAACATTCGCCAAAAACATAATAAGAAATAATAAAAATAAAACAAAAAACAGACTAACCTTAATTCCTTTCAACACAACACAAAAAGTCCGAATCTTCACTCACATTACAAAATAAACGAAAAAGATTTTCTTACGAGGTCTTTTTCAGTTTCGAATAAAACCTTCTTTTAAGATTGCGCGCCAAATTCTTTATCGACACGACGCACACTATTTTTATTTCCAAGTTACGCAATATTAATTTTTTTCCCGCAATTTCACGGAACGGCGAGCGTAGATATTGAAAAAAATACAATAAAAAAAATACGCAAAAAAATAACTAAAACCAAGTCATTTCACATTGAATATTTCAAAATCACAGTTCCAAAAATAGCTGTTTGACAGTCACATTTTTGAAAATCGAACGCGGGCGCAGCGGCGCGGCGCTCGCCATTTAAAAAAGGAACGAAAAAGGCGCGAACTCATCTGTAGATGCAAAATGGCGTTATTATTTGGAATTTTTCTTATATTATCGTTAAGTTTTCATTGTGGTCTGGTGGAGTGTCGCGCGCGTGTGCTGTTTCACCACATTATGATCTAACACTGCCTGACTCTCGATTGCAGAACATACTTATTCTAAGTCAACTTACATTCGTTCATATTTGCCTGCGGGCCGTAGGGCTGTGCTAGGATGTTAGAACCTAGTTTAATGCCTTTATATTTCCGTATTCTTTATCTAACTGTACTTTTATTTATGTGATTGTATTCCTGTTGTATTTAAATTCAGTACGTGTCAACTTCAAAATAATCCTGACTCATTTTATGAAGCTTTTAGATTTCTTTGAAGTGGTTGTCTTCAAGGAAATAATTATATCAAACACATTTAGCCTATAAAAACTAGGCAGTAAAAACATATTTCCGTATAACTAGATGCATTTTAAACGGACAATAAAACATGTACTTTCCATTCCGACATTTACATAACTTCTTAGAAAACCTCCGTGGGATTGAACAAGAAATAGCTTCGAACAAAAATTGAATTTCGAATTCTGGAGAAATGTTCGTGAATCAAGGTTTTTCTAGGGCTAGCAACATTGTATGGTGCTGGCAACCCTATTTTCACGTAGTACAAGAACTTCTCGCATATAATAATATGTTTTAGCCTATATTGCGCTTACAGGCACCGCTTGCGACTGGAACTGTCTCGAGTAACAGCTATTTTTAACTACTTCGGTATTTCACTTTGATACGAGAGAAAATGGTTTTAAGTTCGTTATTTTTTTGTTAATATGGTAACATGTTGTAGGTAGTAAAATAACGTGTTAAATGCTGTATCAATATGTGACTTTGATTGAATTTAATATTGAAGTTGATCGATTAATTCATTCATTTGAAGTGTTTTAGTAAGAAACATTTTATTAGGTATGATTTTTTGCTCAAGTTTATGCAAAAATGCTGCGTTTTCTCATATGTTTTGAGTTTTAAAAATTTTGAAGCTTTTACACAAATAAATCGCTTAACATCAAACAGATTTACCAAATCAAGTTTCGAATGAATAAAAACACAACACTCCCGAAAACATACCGAATATGAAAATCACCATTAACTAGTTCCGAAAAGAACCGATACCGCACAACACTAAAGTCCGTTATTGGAACCTTCACATCACTACTTAGTTGTATGCACCGTGCATTGGCCTGCACTGCCGCATTCTTCATTCAAATTGAAACGTCCTAAAACTTACGAGTATAGACTCTAAATTCATCCTTGAACATATAAAAATAGGGTTCATTTTTCTTTGAGCAACTTTTTCGAGTTAGGCATTTCAGCAAAAAAGTTTTTTCGAAGCTAGGCTCCTATACTTATTTTGCTATGAATTTTAGATAGGTATAGTAGTATTAGATATAGAAAGAAATGTTCAGTGTCTGTGGGTTCGTATACGTTTCTAGGACACGGCAAAATGTTAGAAATCTTCATACTTAGATGTCTATATAATTATTGGGAGTTGTTAGGTTTTAGTAGATCGATTTTTAGGTAAGTTTGAATGGACTTTTAAGTTAAAGTTTGTAATCTAAGAATATTATATTAAGATAACTATCATAAACGTACGGGAAGAAGTTCCTTCGGGAAGCTACTGAAACCGTGTGAGACAGCTAGTGTCAAAAAAAGCGGTGATGAAATAATTCAATGATAAAGAAATATTAAAAAAAAAAACTTTTGACTTTCACATGCTTCAAAAATATTAAACTCAGTTTCAAATACAGAAAATATCATTTAAACACATAGTGAGATTCAGACTGCTGCCCATATCTAAAGCGAGCAGTCTATCAAAGCACCATCTGTGTAAAAAAGCTTATAGAGGCTAAAAAAAAATAACTATTATGGTTTCTAACCTGTTTTCAGTGAAATTAATTCATAGAAAACATTACAGAAAAATATGCTATACCAGTCTTAATTCAGAGGCTGTAATTCAAAAACAATACGGATATTGTTTTTATTAACTTGATCTGTAAAAATCCCCGTCCCGTATTGGAAGATAATCTGGTCATTAAAAACCTACCAAATATCATCTTTGCGAATATAATAATAGCCATGAAGTTTCAAAACCGCAGTTCTAATACTGAGACTACTAACGCCATCTAGCGATGTCAATTCGAATCCATTCGATAGATCCAGCATCTTGTACTTGAATGCAACTTAAACTTAGGCAATCGCCCACCAGGCTGAGTCATCATTCAGCTAAGTTAAGCCCTTTCACCAACTTTTGTGTTTAAGTTAGAAATAAGTAGATATATACTCAGCTATGAGTATGTTATAGAATAGTTAGGTGAGTATACAGTTTGTGAGTTGTTTTCCCTGAAACTGGTTAACAAATTAAAAAAAATTGTTTCACTTAAATATGGCAGGTATATTGTGTAGCCTACATGTGGATTTACCGATATTATACCCTTAGACACCTCGTGCGTAAGCTTAAATTTTGTAAAATATATGTCATTCACTTTTTAAAAGATACTAATCAAATTAAATAAATAAATAAATAATCAAATAACATTAGTTGGTTCGTGTGAAAGACGATATCGCATGTTACTTGTTACTTGTAAATTAACTCAAACAGAAAAGTATAAAAGAAGAAGACATGCTCCGAATTCCGACGGACCGACTGCAAATGGAAATTGCAATACAGGGATAAGATGATGAAAAAATAATGGAATTAAATATAAGTCTAGTTTTAAATAAAGATAAAGTATTATAGCCTAAAAATAACTATTATTCTCAAACAAGCTCAGCTAAGAAATTGCGTAATGCAATGAATCACAATTTGAATTTAGACAGGGTTGTACGTACTTTAATTCATCATACAATAAAAAGATGTGAGAGAAACCATCTGAAGAAAAAGTGCAGGAGTAAAAGAGAAAAAAAAATATTTTTATCGTGAAGTTAGTAGAGGTCTTTTAAGTCCTGAAGATTTGTAGGGCGATACGACAAAGAAGAATTGAATTTAAAGGTCCAAAGAATATCAAGTTTTTTAACCGACTACCAATAGGGGAATAAGTAGGTACAGATTTACTGTTATAGAAAGAATAATATGGCATTTATTTATAATTTTACCAGACACTCCACGAACAAAATAATCAACTTATAATTTTTCATGCAAGTACCGTCGGACAAAAAAGTTTTAAGAAAAACTACAGTCACACTCAAAACTGCTACACACATTTAAGCTGGTATTTTTCTCTCTCAGCATACTCCTTAACCCCGGCTTTGCTTAGAAACCTAAGCATATGCGCCAACACTCGGAAACTCTAAGTCAATATTGTGATAGGCAGTTCACGGTGAGTTTCATAGGAATGTCTGACTGCCAATGAAGAATGTGTACCTTGTAAAAACTTGGTGTCACCACTGTACTCGGTACGGTTGTGATGTTGCTCTACCGAGTATTTTAGTTTGCTAGGAAAATGTGAAAAACGTGTGTTGTGGATATTTAGTATGAAATGGCTTTTGTATTTATTTGAAGCTTTTGGGACTCACGGCGATGGATTTTAATTTATATTCACACAAAATTTAAGCCATTTTTTTGTAAATTTCCTACAATTTCAGTGAATTCAAAAAAAGTATGACACTCAAAGCAAAAAGCGCTCCTTTTTCTTTTCATCATTTCTTAAAAACTATGTCACAACTTTGCAATCTTGTTTGGATGCGCAAAGTATTTTTTAAACTACGTTGGCCTTACTACAAAAACTTTAACCACTGTTTTACACTTGTCTAAAAAAAATGTGGCTCCAAAATGAACCTTATGTCAACGTCATAATTTGACATTTTTTTAGACAAGTCTTAAACTGACGTTAAAAAGTTTTTGTGGTAAGACGGATATGTTTAAAGTTATTCATAATTAGTATTCAGTAAGTATAATATTTAGTATTTTTAAAATATTAAATTATTTTTACTACTATCTTTCAAAAATCAGTCCAAACATCGTAACAATGAAGTAAAGCATCTAACCACTCCACAACCATTGAACTCGCATCAATTTTCTAACACCATTACCGTCGCTTGCGCATGTTTTTGTCAAAGAAAAATGCGTCTTATTACATTACGACAATCGTGTCTTGTCGCAGTGTTTTGCACGCATTTGACTTAGATGCGTTTTGTAGTCGTGTCGGACGGTTTACACGGACCAGAAATGTCTGGTAAATGCGATTTTTTTTGTGTGTCGTTTAAGTATTTCCTTATTTGTTTTGGAGTTTGGATGGTGGTGGTTTTCGTTTTATGTGCTTTTTTCTGTCGTATGGGTTTGTTTGTGATGTTTGGTCGGTTTTTATTAGCTAATTGCTGCTGAGTTTTTATTTGAATAGAGTTGCTATAATTAATTGACGTAGCTTTAATTTTATGCTAATGTTTAATATGAAATGAATTAGGTATAGTTTAAAATATTGAAATTAAAAATGTTTTCATCATCATCAGCCTATCGCAGTCCACTGCTGGACATAGGCCTCTCCAAGTTTTCGCTATATTGGGTACTTTTATTTAATTATTATTATTTTGCAGCTTCTTTTCAGCAAGGCTATTAAACATCTTCAAAGTTAATGCCGCCGGCTTCTACGGAGGCCGCCGGCTTCTACGGAGGCCGCCGGCTTCTACGGAGGCCGCCGGCTTCTACGGAGGCTGCCGGCTTCTACGGAGGCCGCCGGCTTCTACGGAGGCCGCCGGCTTCTACGGAGGCTGCCGGCTTCTACGGAGGCCGCCGGCTTCTACGGAGGCCGCCGGCTTCTACGGAGGCTGCCGGCGGCCAGGAAATTTTTCAATTGCATTTAATCTAAAAGCTACATAATATGGTTTCAAATATATTCACAAATTAACCGATGCGACGGCACAAATATTGACTATATACTTATGGAATTGGATGATGTTATTTATGGACGTGCGAAAATCATCATCGGCGATTATACTTATATAACTGTGAAATCCCTAATAAGTTTACTACTCTAATAAGTTTCTTACTCTACTAATTCCATTTAAGAGTACCTGCAGTTTTTTTGGTCGGCCGAAAGTTTGATAAGTGTAAAAATGGTTAGTAGTATGCACCTAACAACAATCAGATATTTAGTTGGCATTGAATCTGCTAAATACTTTGGTTGTAAGTCTAAGTCTTTAGCCTTCCGCGTATCGTCACGGAAAAAGCATGCTTAGTTTACCTCATTCATGTCTTGAACGATCGCGTCGAAGAACTTTTTTTTATTGCATAGAATTTATTTGTTCTTCTGGATTCATCTCATTAGTTTTGTTTTTCATCATTGTTCACTAACTACCTTTAACTAAAAACATGGCCCTTCTTGGCAGTCGGTAAAAGTAGTGACACAGTCAGTCTGTTTTCCTAAACTCTTTAACCTCTGCCTAACTTCTAAACCAATCAGCCTTGATATTATACTCAAGTAAAATGACCATAAACACACAACATCATAGCTTGAGCATCAAAACAAAAAACACCCACTTAACTTACGTATTAGTCAATAGTAATCTCACTTTTTCCTGCGCGCGCGCTGTACACCCATTTAATATAAAATGACATTAAGGACACCGTAATGATTCAACTATAGTGGCAAAAAAATATTATTACTTGTTAATTATTGTTTGTTTTTTTGTTTGTTGTTATTATGGAGACTATTAGGCCCGGTTCTTGTTGTAAAATGCCTTTTTATTGATAGAATCTTTTTCGCTAAACTGATTATTGTAGGTAGTGAGGTTCTAGTCGTATCTTTGGCAGCATAGTGATTTCTAATTAATTTCAGCAGTGCCGACGGTGATTTTTTTTTAATCTGCCTATATTTAGAAACTGTTTTAATTTAGACCGTTCGGTTTTTTTTATTTTTTGTCGTTACCTATCAACATTTATAAAAAATGCTTATAAGGCGCGAGTATTAATGAGTACGCAAAGCTAAACGCACATTGACAAATTGCGTTTTTTCTTTAAGTAGTTATATTTTAATCAGAAACTGCACATAAAAAAAGTAATAAACCATTTATTTATTTATTTAATTTTAGGTTATTAAATAGGTGTACAACCCACAAAACTCGAAGAATTCGTAGTGATTGAGAAAATTAAACATGTCATTATTAGCTTTATATCTGACGGTCCACCGCTGGCTACTTTCCGTTCAAAAAACGCGTGTCGGATACTCAAACTTGAATTTGTACCTTTTAATTTAAAAACTAGGTAGCATTGAACATTATAACTGAACCTAAAAAAAATACAGCTAAGATACATTTGCTAAGGTACATAATAACCTATTCACGATACCCGGATCGCTATTCGCCTGTTCGTCCGAAAACTATCAATGTTTTCCCTACGTCGAATATTTGTTTCTAATTTCAATTTTCAAAATCCTAAATATCAACAGCAATTGGGAACATCAGCCAAAAATTATCAATAATCATTAAATATCTAAAAGAAAATATTAAAACTACTGCCATACTAAAATGGGATTACTCTGTCATAAGCTTTACAAGCGACGGAGACTTAATGCATGAATCATCAAACGAATCAGTGTATGAAAAAGGGAGTGGTACGAGTACCACACCACCAACGGGTATACCTACATGTCTGCCTACCACTCAATTGTGAACCTCAGACTTGAAGGGTGTCAAACCAGGAAGGGATCAGCTTACATTGGGGTGAATTCTGAATAAGATGATTACAATGATGATGATATACCTATTTACGAAGTGTATGAGTAGCTTTTAGTTCTGCCTACCCTTGTAGCAGAATAGTGTGAAGATTTTGACAAAGTTTTTAACTTTGCAGAAAATAAAGTTTTCGTCATGAAGAAGTTTTCTGGAGACGTTAGAATCCTTTACGAGATTCCTAATGAGCTGCTGCTGTAAATATTTCGATTTATATCCAGGATTAGGATAAACAGTCATCAACGGTCATCAAATCTGAAATCATTCACTGAAGTCGTCGAAAATATTCAAACTTAAGACGATGGTTTGCTAGAAAGCATGCTAGCAGACACGCCGTCCCACCACATAAAGCCTAAAAACTCAAAGGCCTTAATTAATTAAAACGAAAGGACCATAATTAAAATAAACTATCGTATCGCCAGTAAAGCCCCTGCTATAAATTCCGCGAACCGATGGGCGTGACCGATAGAATTTAATACAAAATACGCCATATTGATGTATACATTTTTTCGGACCCCCCTACAACCCTCCTCCCTACATAATTGAGCGTTGTGAAAACTATCACGTTAGTAAATGACGCCCCCCCTCTCCCCCCGCAGTTTTCCAACATGGCGGAGATCAATAATTTGGCTGGGCAATGACTGTGATGACTCGGACATGCGCAAAAGGCACGCACGCCGGAATCATCGGCAAAACCTGAACTTGACTTGGCGAAAACGAAAGTTAGGCGAATGTTTCTACAGCGTTCTTGGCATTCGATACTAACACACTGACGGTAGTAAGTCACATGGTCTTTATTTTAGACACGAGAAAATTTTAGATGATGATTTTTTTATTTTTTCGTCTCAAAGATTTTTTTACTAATACTCTTGGTTTAAAAAATAAAGAAACAACTAACTTTAAGCATGAAGATTAAGTATATAATCTAAAAAAACAAAATGAAACTGCTGCAGAGGATAACGCCGATGATTTCGGGAATGAGCCTGAAAAAGATGAAACAGTCGATACGTTCCCCGTAAGTGCGAGCGAGATAACAGATGTCAATTTTATTTTAATGGTGGACGGCCATTTTGCTCATTACATAATTTAATGTAATGAGCGTTTCAAAAGGCGTCATGCGAGGTTTTTTAAAGCTAAATATGGTGAATTCATATCTATTCTAAAATTACTGAGGAGTTCAAAATATCCCTGAAAACATGTCATGCACAACAATATGGACGATCATATTCGTCTCCAAATTCGTCATTTTTTATATTATCTTACCTGAGTGTTGCCTCTTTTGCGACAACTTGGTTGCTGTTTCTTGGTTTAGGTGTAAATTCTTGTAATTCTTCTATAAATTCTTGTATATCTCCTCTCTTCTTCTCTTCTCTCTGTCTTCTTTTATATTGTCAGCTTATTGTATGTCTAGCCCTTGTTAAGCCCATTAATTATACATACTCATATAAAACGTTATAGGTATAGAAATAACGCAAATATTTAACTAAGTCTTAATGTTAATTTTATTTTAATTTTGTACTATTTAAACAAATCTAGAAGTCGCTTCAACAGGTAGGTAAACTCGGTAAAATTTAGATATTTTTGTAACTTTTTTTGGAGTAATTTTATCTTACCTTTTTTACTTATAATTTAAGGCCAATTTAAGGCACAAGAATTTGTTTTTAGTTTGCTTAATTTGTTTTCATCCACCATACAGTCTGGAGCGGTTGATGAAATTGGTCGAAAGCTTTTCCCGAAAACTTATTTGCCAAATATTTCAAATATCACTTAGCCTTAATGTGTAGGTCCAGAGTCTTTCACTAAATTACTTTTCACTAGATATATATAGAGAGTTTGCATATAAAAATCAATTTAAATCAATATTAAAAGTTCCAAAATTAACCAGTGTTGTTTAAATGTACTTAAAAAACTTAAGATTTAAATTCTCTTTTCTATTGATTCCTTGTAATAACGGTTGATATAAACTTAAAACTTGTTCTATTGCGAAAAAACGTGTTTCTTTATCGTCAAATGGCGCTGGTTGTTATTTGTTTTGCTAGATTCCCCTTTGCTATGAAATCTTTGCTTTCTTTAGTTTCTTGCGCATTTAACTTATTTTAGTCCGCTTCTATAGTGCCATGGTCTTCTTCGCGGACTTCCCATGTGGTCTTTTCTTCTTTTTCTTTTTTATTTTCGATAGCTGCTTCTCCCGGATGGTCGTTGATGTTAAGTAGCCCTGGTACGACAAATCCGAGTCAAACTGCTTTCAGTTGCCTTAACACTAGGTTTACAGTAAAATGAAACCGGTCCTTTGAAAGTTTATAGAGTTCAAGTGTTGCTGAATACTATTGATTACAAATTCACTTAAATACTATTTATGATTATGGTGTGTTGTGGAGAAAAATTAAATAGCGTCTATTGCATAAAACTATCTGAATGTGACGGCGGGCGGCAGCGGTGCGTAAGACGCATGCGCGCAAAATTTCGAATTTTGTCACCAAATTATGGTTTTTTTATTTCGATATTTTTGGAATTTAGGCCGTTTTGTATTTTGTTGTTTTAAATATTATTTTGATTTTTTTCTGGTAGAGTTTTTGAAATATTTTTGCGCGGTGGGTTTTCTCGCGCTGCGTAGGTGGTATACACGCGGCGTCAGCAGCCTCGCCGGCCACACTGATGGGTACATTGCATTGCTGCTGCATCGGCGACCCCTCGCCCGAGGGATGAGGCCACCTGCCACCCACCTCACCCCGATGACTCGCGTACCTCCAAATCATCAAATAATGATTTTACGTGTTTATTATAAAACTCGCCACGTTTCCATGTGTGCGTCAGCTATCTAGGATATTCTAAGCGCATCACGCTAGTGTGTATCATATTTGTTTGTTATTTGGCCTGTTAGAATAAAGTATTTACCGAACATTATATTCATAAAGAGCTTTATGGAAAATGGATCAATAGCTTTATGTACTTGTGTATTTGTTGTGTACTTGTGTCGTTGTGTGGTTCTTGAAAACGTACATACATTAAGTATGTATGGGCGGTCGTATATAAGTTATGTCACGTAGTATTATATTCACTGTGCGTTACTTCCAGGGTAGGTAGGAGGGGTGAGGTTTGTAATAAAAGACTGCTTTTTGATCTGACTGCGTGTAATGGAATGAACGCTCAACATGTTGATACAAAACTGAACGGGATATACTAACGTTACATGTATCGATTTTAACACGTTTATATCCACATTATCTACCACTTAAATGTTTCTATCTAATACGTCTTTCAAACATATATCGTTCCTCCAAACACAATCATCAATTTGTGACCTATTACTACAATTCCCACTAATTATACAAGCCTAATCACCTAAAACATCGACATCAAGACTGACCTTCAATCCAAATTCAACCATGTAACATTCAAAATCATCAACACCACTATCTCTGTCTACCCTCTAAATCAAAAGCATGAACATCGCTAATAGAAACTGCTACCCGCAACTTTTCATTTACCAGTCCACCTTCCCTCATTGGAAAATGAACTTTTCTGTTCAAGTCATAAGGTTGGAATTTGCGTTGACGTGGTATGAAAATGCTAATCGTATTTTTGACCATTACGTAGTTTTCCCTTGTTAATGCTACATTAGCCGGGAGGTATTGGTCAATGGGTTTTGACCTTGTATCGGAATGCCATAGATTCGAAGTTGTGCAGTAAGTTTTTTGTTTATGGTGTAACACGGTGGCTTGTACTGTAATTATGTGTAATCATGAGACTGTACTTTGGGGTTAAGTAGTTCTTGTAATTATTTCTATATTTTCTTCGAAAAATGTTTTTCTGCACAATTGCTGCTGTATAATACTAAAACTTCTACCACTTGGCACACACTTCTTCAGTTTATCTTCATATTCTTCAGTCACGTGTTTAAGTCAATCATATCTTCAATAAGTAAGATATAGGTACTTTTACACTGGATTTATGCATGAAACATTTTATAACAGTTATCAAGTGATTTTCTTTTCTACCATTCAGCTAATGATAGAGCAATACATAATGAATTTTGAGCTTTCACAAATTTCCCAATTTCCCAAGAGTTCCTGATGTTAGCCTATACCAACATTGCAAATAGGCAGTGAGTTGTAAGATCGTAGTTTTATTCATTGAAAAAAACTTTTGGTAATAGAAAGCCCCGTCATTAGTGAGTGTCGTTTTATCCTTAAATGTGAAGTAGTTCCTTCAGGACACTGATGAAACTGTGCTAAACATCGAGTCATCGCAAAAGATAAAAATTACATTCCATATTTTGATTCAATCATCAACATAACCTCTAAATACAACCACGTTCAAACAAGTATACATCACTTAACTCTGACATTTGAAACGAGTATTTTTACTCGAAGTTTTTACAGTCATTAGGTAGAATCCTAGTTTAATACTGTGGGAGTAAATGTCTAGGTTTTAGTCAAAACTTGACGACCTACGCGCGTTTGGAGGTTAAAGTTTTTCTATGCAAATGCCTGGTTATTGCATATTTTATGTGGAATTCTAAACTTCGTGTGTGAATTGAGTTAGAAGTACTTAGGTGTAATTCTGATGCTGAGTTTGTTTGATTAAATATTTTTTGTTAATTTTGTTTTATTTTGGAACCAAGTAATTGCACGTTATGTAAATTTTTAATTGTTTTGGTTTTAAAGTGTGTGTGACTCTTTAAAACAAAACGCTGAATCGTTCTGCGTGTGAGAGGAGGCCTGTGCCCAGTAATAGGATGACAAAAAAGGCTGTAAATATTATTTTAAAGTGCATTTTTTTCGAAAAATGTACCACTCTTAACTAATATTACTAACATGGGGGTATAACTTTCTTTATTTCATTGTTCACAGGGTGATCATCATCATCATTGGACAATACCGTCATTGTACAAGGTAAGTTGCTATGAATACTTTCGTTTAATTTTCAAATCAAACAGTTATTTTATGATAATCAGACGATATTGTCGGTGAACTTGGGCTTTTATGTCTAAAATCGATTCATCTGAGTATAACAAAAAACTTGAGAAATCCGGAATAATGACTTGATGATTTCATTAGTTGATGATTACAAGAAAAAAATCACAGGTGATGTACAATGATAGTGTAGGATGATGATGATGATGATGATGATGATAGTAACACAGGGTGTTGTCGTGTCACATCACCGGGTAATCCGCCAGATTAAGGGGTGCGCTCGCAAAATTCTATATATCATTATTAACTGCACGCGTTGCAGCCTGTGGGACCGTCTGCAAAAAAGGTAACACTATTTTTTGTTATAATTTTGTTGCATTTATGGAAATCGTAGAGGTATCAATATATTTTGTACCTCGAAGATAGTTAACTAAGATAGTTGAGTAGGGGCAGCTGTGTTCAAAAAAGTAGTTCTTCGCAAAAATAAAAATGAATAGCCCTTTGATGATAATCCCGAATTTAATGAGGATGTATCAACAAACGCAAGAGTATCATTTACTAATTTTCTAGTATTTTTGTAGGTACCAACTTTTAATTAACACTACAGGAAATGAGACACAAGACTATTCCAAAATACACTCAATAATTTTACTACTTTCCACTACCTATATATTTTCGAATTGATCTGCTGACGCTCCCCCGCTTCACAACGTCCGTAAGCCTCGTGAAAATGGTGTAGCATGTAAAAATTATCAGAAATTAATAAATATATATTGGACGTCCGGATTTTAAGCCGTCGCGTAAAGTATCCAACGTTTATGTAAATACATGATCAGCCTGTACATAAGCGATTTCGTGTTGATCTCCAAATAAAATATGATGCTGCATCGTATTGCGGGGACTGGGAAATTGTAGCTAGAGTTTTTGGTAGGCTGTTAGTACGTTTCGTGACCTGTAAAGTTAAAACTAGGAATAACTCGGTGTTCAAAGGAGGAAAAGCTGGAGAGAAGTAGCACTTCAAAATCAGGCCCTGATGCACGGGATTTGGAAGGCTTGAAATATTTTATTTCTTAGAAATATTACTAATTACGAAAAGACAGCTTTGGAAGGACAACCGCTTGGATTTAGATGTCGTTAGCTATATGGACGTCAAATTATTTGAAAAGCTTTGTAAGTAGTTAAAATGACTATGACTTTACAAAAATTCGTAATGTTAGGTATACATCTAAAGAGAACTTTGTTTAATCCAATTAAGAATAACCAGTTACATAGCCCATTTGGCAAGGAAGATTATAGGCTACTTCTTATCAGGGTGCCGGAGTTAGGTTCCTTAGTTTAAATGTACAGAACAATTAAGCCATGTATTCACTGAGAAACAATTGTTTATAAACACTGTTTCAGAAACAATATTTCTGAAACAAATAATTTTGTTTCAGAAACATACAATTTTGTTTCTGTGGACGATGTGGTCGGCAGAGTTTCCGAAACATTGTTGCTGTAAACACTACGTGATGTTTCAGAAACTGTGTATCTGAAACATTGTTTCCCAGTGAATACATGGCTTTAGTAAAACCCATACAATCGATACCCACATAAAAATATTATTGCATAGTACAAAATGACTAATCAAACAATAAAGAACGATTTCTAGAAAAAAACTTGACTCACCTAATTGTATTGTTTGAAACTAATTGTCTATGATGACTATGACTGATATTAATTTGTAGGTAGAACTTACCGCTATGGTGTTTAATCAATCAAAGGTCAATCAAATATTATTGTATTCCGTGTTCTGAAGATATTTAGTACAGGCATTTATTTTTACAACTCGTTCACAATTAATCATCCACCGAGCCTTTTTCCCAAACTATGTTGGGGTCGGCTTCCAGTCTAACCGGATTCAGCTGAGTACCAGTGCTTTACAAGAAGCGACTGCCTATCTGACCTCCTCAACCCAGTTACCCGGGCAACCCGATACCCCTTGGTTAGACTGGTGTCAGACTTACTGACTTCTGACTACCCGTAACGACTGCCAAGGATGTTCAATAACAGCCGGGACCTACAGTTTAACGTGCCATCCGAAACACAGTCAATGATGTCTAAGATATACTTAGAAAGTACATACAAACTTAGAAAAGTTGCATTGGTACTTGCCTGACCTGGGATCGAACCCGCGCCCTCATACTTGAGAGGTTGGTCCTTTACCCACTAGGCCACCACGACCACTAGGCCAATTTTTACAACTCGTTCACAATTAATCATTATTATCAAATAGATCACAGAACTGAGTGCCTAACCGTAAGTGACCTAGCATTAACTGCAATACCTACCTACATAGTTTACCAGAATACTTATTTTTCTACATATATACCTATAAATGAAACCCGCTTTCCGTTGTCATGACATAACATGAAAACGGCTTGACCGATTTGGCTGAAAATTAGAAGGGAGGTAACTTAGACCCGGGAGAAGATTTTAGGATAGTTTTTGTCATCATCCGGCTACGCGACGCATGTGAAACCGCGGGCGAAAGCTAGTTTTTAGATAAAAATCGAAAATGACGTGTCAGAAAATTTATACAAAAGATTATTCAGCTAGCACTTCCTTTTCAAAACAAATGAAAAAATTGCATTTAAATTGAAACATTCGTTACGATAGGCATACATAACAAACTTTACACCCACGGTTACTTAAAATGTATTAAGTTATATAGTATAATTAATTATCTTAAAATGTATACAACTATACAGTATATACTACCCATTCACCAATACACTAAAGTTCAAACCATCCATCATTTGAGTCTAAAGGTACGTAAATCTACGTCGTTTTAGTCCCAGTTTTCCCAATTCGAAGCAACTGGTCCTAGGTTAGGACAATTTTAAACCATTGTTGGGCACAGACCGGGATAGCTGGCCGAATGAATAGAGAGACCGCTGGCGTTTTAAATAGACGTCCATGTGAGAAACTTTGTACCTATAGGTTGTCAGAACTATTGAATTATTGGTTTGTGTTTTGTTTCTAGATTTTAAAGTGATAATTGGTAAAGTAAGTCTAGTGATTTTATTGAATAGACATGTCATAGATATTACTGCAAAGTAAACAGTCGGATTTTCATAAAAATACAAGGTGTTGATTTGCATTTGTGCCATACGGCGGGAGGAGGACATAAAATACGTAAATAATCGATTGGAATTACAATAGACGGGAAATAGCTAATATGCACTGCTTTTTTTGTCATTGTAATGTCGTAGTATTTTAGAAGTAATCCAATTTTATGAATGAAAGAGCAATGTCAGACGTCCATAGTAACTTAGGCTCAATAAAAATATTTCATGTACAGTAAAAATTCTAACAGTTTTTTGTGTAGTTTAATGTCAGAAGCTTTTCTATGTTTTCCACTTTTGCATTGAACTTCTCAAAACCAAATTATTCCAAATTAGATGACATTGACGGAATTCCG
Source organism: Helicoverpa zea (assembly GCF_022581195.2). NCBI lineage: Eukaryota > Metazoa > Arthropoda > Insecta > Lepidoptera > Noctuidae > Helicoverpa > Helicoverpa zea. Next base: position 2,498,340 of record NC_061476.1, read on the forward strand.
AAAATAAAAAATAAAAATTACGTACCAATTTTTTTGTTGATTTGGGTCGAGAATCATTAGCATAATTACGTCCTTGAATATGGCACGGATGCAAATCAACAGCTTGTATATGTTAGGTATTTCACAAAAATCTAAAATATTTATGAGAATTTTATGTTAACATCTAAACAGTTTTTATATGCCTATGTGTAATTACAGGAAAAGCAAACAATATTTTTTTTAAATCCAAGAGTTTTTTTAAGTTTTTGTATTCTTACAATGCTGATCAAATAAAAAAATAATTCTTTCTAACTCATTGAAATAAATATTCTGACATGAGATATGTATGTAAAATGGCCAGTTATCTTAAAGGTTTAACTCGTGTAAGGTAACGGTAATATTTGTAATCACTTTCTAGGAAGACCCGACAACTTTACTGTAGAAGACCTCTGTATTTTACTACGGGTTCCGTATGTAGCAAATAAATAAAAAGGAATAGATTGTAGAAGCTTTTTCTGAGAAACAACGCTTTCTGCTGTGGTTAGTTTAATTTATTTATTTTATTTTTATTTAACAATTTATGTACACAGTAAAAATATAAAAGAAGTAGACATAGCATAAAATAGTACAAAGGTACTGCTTATTTCTAAATCGAAATCTCTTCCAGCAGACCCGTAGTAGGAGAGGTAGAATAAAGAGAAGAAGAATTTAATCTGTGTGGCAGATTTTTTTCAACAAATGACAGGATTTTTTAAATCTATTTTACAAGCAGTTCATTCAACATACATTTTTCATGATATATTTCAAAATAATAAAATAAAAAAGCTGATCTCAGCTTCTCCATTCGCTTTTCGTAGGACCTATTTCCCGCACCGCTATAAAAAGTCCTTTAGCTTAGACTATCTGCGCTCTCAACCTAATTCAAATCAGTTCCGTAGTTTAGGCGTCAAAGCACATTTATTAGTAAGTAGGTTTTATTAGTAAAGTCAAAATCGTATTAAACTGTAGGTCCCGGTATCATTGAACATCCTTGACAATCGTTACGGGTAGTCAGAAGACGGTTAGTCTGACACCAGTCTAACCAAGGGGTATTGGGTTGTCCGGGTAACTGGGTCAGATAGGCAGTCGCTTCTTGTAAAGCACTGGTACTCAGCTGAATCCGGTTAGACTGGAAGCCAACATAGTTGGGAAAAGGCTCGGAGGATGATGATACTGATGATGATGATGATGATGATGATGATAATAATAATTTATTTCATTTTACAATTACAAGCACTTAATACAAGGTTTCAAACATATTTTCCATACGGATCTCTAAAAACACATGAAATTATGAGCAGGGATTTGAACCTATTACCAATAAATCGGCAATCTGATCCTACCAGGATGTTAGGTTTATCTATTGTGCTATTAGCGAATGTTGCTGGTCAAAGGGTCCGGGTTCACATTCCGAGTAAAACACGAATATATATTATTGTTTCTCCGTATAAGAAAACAAGTTATGTTTGAAATCGTAATTGTAATTTCTAATTGTGGATGTTCATGTGTGTTCGTAGGCACATTATTCGTAGACCCCTACAATTATTAATTATAAATAAAAGATAATAATGTATGTTTTAAATAAAAGTACTTTTATGGGTTTTATGGGCAGAATCCAGTCAGTCTGCCCGTGACCATGGATGCTGTAAAGGATCCGAAATGTCTGGACTAAAAATAATATTAATATTACCGCGATAAAATCCGTAGAAGCAGTTGTCTAATATTCGCGTAAGTGTCAGAAATCAATGTATGTTTTACTTTTTGGTGTCTTTATCTGTTTTTTTTTGTAAAGAAAAAAATAAATAACTTGTCATTATATATTAAAAACCAACTTTCAATGAAAAGATTGGCTAGTACTGTCAAAGTTACATTGGTAGTTTCTTTGGGACATAATTTTATATTAAGAACTATTGTATAACTTGTAACAAAAGTGCAAGACTGCAGACACCCCAAACGTATTTTAATTCTTCATCTCTATTTCACCCCTCAAATAAAACAGATGACTGTAAACTGATTTTAGTATCATCAGGTCAGTCTACGAGGGCTAATCTCGAAAATCACTGAACGATTATGATAGAATTTTGTCCGTTCAGCCTAAGGGCCGAATTAGCATTGGGGTAGGTTATAAACGTTTCATAGCGAAATAGAGAAATGGTACATAGACCTTATTTTTTTTTTGAAAAATAAGGTAACTTTGTAGCTCCTAATATCTTATTAGATGTCTGATTTCTAATTAACCTAAGCTTTTCTCGAAATAAAATTGATACAAGTGATTATACTTATATAAATGCAATTTTAGCCATTTTATTCATAATTCTTAACTTTTAAGTTTCCGTCGGCTTGCTTCATGTCCTGAAATTATAAAATAATTTATCTACTCTAGAAATAAACCATTTCTGAGATTCCATCTATGTAAAGAACTCAACACAAAAAAAAATAGATAAAAAACAAAATCGTGAAAAGGGCTTAAATTCTGTTCAAAAAGGTTCAGCCATAGAAATGTGATGGACAAACTAACATACGAATTCACGTTCTATTAGGTTGCAAGTATAGTAGGTACGTAAACGTACTGAGCACGAGGTCGGGGTTCGATTCGCTAGACTGGTACTGTCATTAAATTTACCATAATGAATTTCTAGCTCCCAAAATACTACATAGCTTTGAGTCTAAAATGCTTACTTGATGGCATAGCTTTGGACCCTATTACATAGGAATATAGTCAACAAAATGTAGTCAGTGTAACGAGTCTGTAGGTACTTAGTTGAAAGGTGTTTCGGGTGAAAAAACATACAAATTGATAACCTTCTCTTTTTGGGAGTCGGTTAAAAATAGGTAGGACAGTTAAGTATGTGAGGTATTTTTATTATTATAATGACTATTTATACTTTATTAAAGTGGTTGAGTTCGATTAGGTTGTTCAAAATAAGAGCACACTGCAAACTTTTAGTCGGCCGATAGTTACGTTGGGCTCATAAATAGGTGTAGAGATAAAAGGTAGTGCACACATTACAACGATCATCAGGTATCAGACCGACTAAAAAGGAGGTTATTGAATTCACGATTACCTTCAACATAAACTGTCAGGCAACCATCAGGCCAACTATCTGCCGACCGTTTAGTCTGTAGTGTAGGGCGTTCTAAAGCTGATGGTTTCGGTGCGATAAGTTTCATTGACCTAACCCCATGTAGGAAGCTTTTGTTTTGCCTTCCAACTGCAGCCGAAGGATTGGTTTAGTTATACGAATATATTTTTTCCAGTTGTTAATTTCTGCACAAACGACTGTCAATGACTTTAAACGACATCATCAGTAAATACTACAGGACTCAATCATACATCAACAGCCCATAATAACAGGCGATTCCTGGTTAAATCACTAGTATTAATCATGCCTAGACTATAGCCATACATTTTTGTCTAGCCGTCCCTTTCTGGCAACTGCGCAGACTCGCAGTCATCGTCATCGCCCCCCCTAGTGGGGTGAAACTACCCCTTTTACCCCACGTCAATATACAGCAAACAGTGTTGGATAAAATAAACCCACACTACCACATTTGTACGCGACAGTACATTACGCACACAGGCACACGTAAACGCACACTGTAAAGTATTTATACAAAATTGTACTGATAATTACATTAACGCTTGCATGTGTGGTTTATGTTGTATATAAAGCGGAGGTAGGAGGTGTCACAGGGGGTATGCCGAAAAATGGAAAATGTTTTTCGGCAATTTTTCCGTCCCCCCGTTTGGAAATTTTATGGCTCTCTGTTTTCATGCAGTTTTAACTCGCGTCTGCCTTTTACTGATATTGAAAACGTAATATTTTTCCGCCATAGGCAGGAATGAATTTGTTATCATGTCAGTCTGGCTATCATTTCATTTGAGCTCTTAATTCAAGTACTTTGAGACTGTCGACAGGCATATCTGATGCATTTTTTGTAGGGTTCAATCCCAATTGACTGGGGATTCGGCGGTGCTAAAAATAATACGTGTTGAAATGTTAATTATTATATTGTCATTTCGCAAAGCGTTATATGGAATAACGAGACACGCCTACTATTTGTTGAATGATATATGTATATAGCTATTTCATCTAACTGTTACCACATGGGAATTATATGTATCTCTATTTCGCTTAAACACGAAAATATTGGAGATATCTTTATTGTCATTTTCTGTAAGAAAAGTGATGATCAGCCTGTTTATTCCACTGTTGAAAAAAGGCTTTCATAATTTCCACATTACTTACTAAACTTAAACGACTATAATAATAAATCAGTCGCATTGGTGGTTACTGAGTTCGAATCCACATACAAGGTTTATTCTAAGCTTTTCACGATACTTACAAAGTTTCCACCTCGTAGAAAAAACTACGTTTAACCGGTTTTTGAACCAAGAAAATACCTAATCTACGTGATTTCCTACGATTCAATGTATCGCCGTACCAATGGTATTTTAGCGTCAGGATTTGGATAAAGTGATATCTATACAGGATTCTAATATCTATAGAATTATACACTATCTTGTACCAGGAAACCACACAAATATTATAAACGTAGAGTTTTGTATGTATGAATGACTTCATCATGAAAACGAATTGTAGCTTCTCAAATTCGAAAATCGGTAAGTACAGCAATTTCGGAGCATTTAGGGTGCAAACAAACTAACAAATAAAAAACCTTTTAATTATATTAGGAATTTAAGATAAAATCAATATTCTCTGACTTAAACCACAGCAGATGGCTACTCCAATTTGCACGAAACTTGCCCTAGAAACGGGTAAAGATTAGAAAAGAACATGACATATTTAATCCTGAACAAACCATACCAAATATGCAATTAAAATGGCATCTAAAAAATCCACACATATCAACCCTAAAACGCGACATTCATTGTCCAACAAACTACGATAGCAAGTTAACCCTTCAGCGCCGACACGGCGCATCAAATATGAACGTAGTATTCAACACATGCAGTGTTAGGCATCGCTCAGTTCAGCTTAAAGCGATTTAAAGCGCCCGTGAAAACAATAGCTTGCTCGTATATCGAATTGAATGATTAGATATTGGGTGGTTTCATAGCTGTAATATTTTGAAGTGTAAGTTATAATTTAAACGCTGGAAAAGTGGGTGGGTTTGTCAAAGTATGAGGGAGCGGTTTTTCAGGTAACTTTTCTAAATTGTATGTACTATCTAAATATATCTTTGACGCCACTTGACTGAGTAAAGTTGAAGTCTGAAATCTCAAATCCGCCTTGATAACCTTATGCTCATTAGTTTTTACCCATATTTTACTTTACTTATATAAGTCCTGTGCCCAAACTTGACACAGTGAAATATGGTCTTTTGTTATTTTTGTGTTGTTTACGTGACAAACAAATAGTTCTTTATTTCAATCCTTCGTAACCATATCACAACCATCTTTTGACCTACAAAAACCTTCAACCGAAAACCTCCAAATCTGGTTATCCTCAACAAAACAGATAAACATACAGACACATAACGACAGATACACCGACAGGGTTTAGCTCAATCCTCACTCCTCATTGAAAGTTCATTGACTGCGAACACGCTGAATTGATTCCTCTGCCGGTACAAAGGTAATAAGCGCCGTGATAGCACTGACAACGTGATAATCCAGCTATTGAGTGCTGATCAGTTTATGTAGTTTCCTTACTTAGGAATCTTCTCTTATGTCAGCTGCACATAATACAATTATTAAACATTATATTTTTCTTATCGGTAACCCGAAAACGAATGATCGAGTTTTCATGATGAGGTAGAATAAGGTCTTTCCTTCCTCCGTGATTAAGGTAAATAATTTGGGCAAAGCTATATACATACGTAACTACACTCTTTTGCAAAAAAGCGGGCACCTATGCGAAATCTTGGTTTTAAGGACTTCGAGTGTATTTCAAAGGGTTTTAATAACTGTAGTATGTTACTAGCCTCAAAAGGGTTAGCCAAGCATGGGTGAGAGTGTATTCTAAATTTGAATTTTGTAGTATTGCTAAGAAACTGGTTAAAACTCGTTTTGGACTAATTCTTGGTAGAAAGTTCGTGGGCGTTTTGAAAAGTTTTTGACGTGATTTTCAGAAAACTGATAATGCAGTTTTTATTCATGATTAATGTACCTTTCTGTTGCATCAAAACATTTTTGAAAATCTATGCGTATTTGATAACATTTTCAAATGCTCTAAATGGTCTATGCTGATGATTGATGGCAATGTTAAGTGATTCGGTATTTTTGTGTAAAGCGTTCTATTGTTTTTAAAAGCGGGCACCCGCTTTTTTTGCAAAAGAGTTTATATCGTATTGTAATCTATACGAATGTAATCAAGAGCCGTCTACCTAAAGCGATCTTCTATTCCGAGATGGCAGAAGGCAAACGCAAGCAAGGAGGACAATATCTTCGCTACAAGGACGTGTTCAAAAGACATCTGAAAGCGTGCGGTATCCACCCTACAGATTGGGAGAGGCTTGCCTTAAATAGGTCATCTTGGCGCAAAACGATCTATGAAAACGTCAAGTTATTCGAAGAAAAAAGACTCGAGGCTTTAGACGAAAAGCGCCAGTTACGAAAAGAGAGACCTAAGCCTTCATACAACTATACTCTCAATAGTGCGGGTCAGTTATTCTGCAGCACTTGCGACCGGGTCTTTAAATCCAAACTCGGTTTCGCCAGTCACATCAGGGCTCATGCTAGGAGGTGAACTTGCCATAGGTCGCCGTTATCGAAAACGATAAGGAGGACTATATATATAATCTATACGAATGTAATCAAGAGGAAATATTCCTCTGTTTGATTGTATCCTGAAACTACTACCTACCTTTTTTTTCTATTAGAAAGCTAGACTATCCCCAAGTGACAAAGCGAAAGTTCCAGATTTTATTTAAAACATAATTCTAAACACTAAACACCAGTATGTTCTCTAATCCATTCTCTAATACTGCTTTCAGAGATGTTGGTGTAAACTCCCGGCATTCGTCGCCCGCAGCCGAAGCCGAAAGACGAGAGGCCGACGAGTTTCCCGCGGGACACCGCTGGACCACCACTGTCGCCCTGAAAGAAAATGTCCTCAGAAATATAAAGAAACTTGTTCCCACTAGAGGTTTCACCTGTCTTCTGCCGGGGCTGCGGGATTGTTCAAAAGAGTTACCGCAGCCCTGGTACATAAAAGCCTTTTTAGTCAGTAAGAGTCTGACACTCCGTCAGGGGGGAGGGGTCATTTGATGATTTTTGACATCGTTAAAAAAAAAGACCTTTCACCTGTCTTGGGAGATTTTCCGCACAAGAATAAAAAACTACTTATGTTTTTTTTCGATTGTGCACCAACTCTTATAGGTCGGTTTCATAGTTTCGGAGAGATTATATTATACACTAGCTTCCGCCAGCGGCTTCGCCCGCGTGGTGTGTCGATAAAAAGTAGCCTATGTGTTAATCCAGGTTATCACCTCTCTACACACCAAATTTCAATCAAATCGGTCCAGCCGTTTTTGCGTGATTGAATAACAAACATACATCCATACATTCTCACAAACTTTCACATTTATAATATAAGTAGGATGTATAGTATCAGCAAGGACAAGTAATCCGCACGTAAAGTTGTACATTTTCATTTTCTTATAATTATAGTTCGGCCATTCAGAGAATGCGTTCCTGACACGTCGCGATTGAACTGACGACGTAACTTTGCAATGGCGTTGCAGTTACGATAAAAATATTTTTGCTGGTTGTTTACCGTTTTAACAATTGAGGAGCATTAAAACAACATTATTATATCAATAATCAATGAATGTTATTACGTCGTCAGTTCAATCGCGACGTGTCAGGAACGCATTCTCTGAATGGCCGAACTATAATACAGCTACCTACTCTACTAAGTTTTGAATACAGTTTTCAAATCTGTTACCTGACAAGCATCTCTCCCCCACCCTCCCGCGCAGAACATTCTAGGCGTGAGGGAGTGATTGTACCACTTATTCTTCACAGTTTGGCACTCCTTCATCGGTACCATCGTGATCATGGCTTGTTGAAGAGTGTCGTGGTAGTCACCCTACATATTGTAGAAATCAAATGTTAATTCCAAAAACATTCGTTCTTAATTAAAAATACGAAGTAAACTTGTTCGGTTGTAATTATGATTTAACCAAATTTGCCCAAGTTCATTCTCCAGGCATAACTTGCTTTTAAGGATTCCTCACTCCCTTATTCGGTCATTGATTTTTCTACAAAAACTTCGTTCGAAAAAAGGTGCCCCACTTCGCGTGTAAAATGTGTACGTACTAGTGTACAATTTACGACGTTTTCGTTAGTATTATATTAAGCAATGAAATAAGAATGGTAAGTAATTAACATACACGTTCCTTCTGATAGCCCCATCCTGCCACATAAATGTTTTGTCCAAAATGCTCACTGATGTTAATGGGATAGACCATCCTACTGAAGTGGAGGCTTCGGATCGCTAACAGTTGAACGTCGTAATCGAACTCATGTTTCTGCTTATACATCGGATGGATGATATGGGAGCTGATGAAGATCTTCGGACCCTTGAGACGGTGACTACTGCCTACTCTGATGTAGGTGTGGTTAGTTCTGGAAAGGGTGAAGGAGATTTTAAAGGTGTAAATAATTTGGAAAGGTATTCAATTTAATTCAAGTGCAGTAGGATATTGAGAGGGGTTAGGGGGAAACTCGCCTCTGGGCCGCGGCCCAGATTACACGGTATAATAACAGTCGGGAAAACTGGTCCGAATGTGCGGGCCAGATTACTATGTGAAAAAAGTGACGGAGGTAAGTCGACCCATTGGGACTTAATTTCATAAAATCCGATAGTTGTGAAATTTTTCACAGCTCAAAATCGTCAGGAGGCAAAAAGACTTAGATCTTTTTCATAATTTTCATCATAAATATAATACTTTGTCTAGATACTGGACTCCTAGTAGCTAATATAGACTTCGTTCAATAATGAAGTTCCTATAGATATTTGATACATAGTTTTTATTTTTACTTTTTTTTTAATATCTAGATTAGTGGAGATAGTGGGATATTTACATATGTAGAATATGTGTGTATAAGTAGGATATAATATTTATTTTTATTTACTTACAGCATGTTAAAAAACCCCATTAAAGTTTTTGTTGCATATTTAGTTCCTATACCTATATATTTAATAATCGCAAAATCGTCAGGAGCTAAAAAAATAAAGATCTTTTTCATAATTTTATCGAAAACTAGCTTTTGCCCGCGGCTTCGCTCCCGTCAACTGACTTCTCTACTTTACCCTATTTTGTTTCATAAGAACCTTCTCCTGACAATTACAAACACAACAAAAAAAGAATTAGTCAAATTGGTCCAGGCGTTGTTGAGTTATGCGCTTACCAACACATTTTGCGATTCATTTTTATATTATTTTATATTGATGTCAATATATCCAACGTCAACATAAATGAGTGTTACAAAAATATTCTTGTTGCCAAAAGGGGATTTGTTTTTTCTTGTAACACTCGAACAAAATTTTGATAAAAAGAAACAATGTTTCTATATTTACGTTCTACTTATAAATTGAGATTATTAATTAAGTATCTATAGGAACTTCATTATTTAACGAAGTCTATATTAGCTACTAGGAGTCCAGTATCTAGACAAAGTATTATATTTATGATGAAAATTATGAAAAAGATCTAAGTCTTTTTGCCTCCTGACGATTTTGAGCTGTGAAAAATTTCACAACTATCGGATTTTATGAAATTAAGTCCCAATGGGTCGACTTACCTCCGTCACTTTTTTCACATAGTAATCTGGCCCGCACATTCGGACCAGTTTTCCCGACTGTTATTATACCGTGTAATCTGGGCCGCGGCCCAGAGGCGAGTTTCCCCCTAACCCCAAGTTGCTAATTCAGTTCAGTTGGATAATCGAACTGTTACTATTTCTTAAGTAATAGACTGCCTGCCTACTAATTAATTTAACTGACATCCTAAGTAACTACTGACTAAAAAGTGATAGTTATTCTATTATTGTTTTATTCTATTATTCCACTTCGCATACCATGAATAGAAAATTATGAAGATAGAAGACCATAAGACGATGTTTCGCAACTTACCCGCAATGAGCTGTAGTCAGAACCCATTTCCTATGTATGAGAGCTCCACCACACTCGTCACCATAGTTAACTTGGTAAGGCGCATGGTGGATTTCGATCTCATAACCACCGATTATACTAGAATAGATTAATTCATAAATAATTGTTTTATATCCGACTTCACTGGTTCAATTAATTGCATTAGGAAGAATAGGTCTTCACTGTTCTGACATCTTTAACAAATGAACCTATGACGTGGTTTCCATTGAAAAAGAAGGATGAGGATAGAGTGCATGTAGGAGAAATGAGGATCAGGAAATGCATGCGAGGGTCTGCGGAATAACCAGTAGCGGTATTAGTCACAAACTTTCAGACAGATTGCTTGGTGGTACACCAGAGCATTTTTGGCTTGGCCTGGGAATCGAACCCATGACCCCGTACACAGCAGTCGTGACTACTATACCGAGACATCATTTACATAAACCTTAACTGTAAAAAATCAGATTATGACGTCACGAAGACACGTGTCACTTACCCATGCACGATGACAAAATTTGTTAAAACGACGATAAATAAGAAAAACATAATAACACGAAAAACTAATTATGTCTAATCGAAAATTCAATTAAAAAACGTTAATTGATAATCAAGCGAAAAATTAGGAACGGTGTGCAAGAATTTACTTATGCTGTCATAGGATTTTGGTAGTTTAATTGAGATTTAACTGGACTTTAATGGTTTATAAAAGACAGTAATATTATTGCATAATTTATGATTAAAGCAATAAACACCCTAAAACTATTTGAATTATTTGTTGGGAAAGCTAAGCTAGAAAGCTCAATGGAAGCTCGGTCTTTCTACGGAGGGAGCCTATTAGCACTTTTATATTCATCACTTTCTTTGATGCTGAATCATGCTCTTATTCCAAAAAAATTAAGGTATTTATCTATCGGCCTCTGATGCCTGACAATAAAGATGATTTTGATTTTTTGATTTGAAAACATATATTAATAACTAGCTTCTGCCAGCGGTTTCACCCGCATCCTATGGAAACCTCTGCACGAACCCGGATAAAAAGTAGCCTATAGCCTTCCTCGATAAATGGGCTATCTAACACTGAAAGGATTTTTCAAATCGGACTAGTAGTTCCTGAGATTAGCGCCTTCAAACAAACAAGCAAACAAACAAACTCTTCAGCTTTATAATATTAGTATAGATAACTTAATAGACACTACAAGAATGCCGGACCTGTTCACACAGGTCCTAAAATCCTCCCCTGGGTATACCATAATTTTATAATCAATGTTGTCACCTTTCAGTTTACTCGGATGCATATGAGTGCTAGTCAAGGTTCCGTACCCAAAGGGTAAAACGGGACCCTATTGTTTTCGCTCCTCTGTCCGTCCGTCCGTCCGTCTGTCACCAGGCTGTATTTCATGAACCGTGATAGTTAGAGAGCTGAAATTTTCACAGATGATGTACTTTTGTTGCCGCTATAACAGCAAACACTGAAAACTAGAACAAAATAAATATTTTGGGGGGCTCTCATACAACGTGATTTTTTGCTAATTTTTGCTCTGGTACGGAACCCTTCGTGCGCGAGTCCGACTCGCACTTAGTCGGTTTTCTTTTTTTTTGTTTCATAGAAGGACTGCCTATCTGACTCCCTCAACTTATCCAGATAACCCGATACCCCTTCGTAAAGCTAGGCGTAGGGATTAGACATTTTGAACATTTTTGTTCCAGGATATCAATAGCGTTCGTTTGAATACAGTACAATTCATTTCATCTTCAGTAGATCGAGATAAAATGTGGTCATTTCAAGAACCAGAATTATAAATATAATTTCAGATATTTTGGGTTTTGTTCTTATCATAAATCAATGAAACGAGCATCTTTCAAACAGGGGTTTTAATAACAATTTCAATATTACATTAATTTTGTCATATGAATTTGGAATTCTAGGACTAAGACTATTTTAAGATTTTTGATAATATTTTTTAAGTTACACAATATTACAAGCTACATCCATAAACAATGCAAGTAGAACAGGAGTATGAAATAATAATAGCATATTTTGAAATTATTACCTTTTTTAAAAATGAAGATGAATACAACAAGACATTAACAACAATACAACAAAAATAAGATACAGAAATAAAATTCACAACGTTCCAAAATATTATATTTCGAGTCTGTACAAAATCGTTTAGTCAAATTTAATTCCAGTTGTCTGTTCCACCCAACTCCTGACTTTGGCAATTTTACTGTAGACACCATAAGATCCAGGAGTTGCGCAGCCGTAGCCGAAGGAAACCATTCCCAGGAGACGGTCGTAAGCCACTGCGGGTCCACCGGAATCACCCTGGAATTGCAAATCTTTATTAGCTGTTTGTTTTGTAAAGCATTGTCAATTTCCTCCTCTGCTTTATTTAGGTTATGTGGAATCTTAATATGTATAGAAGTATGGTTTATATTTCCTTTATATATCATCTCACTATTGAACTTACTTACGGTTAAAATTAAGATGCTGTCATTTAAAGTTTATTGATCTTTTTACAGTACTAAATCATCTATGTTTACTTACATCTTCATCAATTTAGCTATATTAATACTTATAAATGGTAGATCAGTATCTGTTATTGGCTTAACTTATTCGTTTACTTTACTCTTAATCATCAGCATTATTAAAAATGTTATTTTACCTGGCAAGCGTCTTTCTTCCCTTCAGCATACCCAGCACAGAACATTCTAGCTGTCAAAGTTCCTCTAAAGTACGGGAACGGTACATTTTGGCAGTGCTCCTTGGATATAATTGGTACTCTTACGGCTCGTAGTACATTTGAATATGGACCCTGGACAACAGAAAATAAAGCACAAAATAGCATGCATCAAAGCAGTAAATCATTTACAGAATATGTAACATTGCCTAACTTTCGTTTTATAGAATCGAGAGTTCCCCAAGGACCGGTTTTAGGTCCACTCCTTCATATGAAATTGTGATTCGTAATTTTTAATTTTCATGTTTTTAAATTATTGGTTACTAATTATAGTTAGAATTAACTTGAGTATAGTTATTTTGCCTAAGCGGCGTACGGCTAAAGCATGCGAAGTCTAAGCAATAACTGTGTCTGGTTATAAATGATTGTTTTCAATTTGTTACATTCGACTAGTTAATAGAAACGTGTAGATGGGCGGAACCAATGGGATTTTAATTTACCGCTTGGTTTCAACTAAACACGGTTATGCGTATTTAAAACGTATACATATGCATTCAATTTAATATTACATAGTTTATACGTTATTATAGATTGTCATGTTGGTGTTATGGTTCCAAATTGGTTAAAAATGTACTTGGGGCTTAGAGTACTCAGTCCGTTTTCCTAATACGGATTTCAAGATTTATACCCATTTGATAAAATTTTAGCTATGCCAATGCATATTGCATTGCTCAAATAATTGCACGAACAACAAGATCACGTGTCATAACCAAACTACTTCCTAATTGCCACTTCACCATTTTTAAATACCTGAATTTAGCGCTAAAAGTCGAAACATGTTCATTAGACTAGGTACAAAATAAATATATATTTTTTACTGGATTGTCTTAACAATGATAAGCCTCATTATGATATCAACTTACATTTTCTTCAGTATTACCCCAACCAGTGACTGTAACAACTTTACCAATAACCATGTCTTCAATGTGAGCTATTTTGATTGGCTGGATATTTTCGTCAAATTTCAAGGGTTCACTCAACTCTAATAATTGGAAATCGTAGTCAAATGGATGGTCTTTCTTCTTAGATGACCACATTGGATGTACATAGCCTCTTTTGACAGATATCTTCTTTCCCTGATTTATATATTTTGAACCCGCTCTTATGTACGGCTTTTTCCTGTGGAAAAAATAGCAAATCATTGTTAACACTACTTCAAATAAGTAGGTTAGGTGTTTGTCATGTTCTCTAGTTCTATACAAACCCTACAACTCACTCGGTAAGCAGAAAAAAACATTATCATAATATTTCGAGTAATTTTTGTTGGTAGATTTACAATAACTGTGAAAAGAACTTATCAACCATTGCCACAAAAGTCGGTCAATGAAATGAAAGTGTCATTTAAAGGAACTTAGGCCACGTGAGGAAAAAATACATCAAGCTATCTTACCCACAATGTCCAGCTGTTACAACCCATCTCTTATCAACGATAGCTCCACCACAGTTAGTACCATAAGACACGTGGTAGGGATACAGATTTATATCAACTTCTACACCACCAACAATTTTATCATCTCCATAATTAGATTCAAAATCATGAGATTCCTCAGTCCTCTCTCCATCTCGGTCTTTACCATAATCAAAGCTGTCTACATCTGGCATTTCTGTCGCCTCCTCATAAGACTCAATGTCAAGTCTATCAAAGTCATCCTTTTTTAATCTTTTTGATGATCTCTGTCTCATTGGTGCGTAGATAACATTTTTCGTTTTGATCGGAATTTTCTGTACTGGTATTAATAGCACGTCATACTCTGGAATTTGATTTAGTAGCGATTATTCAAATGTTAAAATATTGAATAAAGAACATACAAAAGATTTCAATTTTAATACACAAAGTTCACTTGTCGACGTGCTCAAATCAAATGTGATTCAAACACTTTTTTTTGTTAATTTCCACGACGTCATATTATAATGTAGTTAGGTGACAAAGATATTTGGAGTTAGCTAGAACATAAATACTTAAAGTGGTTATAATATTAGAGACAATTAACACAAAAATATCATGTATGCCTTACTGTCGCTGAGCCTGACTAAAATTGGAGCTGGAAATAAAATATGTCAAATGAAAGAATAAATAAATAGAAACCATAATCTATAAATTAAACTAGAAGAGTTGAGAAAAAATGATAAAAAAAGATCTGCAGGATATTGATAATGCTGTACACGATGATAAAGCGGACGATCATCAAAAACCTATAATGGTAGCAAAATTGAAAAGAAAAACAAAACAGTCGAGTCCAAATGCTTTGTTTCTTCGAGATTTAAATCTGGATCCATTAAAAGACAATTAAAATGACATAACCCCACCCAATCCAATAATTTCCATTCCAAGAACGTAAGCTACGAAAGGTGTCATCTTCTAACTTATTATCGTCACATGAACTATCAGAAATTACATAAGACTGTTCACACGTACTGTCAAGGTGGGCCGGTAGTAAACAATGTAAAAAGACAATCCCAATTAAAAAAATATTGCACATTATTATTTGATTTTATTTTGTGATCTTCATCACGGTGCTTCGTCTATACCACGGACTGAGATTTAATTTTCAAAATCGTTGCAAAAGTAATATTTGTGCGATCACGAAAGTTAATTCGCCATGAAATTAACTATTCGTTTTCTTGATTTTGATTTTTTGCTAGTTTCCTTTTCGGTGTTCAGAATAATTGATACCTTGTAAGAGGTAAAATTGGTTTTCATTTTTGAGTTCCGTGAGTTGAATATTTTAATAGAAATTCAAGTACAAATGTTGTCTATATAAAATAAAATGTACTTATAATTATTGAAGGCTTGCTTTTTTTTAAGTTTTTGTACATATCTGGTGTTTGAAATTGTCGTCCAATGTGATAATCTTGTACCGAGTTTCGAGTTTAGTGGGAACTTAATGGAATTTCGTCTTCATATTTTTTTTCAAATTTTTAATTTTCAGGAAAATATTTGTTTTGTTTCCTTATTCTAAACTACAACTATACTATAGTTATTATTTTACCAGTATTTGCTATGTTTGCTCGTACTGCCATCTAGTTAAGAATCAAGAAAACAATTAGCCAGATAGTTACGCCATCTATGTCTCCATATAGGAAGTGTTTTAAACTTGAATTCATTTCAGATTGTATTCTATTCGGAATCAAGAATAAGAAAAGAATAATTTTGTATTTACTTTTATAATATTCAAAATTAAACAAATAAAAATAGTTGTAGTTTCATTTTACATTGCGACTACTTAGTCAAACTTTATCAGAGTAGCCGCGCCACCTAGTATCGAATAGCTACAATTATTGTCTGGAATAATAGTTCTAAGTGCCAATTAGGATTACAATTTTTATAAAAAACTTAGTCTTTTGTTATTGATATAAGTTATTAGTCCTATTCTGACGTTTATATTAAATCATAAATAATAATTTATACGACGCTGTCACTAGCGCCACGCGTGCATTTTTGAAACTAAGCATTATCTTACATTGTAGCGGACGTTTTCTTTCTATTATTTTTTAAAACACCGTGTTAATTTAGATGTTTTGCATATTTTATTGATACAATTTTTTTTCGCAATGTACATCGTCGGACTTAACGCCATAGGCGTTCTCGACCAGTTTACCTTAGGGTGGTGGTGAAATAAAAGTGGTAAGTATAATATCTTTCTACCGCTGTAAGACCTGAAAGAAAAAAATGTACTTTTAGTACAGCCTTTTACACTATGTATTATAAATTCAAGTAGATACATACTTATTATAGTAAAGTAAGAGAGATTATTATAGGTAGGTAAGTTATTTCAATAGATATTCAGATCTTATACGAGTTTCAGACTATTTGAGAAAAGAGTTAGGATTAAGAACAATATAAGAGTATTTTTTAGGAGTTGCTTTCCATTTTCCTTACCAAATAAATGACGGCTTATCTAGATGTAAGTAAGTAGATATAGATACCTAATACCTATCATTGCACTCCAATCAAATAGATGACAAAAAAAGAACAAATAATAAAAACTGGACGGTTTTCAGTGCAAGTCAGTGTAATTCTGAAAAATCGTGTCCTGAAAGTTTTACACACATAATTCTGCTAACTGCGTTTTCATTGTATGTACAACTGTTTTGTGATTTACAACACTGTGTATACAGTTTTCATTTTCTATTATTTACCTTTGTCCACTTTTTACCTGTTAAATGGATGAATGAATTGAGGTACCTCTTACCTGTAGGTAGTTCAGTTAAACACTATTCCAAAAAAATATATTTTAAATGCCAAATATGCCAGCAAATGTATATATTTTGTTCCATTTATCTTTCTGTGTGGTTGTAAAAAAACATTTTATGACCTCGTCCGGGTCCGAGCCAAAATTAAAAAAAAAAAAATTCGTTTTTCTGCTGAATTTTGACTCCTGTAAAATCAGCAAGAGAAATTAAACCTGACTTTTATATTTTATCTAGTCGGAGGTCCAGGTGGAGGAGAATAAACAGGCAGTCGCTCCTTGTAAAGCACTGGTACTCAGCTGCATCTGGTTAGACTGGAAGCCGACCCCAACATAGTTAGGAAAAAGAGGCGGTTTATCAATATTAAACTTCTTGTATGATTATTTTAAAACACCACATATGATTAGTATTATGTAAAAAAATATAAGGTACGTGGCTTAATTGCGTGATGTCCGGCTTCGATTCCTTAGTCAGGCAAGTAATACTGGTCAATGTGGACGTTATCATTAGCAGTTTTTTTGAGCCGAGAAATCATCAGTAGAAGTTTGACTCCTGCTTTTCTGTTCAGTAGAGGTAATAAAAATACGAAAAGAAATAGGTTAACCAAGTATAGGAATACCGAATAAGTTGAGCTGTTGGGCAAAATATAAACATGCATATAACCTTGTAGGTACTTACATAGATCAGAACTTATAGCTTTTTGATTATTAAGTACATATTTATGTCAATCTCTCTTAAAAATGTTGACAGAGGTCTAATATGGAATCGTACCGACTGTTACAGCATTTATTTTTATATTTCAAATATTTTCATGTTTCTTGACATGTCAGACTCATGTCACTCAATAAAATTTATCTTCACAAGAACATCGTATTTTCAATTACAACTATTTTACAACAAAAAATACATTTTTATTCATAAACCCAAAATAAATAAAAAAACCTAGTTCCTCCGCGTCACAAAAATAAAATACGGATACACCGTTATGTACATTATGCATTTTGACTTCTCGTTTAAATGACTTTTAACTCCTGTTCTAAAACAAAAAAATTATGCAATTTGCAAATACGAAGGTGCATTACACTATTACACGATACATGTTTTTCTTTCTTTTCTTTTAGAGCCCTGCCTCATTAGGACGCCAATGGTAACGTGGCCGGCTACGTATCCAAGCAGTTAGTATTTAAATGTATGGAACCTAACTCACTTGGCGACGGTTTGGCAACGTCGTCAAATTGGAGGCGTGGCCACGAGCTACAGTTCCCTACGTGGCTTCTGGCTACCGTAGCAGCTTGGCGACGTGGCCCCAGATGCCACTATAATGTACACGGTAAAGCGCACCTCCTTCACACAGTCGCCAATGTGGTCGCCAGTCAGCGTGCAATTTCTTCAGCGACGACGTAAACAATTGACTGTCGAGACGCGATGGCCACTCGACTTGGCAACATTTGGATGCCAGAAGTAGCCAGACCTGTGCCGCTGGCGACGTCGCCATGGCGTCCTAGTGAGGCAGAGCACTTAAAGTTGTCGTATTCAAGAGACCATTAATGGGAAATGCTAGAAATAAGTTGACCTTTGGCTTTGTCAACTTAACATCGCTGAAATTCCGGTTAAATTTTAACTGGAGTAACTTAAGTATTGGATATTGGTTTTCTCACAGACAATACACTTACAAGGAATAATTTGTTAACTTAAATCACTTTTAGTACATAAAGTTAATCGTTTCCATTCGATTTTTGGTAACTGCAATTGAGTATAATTTCAATACAAGTATTTAATTACTTTTTACTAATGAATACACCTGACAAATGGTTAATTTCCTGGTCAAAGCCACACTCCCTGATAACCTCGTTTTTTCTTCTTCTGATGACCCATAACGTCTGTTTAGTAACTAGAATGTCAGCTGGGTTCTCGTAATTTCGTTCTCGATGAACGAAACCAATAGCTTTTCAGGACACGATTCAAACATTACGTTAAGTATTTTGAAAACTTCATATGACAATTCCATTCAGCTTCTATTGAACTACCCCTTAAAAATATAAATAATACAATTTTACCACCATTGCAATATAAAAGTCATGGACAGAAAACACGGTACCCAAGACATAGCCCTACCGCCAAAAACTTTTATAATAACATTATTAACCGCACAATAAAAGGGGGGAAAGGGGGGAGTAAATAAGCTTCAAGGGGATGAATATATAATGAAATTTCGCCCCTAGCGTCCGTTAATCAAAAACTGGTGCAGAGACGGCGAAATACGTAAGAAAATGGAAATTTTCCAACCCTCCTTTTTCCTGTTAGACTCTCCCCCCTAAGTAGGGGGAGGTTGGACAATCTCCCCCTGGGTGGTCGAAGAAATGGCGACGGCTTTTTGTTAATTACAATTTCTATTATAGTGGTTTGCGGGATTGTTCGAAAGAATTACGGTGGTGATGGTACACAAAGGGCTTCAGAACGAATATGGTGGGTTTCAGTCAGTGAAAGTCTGACACTCTGCGTGTGCAGCGGAAGCGATCGTCAGAGGATATCCCAATTCAAAAAAATCTGGAAAGATAAACTGCGAGAGTTATACCATAACATTTTTTGATTTACGTTTTACTTGCTTTTATCAGGATTGCAATAGGTCCTCGTTATTCACCTTCAAAAGTTTTATTTTAGGAAAGATTGGAAAGATTTTTGGCATGCAACTAGCATGCCAAAAATATTGGTCCAGTACCGTTTCGTAGTCATAATATTAAAGCTATTTAAAAGGCAAATAAATTTCAGAAATATGTATAAATGTAGATATTAGGTACTTAAATATAGTTGAATCGCAGAAACAATTAGGTGCATATTCACTACAAATACCAGTCCGATACATAACTGGTATTCACAGCAAATAGGTTTGTTATCTGGTCTATGAAAAAATATACACAGCTACAATACAAATTTTCCAACTAGAAATTATTTTTATCCTATACTCAATTTCTTAACACGATTCTAACAGGATAAGATTAAAAAATCCTATAACTTGCAGACATTATAAGAATTTTTAATCACTAACTTTTTTTGTACTGAAAAGTCATGCATATAAGGGTTATGAATGTTTCGATAAATAATTGAACGCCAAAGATGTAGTGCTTGACAAAAAATTTTTTTCATCTGATTTTCCTTGATGCAAAATCAAAAATAACACCTTTTTACCAGACTACCAGAAAGAAGGTATATATTACTTACACGTTTTGAGTAGCATTTTATCACCATGTGACAAATTGTAACTCGCTAGTGATGAAGGCACTTTATTAGCTGAAACACAAATAAGGCTAAAGATTACGATGAAAATATCCCTGCAAAGAAAACAGGCATGATGTTATAAAACTACAAAAATATGGTATCTATTTGAGACCAATAAGTAATATATAAAACTCCATATAATTTATTCTCACAAAAGCCATCTCCACTCTCCCCAACCTCCCTGCATCACCCGCCAGCCGAATGCAAATTTTATAACACAACGCCCGTTTTCTTATAGGCATTGTCGTAAACTCCGTTTCCATACTCTTGGCTGGGGTCATTTGTTGAGATTGCTGAATATTTATGGGTTTCTACCTAATTAGGAATAGTCATTAAAAGCATTGGAGACTGTTAAAAAATATGACTTTAATTGTTTTTGTCTGAAAGTTTAGGTCAGTATATAGGGTGCTGAATGTTTTTTACATTTGACAGCAGTCAGTAAATACCAGAAAATACCACTGTTTGTACTAATTGACAGCAACTGTCAACTGCGCCAAAAATTGGTCAGACTATTTCTTCTTTTGAGGTTTTACGGCCGGTTCACACATGTCTCCGTTTTACTGTTCCGTTTTATCGTGTACGTTTTTTTTTCGTCGATGGCGTTTTTACTGTATACAGAATACTGTGCCATGTGTGAAGTCACTCATACAACTACATACGCCATTGACGAAAAAAAACGTACACGATAAAACGGAACAGTAAAACGGAGACATGTGTGAACCGGCCGTTACTTGGAATCGATTATAATACTGGTCGAAAATGAGTTTTCACGTAAGCGCACATTTTCATTATTATGTTTTCCTGCAAAATTATCTTTCAAGGTTAAAATATAGGATCCATTTAGATCCGAGAAATATGAGACAATTTATATCTAGACAGCAGCTGATCTAACAAAACATATCGCATTTATACACCTAAATAAAACACGATCCTGTAAGAAACATAATATCAGTATTTTTTATACATTCCAACTAGAATTAAGAATCGTATTAGATTTTTGAAAACATATTAAGTGTCTGTCAAATATTTCAAAACTCTTTTAATATTTTTTTAACTAAAACTTTTTGGCCATAGCGTTCGAGAACAGAATTCAAAATTCGAAATGCAGATGCAGCGGCGAGCACCTAGCGATGTCACTACTAATATGCAACATTTTTATATTTCTGACCATCATAAGTTGCTCATCATGTTTTCAGAAGAGAAACACACTGTATCCATTACCTGATATAATAATTTTACTGTAATAATATATAACTTAACTCACTACTGATGTAAGAAAGTCCCAACATACATAAAAACTCTTTATCCAGCCATTCAAATTTCGAATCTCTGAAAAATAACTTCAAGTCTTCAGATATAGAGATATAAGTATAGGATTTGTGTAAAGTAGATTTTTGCGTACATACGATAGTACCTGCCTCCCGCTTGCAAGATAAGTGTAATAAAAGTTCCAGTAATGTGAAAACTTGGTAATGTTATCGGTCTACGTGATCTCGCTGGCTTTTCGAGCTCGTTCGGGCGTTTTCGGCAGCGTTCGGCAACTAACGTTTTTCGAATTTGAATTTGGAGCGGCGCGCAAAAACTGTAATTGTCTGCAGATTGTTCTAGATAGAAGTCGTTACCATTTATTTGCGAAGATAGGTAGAGTGAAAACATTTTGATAGTAACTTCAATATTAGCTACAACATACTTAAGTCGTCTACTTGGTTGGAATGATGATTTCACGATTTCATGAATTTATATTTCTATCATCTTATTTTTTCACATAGCAAACAGTGGAAAACAAAAACCAAAATTATATACTTTTATATAAATTATTACATATGGTGTAGCTTTAGTACTTTTTTGGTGTACTTTTCTAAGTTTGTATGTAGTTTCTAAGTATATCTTAGACACCAATGGCTGATAAAAAAAGGTGAAGGAAAACATCTTGAGGAAACCTGGACTACATAGTCTGAAATCACCAACCCGCATTGAGCAAGCGTGGTGATTAATGCTCAATCCTTCTCCCTGTGAGAGGAGGCCTGAGCCCAGCAGTGGGACGATAAAAAGGCTGTAACTGTAGCTTTAGCTATGGGAGAAAATAATACAAAACGATGTAGTCAAATTTGTTACCTACCTACTGCTTTTTTCCAGTAAGTTTAATAAAAAAATGCACAACAATAGAGGTAAAAATAAAAGTAATTAATTTTGATGTACAATATATGATTGATTGATATACGATTTTTTGTTTTAATGTTGTAAATTTTGTAGTTCTGTAAACATCTACATATGTAAAAAAAAACGTATAAGACTTTGCTTTTCAAATCGAGAACATTTACCGTCTTACCACAAAAACTTTTAAACGTCAGTTTATGCCTTGTCTAAAAAAATGTCAAATTATGACGTTGACATATGGTTCATTTTGCAGCCAAAATTTTATTAGATAACTGTAAAACAGGGTTTAAAGTTTTTGTAGTAAGACCACTAGTAGCGCCGTGGTTAAGGCAACCGCACTGGATTCTTTCTCCCATTATTCCGCGGAGTTATAATCGACTTTAAAGATATTTCGCTATTATATACCTTCCTTTATTCCAAGAATTTTGTAACTAATCTCTTACATATAGTATAGTATTTGTTTTTATCTTTCTTGTTTCTAAATGTGTATCTTTGCTAAAAATATCTTTGAGGAATCCTGGACTTAAAAAGTCTGAAATCGAAAATCCGCCGTGAACAAGAATGGTGATTAACGCTCATTCCTTCTCTGTTTGAGGAGAGGCCTATGTCTTGCGAGACAATAAAATGACTGATGATGATTGAGAAAGTATAGGTACTTATTTTATTACCTATCACTTGCCGGTAAGATTTTTTATTAAGTACTATCCTGTACCTATTAAGTACCTAGATGAAAATCTGTATGTAGGGTCATTAGAATCTTAGGTAGGCAAGTGAAGCAATTTTTTGAGGTTTTTGACAGATGACAGTTAATAATGAATTATCCGACGCCCATAAACAATTTTGTGTTAATATGTGGTATCTAATAAAATAAGCAGGTAAGATTTATAACAATAGGACACATTTTTTAAATCAACTTTCTAATACATTTCCTCCTTAAATTCACCAATTTAACGAACAAAAACAATATTAAACGTCAAACAAAACAATAGCCAATCCTTAGCCATCTTGGTTCCGTATTTTCATTAAGTTTTCCCGACGCGATTTGATACCTTTACATCGCCAAAGCTCATAGATTAAGCTCCGAACGAAAAGCTCGAATTTGCATAGAAATTAAAATTTACCTGGACGGTCCCACGTTAGTGGACGCAAGTGGAATTCCTTTGCCCAACTATGGCGTAGAATTTCAAAGCGCGTCGAATTCGAATTTGGAATTCGCTCGTATAAAATGGCGGCAATTAACGGTTTTTATGGCGGGCTTTTTTGGTGTTTGTTTTTTTAATTAGGGATTTTTGGTATTTTGTCTAGGTATTGAGTAAGTTGATACCTACCTAAGACAATTTTTTTAATTACGTAACTTTGTATTTATAAATGTCACGTAAGTAGGAAGACATACATATTTTAGCACAAAGCATAGTAGGTACATTTTGTGTGTTGCTATTACAAATATAGGTACGACATAAAACCACAAATAACGTTACTACTTACAGAACTCAAGGAAACAGTATTCCAGAAAAAACTTTTATAAATTATTACCCCAAATGTAATTACCTCCTCCTATTATTAGAATGAATTCGCAAGGCGTTTACACCTAAAACGTATAAATATTACTCGAAGAAAATTATATCAGAAGTTGTACCAGTGAGGTATTCACGAAAAGATATTTGGTAGAATTAAAACAACACTTCGCTGAGAAAAGTGGTTCTCCCCCTTCCCCCGCCCCCAGTCCGTGGGGAGGGTTTGCCCCCGGTACCCAATCCCAAGATGGCTTCTTTTAAATGGGGTGGACGGCCGGCCCCTTCAAGAATAAAAGTATGCCATACCTTTCATAGATCCAAGGTGGGGGAATAAGATCTAACGGCGCGTCGGTGTTCGATTACATTTTAAATTGCTTTTTGAAATTCGAACGCTGTTTGTCACTGTTCTTATTTTTTTGTTGTCAGCCAGTTTGTGAAGCTCGAAGCTTTTGAGTTTCGTCTTCAAACGGAGTTTTGTTACAACCTCATTTTGACACAGACGAATTTAGAAATAATAATGATAAAAATAAACATGGATACCTTTTCAACCTTTTTTGATTCAAAAATAATCTAAGTAACGAACACTTTAATAAAGAAAACAATAACATTAAAACCATTTCGTTCCAAATTTTATCAAAGCTAAGAAAGTTTCCTTAAACTTTGAAATAATCAAAACTTTAATTGATACGTGAATAGTACAGCCTCACACATGGTGTTCGAGACATTGTAAAATGAGTTTTATGTTTGCTGTTTTAAGGTTTATTTTGGTTTAATGGTTATGTAGAAGGTCTTTAACCTTTACATACGTTACTGGGTCAATGTGTGACGTGTATGTTTTGATTTTAAAGTCCTTTTGAATTTAGGTCAGGACGCCGGGTATAAACATTCCTGAAAGACGGCTTTGCACATGATTTACGCATTATTCTAGATTTAGTTGTCTTTTGTGTGTTTTAGGAAACATGTTATATACTTTATTTAGTTTACTATGTACTTATGTAGAAGAGAAACTAACGATTCTACTATAATGTATTGTGTTAGAAAAGCCAAATTATGTTTTTAATGGACTAGTCTGTATTTTTCAGACTTGCGTTGTCAAAAAGCCAGTAAGTAATTTAATACGTGATACATTAGATTATGAATTTTTGAGCATACAAACATACCTCATACAAAGTCTTGGAAAAGATAAATAAGGAGTAAAATAATTATAATATGAATAAATGCCCCTTGTCCATGTAATAATTACGCAGTACCTAACCTTAATGCTGGGTAGGCTATAACATAATATTTAAGTTATTAAGTAATTTAGAATTTTGGAAAGTTCAATTGGAGTGAAATAAAAACCATTAGGTATTTAAGCCAAAATGTATTCGAAATTTTGATCCCACCATCTTCTCAACAACATCCAATTTTGAAAAATAATTTACACAAATAATTTTGAAAACAATAATTAACTTAAAATACATTCACAAAAAAAAAATAATAGAACAATTTTATTTTATTTTTACAAAACGTCGCACCCACCCGTCAGTTTAGATCCGCCATTTTTTCTCTAACAATAATTTCGAAAGGATAATTAATTGCACGGGCGACGTTCGCCTTAATTGAATCTCTTACCCTTCCTCCACCCCAGGAAAAACAGCCCTTTCTTATTTTTCCCACTCTTTCCCCCCGCAAGACGATAAATCCTTGGGAGAGACAGTGGGGAGATAACTTGCTGACAAAACAGTGCCAGCCAAAAACCAAAAAACAAACAATAATCACCCTTATTCCAATAAAAATAAGAACTATTTTTAAATTATAGAATTGTCAAAATAGCAAATGAGGTTGGCAGTTCTGCAACAAGAAAAAGCCTCTGCGATTCGTCATTGGAATTCCGTGGGCGAGTTTGCGCTTCCATTTTCAAACTCCGCCAGTTTTGGATTCGGAATCGATATCGCTGGCTTGAAGATTTATTTTTAAATTTAGAAGCAATTGAACAATGTTGAGTCTTACAATGTCAGTGTACGTAATAGAGGAAGAATTTTTAATATTTATTCGATTTTTAAGGGTTTAGTTTCTGAAAAGACATTTAATAAAATAATATTTATCGACAACGGTGGAACAAAAGGCACAATATGTATAAATCGTAAAAAGGTGAAATTTTTGCACCTAAAATCTACATCTTATTTATTTCGATTTTTTCACAAAAACAAAAATATTCGACTCGTCAATTAATATCACTATCTATTACAATTAAAAAAAAAATATTCAAGGACAATAATTACCAAATACTTAAATTTGTGTTTTTTTAATATAATATGAATACTCTTCAGGTGCCTACACACAAAATAAGAACAGTATACAAGTAGATAAATGGTATTTTCCAAAAAACGGTTTCATTGAAGGTGCACATACAATAACAGTTTTTTTCTACCCTCACTTATTTCGCCAAAATATGAGGAATAGATTTCAGATGTTGAAAGAAACCCAAAATGGACTCGCAAACTATGTATTATCGGATTACACCAAGCTCAGAATTTACGAGAGACAACCTTCAACGTCGGTAGCCGGAACAAGAAGAAGGAAAAATCCGTACCATCCTACGGTGTTGCCATCACAAAATTAGTGAGGTGCGAGTGAATTAGTCGATGTGACAGATACTATTATTAAATATTAAAATCGTCTATGTTTTCATAATCTAACATTCGGCTAATCCTGACGTCAAACGCGGCCTCGCGTTTAACAAATCGAAAAAAAATAATAATAATAAAAGAGAGGGCAAAATGTACAGAGAAGTAACGTTAAAATTAACATTGGTTATGGGCACTCTCACCCAAATCGACTCACTCTTATAGCTAATGTCGAGTATGGGCACTCTCACCCAAATCGACTCACTCTTATTGCTAATGTCGAGTATGGGCACTCTCACCCAAATCGACTCACTCTTATAGCTAATGTCGACTATGGGCACTCTCACCCAAATCGACTCACTCTTATAGCTAATGTCGACTATGGGCACTCTCACCCAAATCGACTCACTCTTATAGCTAATGTCGACTATGGGCACTCTCACCCAAATCGACTCACTCTTATAGCTAATGTCGACTATGGGCACTCTCACCCAAATCGACTCACTCTTATAGCTAATGTCGACTATGGGCACTCTCACCCAAATCGACTCACTCTTATAGCTAATGTCGACTATGGGCACTCTCACCCAAATCGACTCACTCTTATAGCTAATGTCGACTATGGGCACTCTCACCCAAATCGACTCACTCTTATAGCTAATGTCGACTATGGGCACTCTCACCCAAATCGACTCACTCTTATAGCTAATGTCGACTATGGGCACTTTCACCCAAATCGACTCACTCTTATAGCTAATGTCGACTATGGGCACTCTCACCCAAATCGACTCACTCTTACAATTTCACACTCAAGGAATCGCAACAATAACTCATCTCTAAGAAATAATAATATATGTCTCTTATACAATTTATGTACGGTTTATCGATATTTCCTTCTTATTATATTCAATGTGATAATATGTTATGATCTTTGCAATGTATCTCATACATAATTAATGAACAACTAATATAATTCTCTTTTTAATCTAACAATTTAAATCACTTAATCACTTCACATTTATGTTCAATATTATGTTTGTAAATTTTACAATTCATTCATAGTATAGGTATTATAAAATATATAGCATAGTGTAAGTATAGTATAAATTCATGATCACTTGAAAGATTTAATACAATATATGTCACTTGAATTAATTCTGACCGCTTACTTATTACATAATAACACTTAATAAACCGTTCTATATCATTTTCTATCATCTAAAATGACCTATAACAACGCACCACACATTATCCGCATCTACTCTGAATCACTTGACATTGCATCATGATCATAAACTAGCCAGGGATGTAACCTATCGACAGCAAAGACAGACCTATACGGTTTACAGCCTTCCTTTCGGGTTATAGGGGTGTCTTCTATCTCATAACGATCATTACCGATGACTTTTGAAATTCGAAACGGTCCTACACACTTCGGTAGCAACTTACGACTTTGTCCCGGGTCTGTGCGAATATCCTTCTCGACTCTAACTAGATCTCCTAATTTATATTGACTTGGTTTCTTATGAGCCCTATCAAAGCGCTTTTTCTGTTCTTGTTGACTAATTTGAATTCGGGACTCTGCATCGGACCTCATCACATCACGGTCTAAAGGAGAATGGGATTCCGAGACTACTGGGTTCATGAAGGCATCTGAGACGCCTGTTGTTTGGATACCAAATAACATTTCAGAGGGACTACGGCCAGTAGATTTGTTGACGGTATTATTCAGGGACCATTGAATTTGTGGAACGCACAAATCCCATTCATTTTCAGGTTTGCCATGGTTAGTAGATGTTATGGCTTCGACTATAGTTCGATTATACCTCTCTACTTGGCCATTTGCCCTGGGTGAAGCGACAGCGTTCAAAATATGCTTGACACCTCTGCCGTTGATGAAATCTGAAAACTCTTTGCTGGTGAAACTTGTACCACGATCGGATATTATACGACGTGGTACTCCAAACAACGAGAAATATTCGGAAAACACCTGAATAGTTGTACTGCTCTTGACACTTTTCACTGGTTTTATGTAAATAAATTTGGTAAAGGCGTCGATTATTACTAAAATATGACAATTTTTCTTCTTACTCAAGGGAAAGGGGCCGCAATGGTCTGTATGAAGGGTATCAAATGGTTTGCTTACTTTAAGTATGGGATGAAGCTCTCCTTCTTTAGCCCCAGCCGGAATCTTATTATGGGCGCAGCTTAGACAAGAGTTGCAATACTTCTTTATAAACCGTCGCATTTTCTTAAACCAATAAATTTGGCTAACCCTATTGTAAGTTTTCTCAAAACCAAAGTGACCGACATCGTCATGATTCATACGAACTACTTGCCATCTCACTGATTTCGGAACCACCCATTTTAAATTAACTTCGTTATTTTTATCGATCACTATTCTATACAAACGTCCATTTTTTATGGTATAATTTTTATGAATCTCGATTACGTCTTTTGTATCGGGATCATTCAAGATGTTCATTATTCTCTGTACTTCTGAGTCCTGTCCCTGAACTGTGGCTAGCCACCCGTCCTCGTCTACAGCCAAAACTTCAACAACTTCCACGTCATCCTTTGACTCTGATATATTTGGGTTGCGTGACAGTGCATCGACATGACTCATCCTAGCCCCATCCCTATGCTCCACAATAAAGTCGTATTCCTGCATCGTTAAGTACCAACGTGCTACTCTAGGTATTAAGTCCTTTTTTATCATTGTGCTGCGTACAGCGGCACAATCCGTGACAACCTTAAATTGTTTTCCCAAAACATACACTCGGAATCTATTCAACGCACAAACTACAGCCAGAGTTTCAAGCTCATATGAGTGCAATTTGCTTTCGTCCGTTGTAGTTTGACGACTGTAATATGAAATGGGATGAAAAGGCTCTGAATTGACTCTTTGCATCAGTATCGATCCTATACCAAGTTTACTCGCATCCGTGTGGATTTCTAATTCTGCCTGAGGGTCATATAATGCTAAAACTGGTCTAGTGGTCAATCTGGTTTTTAATTCATTAAAAGCGTTCAGCTGTGGTTCATCGAAACACCACACGGCATTCTTTTTCGTAAGGCTTGTCAGAGGTCTAGCTATTACGGAGAAGTTTTGAATGAAACGTCTAAAATAGCTGGTGAGGCCCACAAATTGTCGTACCTCGTGAACGTTTTTCGGTGTAGGAAAATCAATTACTGCCTGAATTTTAGCTAGTCCTGGGCGAATACCATCCGCACCTATCTCATAACCCAAATAATTTATACGAGTCTGAAAGAAATCACACTTTTTCAAATTTAATCTGAGTTGTGCTGATCTTAAC
Source organism: Helicoverpa zea (assembly GCF_022581195.2). Lineage (NCBI taxonomy): Eukaryota > Metazoa > Arthropoda > Insecta > Lepidoptera > Noctuidae > Helicoverpa > Helicoverpa zea. The sequence continues at coordinate 2,528,287 of NC_061476.1, forward strand.
AATTGGAATACCTTTTCTAATTTGTCTAAACCCTCTTCTATTGTCTGAGACATTACTAAAAGGTCATCCATGTATGCTAACGCCAAATCTTGTTTACCTTTCAGCATGGAATTAATAGTACGCTGAAAAACGCTAGGTGCATTAGCCAATCCAAATGGCATCCTTTCAAACTCAAATAGACCATCTGGCGTCGCAAATGCCGTGAAGCGCTTGCTTTTTTCACACAAAGGCACTTGATAATACCCTGAGGTTAAATCAAGGCTTGAGAAGAATTTATTACCTCCTAACCTATCTAACTGGTCCTCAATACGAGGCAATGGGTATTTATCTTTGAGTGTCTTTCTATTTAGCGATCTATAGTCAATACACAGACGTTTATCACCATTTTTCTTACTAACCAGAATAACAGGGCTTGAATAATCTGAAGTACTTTCGCGTATAATACCATTGGTCAGTAATTCTTCTACGATTTTATTGAGGTGTTCGCGTTCACTTTGGGAAACCCTATAAGGGTTGTATACGACAGGCCTATTATCAGTTAAGGTTATATCCATTTCAGTCAAATTTGTTTTACCTAACTCTGACAAATTCATCGCAAAACAATCTCTATACTTCTCTAATAGATTTAACAATTTTTGTTTCTGTTCTCCAGTCACCATCGCACAAATTTTTACCTCGGCTAAAGGTAAAGGCTCGTACTCTTTGGTTTCTGTAGTTAAGCCTATATATTCCGTGTTAATTTCAGTATATTGCTGACCGCGAGCTAATAAAGTTCCTTTGGCAATTTCTAAATCATTAGCTGACAAATTGACTAACATTAAATAACCTTTGCCTGCTTCGAATTGGAAGAGCCCCGGCAACACAACATATTCGTTGTTAGGTAAGATTCGAAGATTGTGTTGAAAAAATATTCCTCCTGAGTAATTATTATTTGTATTGACATCAATAGGCTGTGTTTAATAACAGTATCACTGTCGGAGTATACTTTTATTTTAAAATCATTATAACTCAGATCTGGAGTTTGTATAAAAACTAATTCTTCAGTTGTCTTCAATAGTATCACATTAGGTTTCTCGGTAAAAGATTGACCAACTAAAATTGACATGCTTAAATACTGATCATCTACAACTAGCACCTCTGTCTCTGCCTGAACCGGACCTATTTGTACATTGGCTATTAATCTACCAATTGGCTTCACTGAGGAGTTACCAAACCCCTGTAAAACTGGTAAATTATCGGTCGTCCAACAATCATTTATCAATTTAGCATCAGAATACCGTATAAGAGTACATTTACTCCCTAAATCTACGTATCCGTGCAGCACAGTATCACCTACCTTGACTTCTTTATAGTATTTAGCATTATTGCTTAGACTATTGGTTATACACATAACACTCTTAGTTTGTTCCGTCGAACTAATATTTTTATTTGCTTCATCATTAATATTACCATTTTTCTTTCGACAATCCTTACTATCATGACCTAATTTAAAACAAATGTTGCATTTCCTAATTGGTTTGTTACATTTTAAACTTATATGTCCTAATTCATTGCAATTGAAACATCTAATTTGATCTGTACTGTTAAACACTCTAGTTTGTTCATGTGTTATCTTATTAAGCTGTCTTGAATGTGTAGCAGTTCGGTTACGATTGTGGTTGGGTGGTGTGTTATTTTCGTGCTGTGATACCGTGCGCAAATAGTTGAGGACCTGTTCTGGTTCACTAAACATACAAGCTCCCGCTCCCATTCGTACAAATTTATCATCGATACCATGTATAAGGCAACCGACAGCCTTTTTACCAGCTATCTCACATTTATTTATAAGAGCAATTTTGTCATAGTAGTAATGTTCTAAAGACTGCCCAAACCTACACCTAAACTTTAACATGTTTGTTAGAAGGTCACCGTAGTTTTCATTTGATGGAAAAGCTAATTTCAATTTTTTAATCCATTCATCCCAGCTATATAAGACTGAGGGCAAACCTTGATACCATTTTTTGGCTAAACCGGTTAATTTGGGTAGAGCATAGTGGCAAATTTGACGGTCATTCCACGAGTAAATTTGCGCACACTCATTAACCTTGTTTATCCAGTTCTCGATTGTCTGACTATTGTCACTAGGGTCAAATTCTGGAACAACACTAAACGAGACTGGAAAGTTGTTTTGTGCCCAGAAATTTGGAGGTACTGGTGCAGAATTTCTACTTGGAGTATTGATACAGTTTTGATCGCGGTTGTTGTCCAATAAACCAGTTTCAGGTTGATAACTTACGGCGGCAGGGGTATTTGACCTATTTATTAGATTCTGAGACATTAACGGGGGAGTTTGGGTTAATTCCCGATTAACGTTTTTGCTAGGGGACCTATGCTCACGACGTTCAGAGTGCGCGTGTTTTCTACCGTGAGTTTTACGGTTACGAGAATGCTTATCGTCACGCCTACGTCTCCGTCTCCGCTTGCGACGTGACCTACGTTCATTGTCGTCAGTATCACTAAACGTAGAATCTGAATTCGAGTAACTACTACCTTCGACTGAATCGCGCCTCTTTCGGCCAGGTCTTCCCATTGTACTCACTAGTAATGCAATGTGTAAATGATTCAAAGCACAACAAAATATATAACCAAACAAGTAAAGGATCACAACAATTTAAACATGCACATCAATTTGTAACAAATAAAAAGACCAACAATCACCAGACAATAAACGTAGCAATTTACATAAAAAATAAATAAACTTCTATCTATATTGTTCAAATTACTATAAAACGTAAGCAGAATAATGATTTAAATGTCTTAATTTTCGAAACACCAACTATTCCAAATCACTTTACGTAGCTTATATGTGGGTAGTTCGAAGAAATAACAGCTAATACAATCTCCACTTGATAATGTCCAACTCTCGACTCTAGTAAAGTAATTAACACTTCGCACGTCCGCGCGTCTTTGTTCTTGAGATATCCGAGTAGTAACAAGATAATGCTTCAACATCTGACCTTATAAATCCAGGGTCCAGGAGACTGCAGCATCAGGCACGTGGATAAACTTTGTCACTTCTGACTGTTGAAAGAAACCCAAAATGGACTCGCAAACTATGTATTATCGGATTACACCAAGCTCAGAATTTACGAGAGACAACCTTCAACGTCGGTAGCCGGAACAAGAAGAAGGAAAAATCCGTACCATCCTACGGTGTTGCCATCACAAAATTAGTGAGGTGCGAGTGAATTAGTCGATGTGACAGATACTATTATTAAATATTAAAATCGTCTATGTTTTCATAATCTAACACAGATTATACAATTTTCTAGCAACATAATATAATTCCAAATTGTATCTAATATCAATCGCTTTATTTTTATGATCAAAGATCAATATTGTCAAAAATTGCGAAATCAATTCTTTAGTCAATTCTGCCTAATTAAACTCTACTTATTTATTTATTGTCTTTAACTTGGTTTTCTAATACATATTTATGATATCACCAGTAACAAAATATATTTGTAATAAAAGTGATTCAAAATCAATAAAATTTAATGTTTTCTAACTAAAACCCATAATTCCTAGATAGGCGATCGTTTAAAATAATTTACAAAACACAGTAGGTACAAAAGTAATAATAAAACACTTTTCCATCATTCTACCCTCCGAATTAAGAAGGGTAAGTATATTTTTAGGGAACTCAGTCCCTCCCCAGCAAGGGTCCAAGACCAGCGAAGAAAGACCTTTGGAAAACAGAACATTTCCCAACAATTGTTCGAAGATTTGATTCTATAGGGGGACGAGGGAGGTCAAGTTATCCTGGTTAGTAAGTAAGGGTGTTCCGTATGGTGGTTTCGGTAAAAGAAGAAGGAATAAATGAAAATAACCCCTGTTTTAAATTGCTAAGATGCGAGGGTGAATGTTTGTCTTTCATTTTGTTTTTTAGTCAACGTTTTTGATGAATATTTTGTTGTTTAAAACGTAAAATTAATTTTATATAGCACTTTTTTTTTGTGTTTTTCCGACATCGGAACTACTTTGCACAGCTGGAAAAAAGTAGCTTATAGTTATGTTTTTCTAATGTATGCGTTATATTATTGCTTGGTTCGATCAAAATTATCAGTTGTTTATTTGAAAAAAAAAACATATTTACATTTGGGAAAAAAACTCGGAGGATGATGAGTAAAACATGAAATGATGAACGATTAAGATAACGATAAGACAAATAACGATATTCATAAAAAGGATCTGATTTTGTTTTAAGCATAATGATTATATTTAAAAGAAGATAGATAGATTCCTGTTTTGGCATCACTGTCTACTTCATGATATCGTAAAAAGAAATTCATTGTACCTATTGACACGAGTTAAGTTTTATCTAAACTAAAGGTAAAATCTAAAGTATTAATCTTAAGGTAAAAATATTTTACGATTTTCATCTATCTTACTAAGAATTAGGTTAATGAGTTTGGTTCTTTGAATTATAGAATTTCAAGAAGTACTATTAACATTCTGTGAATATTAGACAGCTTATTTATGGAGAAAGGCTATGGTTTTGTCAAAAAAAATCCTGTTATTCTTAAAAATGAAAGGCACACATCTTATTCAATGCAGGTTTGCTTTTTAACACGCTTTTTTAGCTTTTAAAACCAACACGCTTAAAATTGCAAAACTAGCTACCATATAATTAACAGTACCTACTAAGATAATTATATATTCTAAACACGACTACAGTAGCCGATCAATAAAAAGGAAAGCAAACTAAAAAACCAATCACTTTTCAAAATGCAGCGTTACGTTTTCCAAAACTAGTGCTATGTCTATGAAAATCAATAAAATCTGATGCCCACCCCTTAAAAAATACCCTTAAGTTGTCCCCCTCAGTACATTATATACAGGGGGTGTAAAAATGCACTCAGACATCACATTAAAAGATATAATTAAGGGGGTGGAAGGCACCCTTGGGGAAATTCGTTCCTTCTTTTGACATTTTAAAGACCCCTTTTCTTAAACCCCTGTGAACGTGGATATAGAATTTGTGGAAATAATAAGTATTTTTACTTTCTATTATAAAAAAAAGGTCCGTTTATAGATAATTTAACCATTAATGATAAATAATAGGTATTTATTTATTTAAAATATTTAAGAGCTGTAATTTTGAAACTTAATAAATGGAAAATAGGTTTAAATACCTTCAAGAAAAAGCTGGTCAAAACTATTATTAAGTGGTAGATAATATTTTTTTGTGACAAATTGCAGTACTTTGTATCTGAGCGTGCTTTTAATTCCTTCCACAATTTCTATATCCACGTTTTCTTACCCCCAAGAATGTTTAAAACGAATAACCCTTATAATTACTACTTTGAAGAAGTTTTATTGTAATTTAAAAGTTAATAACCTTCTCCCTAATGATATAACTAGTTACTTATGTACAAACGATACATAACCGAGGAAAAAAAACTAATTTTGAAAGTCTATTCCATTGGATGATTGAAATCAAAACATTTGAAAATATTTGTGAAATTAAATAAACTGTTTAGAAATTACTTACATAATAAAACTTACATTAAAGTAGTAATCGATCAAATATCAAAATGTACGATTATGTTAATTATTTATTTAGCTTAAAGCATTTTTTACGCTTGATCTAATTCCAAAAAACGTAACAACAGCTAAACGTCAAACGTCACATTTACATGAAATAAATAAAAGAAGTTAAATGAAAAAAAAAGAAAAAAAGCACAAAAGCATTTGTTTTTCGAAATTGGCCGAATGTCCCGCGTCACTCCCGAAGAGGGACGGTGTCACAAAGAACGTTTAAAAGGCGTAAAAATAAGGAAAAAAACGTGAAGAGAACCGGGTATTATCCTTGTTAATTCCGGGCTAATTTAATTCACGCCTAATTCTATTTGCCGAGCAAAACGGGGAGTCGATAATTATGGGACATTTTCATGATGGAGGAAAAACCCGTTTTTTGTTAACCAAACGACGTTTTTAACCTTTCAATGCGTGGGAAAAGAGTGTTTTGGACCCGTTGTACAAGCTTAGTTAAAAATAATGGAGTTTTTACTCGTTTCTCGAGAAAGGATTATTTTTGGGGTTCTATTTTCTTTGGAATTTCAATTTGTGTTTTACATTGTTTCTTATGAGAATAATTAATCATGTGCGAGTGGTTTTTTACATTTTTGATTATATAAATTACAGTTTTTTTTTAATCGAAATTATTAAAACTTTAAGATAAAACAATTCACATAATATTTTCACGTTGATTAAAACATCGAAATAATACAATTTTGAACACCTAAAGTCTTTGCGAAAATTATCGATTACCGCTATCTCAAAACCGTTACCACCACATCACCAAACAAAAATCACGATCACTGGACTTTACATAGCTAAATTTTAACTGAAACTTTTAATTCAGTAGACTTGCCTAACCATCGCACTTCAACACCAAAATTAAACTGACCATATCTTCACTGGACATGATTAAAGTTAACTAATAACAATATGAAAAATAACCCTTTAGTCACCTAACCGGTTTGGCAACAAAATGCAAAACTGACCGGTGTCCCCCAAGGGTCAATTCTAGACCCATTGTCTATTTTGTAAAGGTAAAAATCTGGTTTGGTTGACCCTTCCTTAAAGGTTTAAGTTCCAAAAGTGTTGGACAGCTGCTAATGTACCGGTTTTAGTGACAAAAGTATTCTATTTGCATATTATTAGGGAATTTTTATTTCGATATTTCGGAAGTCATAATTTTTTGGTTTGCATAAAAATTTCGAGTTAATCAAGTATGGGAGCCATTAATTTAGATGTTGTATGGCATTGCGATAAAATCTAATACTTTTTGGCTGTCTTAATAAAGCAAACTTAGAAAATATTATACTTTTTAAGTTAGCTGTTAGGTCTCAGGATTTACGTTAGCAATTTACAGAACTTTGAAGAATAATTCTTTATCACAGTTTTCGCTTATATCCATCTTTGTAACCTTGGTAGTTATTGTTCTGGCCATAAAATAATAATACTAGCTGATCTCCCGTGGCAAGTGAATCCCAAGCCTGGATAAAAGTAGCCTCAGACTATCTGTGTACAAAAAAAAAATGACGGAAAAGAGCGACAGACGGACATAGTTACATACAATAACATTTATTGTAAATGAGATTACAATAAATGTTATTGTATTGTAGTAAGCCTAGACCGAGCTCAAATGCCACTCAGGAATGAGTGTCGTCCCGGATTTATAACTCTTAATCTCCTGAAAGAAATGTCATCGACAGAATAGTGACAAAGACGTAAACCAGATACTAGATGATTGTTTATTACCTAGAATGATCTATTTATAAAAATGGCTCGTGTCAGAACTGCGCAGTTGTGCCTACCACCAGTCATTGTCGTGCATTATACACAATTTATATGAAACGCTCTACATTGCCGTTACTTATGCCCTTGCGTATTTTCAAACGGGTACAGGGCCGGATTTAGAAGTCAGCTATGATAAAGTTATAATTTTGGCTGAGATTAACTTATCCGAGTCCGTCATTAGGTGGTTAATGTTAAAAGTGATCCTTCTTTTTATCTCTTATATGTGGTGATGCCTAAATCGCAAATGATTTTGGTACTAAATATAGGTTTCATGTCGTGTTTGTACATGATCACACTATTTAACCGATATTTAGATTTTAACCGATTCTTTTAGAGATCTATGAGGGATGCCTGATGGGGAGGAGGATATTTGGCAGTGAATACGTTCTATGGCTGAGATGACGAAGACATAACATAATTTATGTACCCTGATCTACACTACTGATAAAACCTCACCAATTAACGCACATAAGAAGACACTTTTGATCCATGCTCAATAAAACTAATTCCCTCAATTTTTACCAGTCCCTCCCTGCACAATTTCGCGACACGGCACAGCGACCATCACGCGAATGCTCTATAAAATTTCAATCAAACCGAAAGATGGCGGTTTTTCATCGATAGTCCCGTTAGATAGCGATTTTATTTACCGATGCGATACTGAAGTTTCTTCTTTATTTTTACAGCGCACTTTATTGATGGAGGCCATGGATAAAATACACGTAACTGGCAGAGAATTGAATAAACTTGAAGGTTAAATAGAAGACCAGGTTGGGCAAATGCCCAAGTTCAATGACAATAAACTTCGTTTTTTTTTAACTACAGTTTACTATGTTTTTTCACGTTCAATTTTCAAAGTAAACAGTGGTGATAGGAAAATTAAGTTTATGTTGTTGGTGAACTTGAACCCTAATCTGGCCGATACGATATGACTTACGTTGTCTTGGTACTTACTTTTATTAATAATTTTATTTGGGATTTTTTTATTGTAAAGGTAGATTTATTTAGGGAGTAAACTGATAAGCTTTCAGCTTTCATTAAACTTTAATGCTTTGATCCCGCGTTTCATTCACACGCAGTATGTAAGTATTAATAATATCTAAATTCTAGATTCCGTCATTGTTACACAAATAAACAAATATCAACCCTTTCTTCAAAAAAATCATGCCTAATAAGACTGCCACTAACAATAACGAGCTCTATCGATTAACAAATCGTTACCTGATTGATCAATTTCACTATAGCATCCGCTCCACTAGACTCAACGACCAATTCACAATTTTTTCTAGGTACCAATAAACTTAACCCTTCAATAACAAATCAATAGATAAGGCGTGACTAAAGATGTTTTTTAACCCTTCCGCGGCATATGGTCACTCGTTTCGTGTTTATTTTGGTAAAACGTGTTGGTCACAAAAAATATAGTTATGTTCGGTCTTTTCGACCGTTGTCCATATGTCCGGGGTATTGTTGTAAAGTTTTTTTTTATTGTTGATAATTCAATAGTTTCTATTGAATAGTGGCTGGACAGTTGGTAGGGTTAACATTTTTGGACGGTAAAAGAGAAAGTCCTTTTTATTAGGCAACAGCAGCATTTTGTTTAGTTCAACCTGTTAAAGGTGTAATTGGTTTTATTTATCCATACTTTATACGATTAATACAATAACTTATTGACGTATTGTATATTTAAAACTATTTGAACCTTAAATCATAAGAAACATCACTAATTGATGGCTGCTTCTGCCATAAAATTTACATTTTCAGCATACCTTCCTTAAGGTCTATTAAATGGCTAGTCTTTGAAGAAATTTCCAATAAATTGCTATTTAATAAATAAAAATAATCCATATTGCACAAAACCATACTGCCCCAAAGTGTCCCTAAAAATATGCAACCGGCAGTTGGAACCGGTTTGAAGCGGAACTTACCGGTCAGATCCGGTTTTGACCAGCGAGTGACCCCTTCTTATGGACCTATTGTCCTACTAGGTGAAAGGTCAGGCAGATGTTTCGTACTTGCATATTGTCCGGTCACGTACTATAAAGTGGGAAAGGATTTGAATATATTTTTGGCAAAATTTAAATGCATCCGCAAATTATTATTTTTGTCAGTAGATGGCGGTTTGGTCTTAAATCTATACTAACATTATAATACTGAAGAGCTTGTTTTCTTGAACGCACTTATCTCAGGATCTACAGGTTCGATAAGAAAAAAATATTTCTGTGCTAGATAGCCATTAATCAAATAAGGTTATAACCGCTATAGAGTTAATTTTATCTGGCTGTGCGGAGTTGTTCCCACGGGATGCAACTGAAACTGCTGGCGGAAGCAAGCCTACAATATAGGCGACCTAAAAACATTTTCCTTCTTGTTCTTTCTCATTTCAATGGCCAGACATGGGCTGGATGGATACAATAGTGTCTAGTTACATTATTATTAGCAACAACTAGAAAACAGTGGTCAATTCCGGGTCCGTCCGGTTTTAACCAAATACTGACCCCTTCTCACGATTCTACTGTCCTTTGTTATAAAAAACTTTGGCAGATGTTTCGTACTTTGCATGTTGTTGGGTCACGTTTTATTATTTTGAAAATCTATGCATTTATTTGCAGCTATTTAATCTGTGGACAATATGCTGATTGATCTATGGAATGACCGCAGCAAGCACGTATTAAAATGATCGATTTTATCATGGTTCTTACACGAGGCTGCCAGTCAAGATAGATAATTTCACATATACAGGAGTGGTACGCTCATCATCTGCCTAGCTTTTTAGTAGGTAGGTACTATAAAGAAGTATTATAGTAGAATTTTGTATTTTATGCAATTCCTGAAAATCACTAGACCATTTCCTTATATTTCTTTCAGGAACAGAAATCTCAAGACTATTTTTAAGAGCATAGGCAAAGCAAAACATTTTTTTTAAATGGAAAATGGGAACTTTTGTACTTCAACTACAATCGGCCTGTGAACATAATAATCCATCCTTTCTCAAAGTCGGATAAAAATGCGTACTATACCAACTCTTTGAACGACCATACCATTGATTTTGCAAAAATCCCGTTTAACTACTAAGGGTCAATTCCGGTTCTGACCAACAACTGACCCCTTCTCACGGTGCTATTGTCTGGCGAGGTCAGAAGGTCAGACAGATGTTTCGTAGTTGCATATTGTCTGGTCACGTATCGTGAAGTAAAGGATTTGCGAATAGTTGCTGAATGTTTTTTTGGAGTTGAATAATGATCGATGATTTTTTTACTTCTTTCTACAGTGCGCGTTTGAGAGTTGTTATTTGAGTTGAGTTTATTTTAATTTTATCACTGGGACAAACAAATTAGCATGCATTGTTTTTCAGTTATTTTTTAACCTTTATAAATTATTTTATCATATTATTGTTTCTATCGTCGTCGTCGATTTCGACGTCTAGACCAGACGTCTACTACGATCAATAGATTTATTTACATTAAAACTCGAAAAAATATCGAAATGAACGATACTCAATGTTTAGTTATGTTATATAGAAAGACCTGCTGCTTCTTACATATTTACAATGAAATTCATAATTTCCAAACTTACCACAAAAATCCACTCAACCCAAATACTCAAACTACCACATTAAAACCAAAGAACAAACAAAATCAGATACAGCAGTAGATAAACGCGCCGCGGTATGTAACGGAAGCGCGGTGTACCGGCGCGGTAAGAATTCGCGAAAACACCCGCAAATCTAGTATTTGGTAGTTTGGGTTTGTTGCAGAAAAAAATAAGGAAAGGTTCGTAGTTATTAAAATAACAAATTACACAACAGACACAAAACAATTTCTAGACATCCGTGAAAAAAAAAAATATTTAGTCATCTTCCGAGCCTTTTCCCAACTATCTTGATGCAGCTGAGTACCAGTGTTTAAAAAAAATGTTCTCTAGTAAACACGGAATTATTTGTCACATACTAAATCCACATAAACAGTGCTACATTAAAACCAAAGAACAAACAAAATCAGATACGGCAGTAGATAAACGCGCCGCGGTATGTAACGGAAGCGCGGTGTACCGGCGCGGTAAGAATTCGCGAAAACACCCGCGAATTATTGTCGCCTTCCTGTCGCGTGTTGTATACCTACAGGCGCTACTGATTTGTGACTAATCTTTGGTTGTTTAGTTTTATTAAATTTTTTTTGTTGAAGAAAATATTTTCCTGTGGCCGTTTCATCTTACATGTTTTGTTGCAAATTTTTCAAAATGTTTTATTGCAGAAAATTGCTTCATAAAAAGCATGCACTATACTTTTTTAAATAATAAATTAAAGGAACAGAAAATAATTGAAAAAAATCATGGACCTCTTAATGCGAATTTTCTTTACATAGACAAAACAAATTCAGCAAAATAGCTAAGTTAGAAAAGAACAAATTATTTGCTGGTGATATAATTCCGTACCAATTTTTCTAGATGAAATACCTACTTGATATTTTTAAAAGTTAGAGAGCAAAAAAAACTGTCATAATAAGAGAGACTTAACAAAAACTGAAACTGCCAACAATAACTTGACAAGTAAACACGATATCTCATGTTTTACAACTTTAACTTAAGCTTTAAAGTCGATATCTTTACTTTAATCTCTACAAGAGTTGGAACAATACTTTACTACGAATTTTATTCGTAGAGAAAAATGTTTCAGTATTTTTTTTAACTTTTTTCATAATCCAGTCTCCTGAAGTCGTACTCAGAGGTACCTTACCATTAAAGGCAATTTTAAAACGACTAAACATTGACGAATATTTCTAGTAAAATTTCAGAGAGAGATCAAGACAGTTTAACTCGCTCTCTAAGCCACAAACCGATATTTATTTAAATCAATAGTACTCTACCCGTTCTACAATATTAAATAAATTGTAATGTCGTTGCAGTAATGCCCCTCAATAAAGACGAAAAATACTTACTTTGCCCAATTTTACACAGTAGCTACAAAATTCCATTCGCTCCTTCAGCTATACCGCCTAATGTAAGATTTACACCGGTTATCCGGCTCCGGAGAATAGTTAGCTTCGCGACGGATTTCCGCGCGTCACACTAAAAATTTGCCTCACAAATACCCGGGTCCCTACCTGGTATGTGGGGGAAAGGGGTGGGGTGTAATAGGTACTTAGGTATGTGAAAATTTTGAAGTTTTGTTGGCTATGTAGGTTAGTGATTTTTATTTCTTTTTCTGAAAGTTACATAGGGAGGCTTTGATAATTCCTGAAAAGTAATTAAATAATATTGTTAGCTGAAAAAAATATCTACAAAGAAAGAAATGGTGGGTGAAATACGATACGCTGGAAATGATAGGGAGATGACGTCAGCGAAGAAAGAGGGTATTGAAAATAACAGTCTATGCGGAATGGAATATAACTAAAAAAATGTGTGTGCTTCGACATGCTCTGCCTGAAGAAACATATCAAACTTAGGTATAGGTAAACTGGGTTTTGTTGTATATTTGTTTCTTTCTAAAATTACTTCTCAAATCAGAGTACATAATATGAGAGTGTAGTTCACTCACAAATAAAACCATCTCAGCATAAATAAATAAAATTCCATTTATAATTTACATGCCTACGCCTCGGCGCTCCCACTGCGGCTCCGCATCGCTGCCAGTGCGGTGAATCTGTGGACCGCCTTGGGCACCATGGTCTTTCCTGTAGCAAAAGTGCTGGTCGCATGGCACGACACGCCAGCATAAATGACATTATCCGTCGTGCTCTTGTCACCGCCGGAGTGCCAGCCATTTTAGAACCCAGAGGCTTGGCGCGCGACGATGGCAAGAGACCAGACGGGATGTCTATAATGCCTTGGAAGTTGGGAAGGTCTTTGGTGTGGGACGCAACCTGCGTCGACACCCTTGCACCTTCCCACCTTCCCAGTACGGCGTGCTGTGTCGGTGCAGCTGCTGCAGCCGCGGAAAACCTCAAGCGGCACAAATATGTAAACCTCACCGGCAATTGCATTTTTGAGCCGTTTGGGGTTGAAACCCTGGGACCAAGTGCCCACAGACTCTTTCGAGAAATTAGTAAGCGATTAGTGGAGTCCACTCGTGACCAAAGGGCTGGCCTATACTTCTGTCAAAGGATATGCATTGCCGTCCAGCGTGGCAATGCAGCCAGCCTTTTGGGCACGATCCCAGCTGACAGCGATGCGGATGAATATTTTGATACTTAGTTTTAATATTTCCCTATAATAAGATCATTACTTAGTAGGTATGTATTTTTTGTATTATAAGATCATTTTGTAAAAATAAAATATATATTTTTTTAGAGTTAAAGTTTAAGTTGGAACTTGTGCGATGTTAAATAAAGTTCCCATACAATCATATTAAAACCAAAAGCTCACAAAAACCATCAAAACAATTGACAAACCGATAAAGTTAACAAAAACAGTAAACGTTTACAATATAAACATTTAGGTACGTAAAACACACAATATACGTATTCAACAGGTGGTGGGCAGTTGTAAGCAATGATAGGACATGTGTCGTCAGTGTCACGCCTTGCCGGGACAAAGAGTAGGCATGTAGCAGAGGGTACGAGAGAAAGTATGTATTCTGCCTAAGCTGTTTGGGAGGATTAAGTTTTATTTTTATTTACGTACATAATATACCCAATACAAATGCAGTAAATAGGTGATGTGTCTGATAAGGTTGTGAGATAACTGTTGTGTACCTAAATATCAAAAAGGAACACTACTAAGGGCCAATTTCTGTAATAAAAGAAAATATAAAATTGAATTTAAATCTAATTATTTATGTTCACAGTAGGTATTTATTTATTTTTCATAACAACGCGAACGAACGCATTTTGTAAAAAGTTTAAAATAACAAGCTTCTTACATATTGTCGTGCTATTTCAAAAAAAGTCATATGAGTATATTTGTAGTAAGTAGGTGCTGAATAAAATAGTCTATGTCCAAACTTAACAAGGTGTCGATCGTTTATTTATTAAAAGCGAAGTTATTGAATTTTAAAATGGCTACTTCCGTCTCCCGATCTCAGACAATATTAATTTATTATCAATTCATTGCATTTTAAACCTTATTCCTTCGCAATAAGAACTGCTTAAAATTCGATCAACTGCGTTCCAATATAACAGGATCAATAATTTGAAAACGTAGGTCAAGCATCGAAAACTACCTTCACAGAATTTTCAATCTTAACACTTCGAAATAAGACACATAATTATTTAACTGATAAATAATTTGAATAAAAAATAAAATGCGCTTTATACAATTTTGTATTTGCTGATTTTAAATTGAGAATTATTCAAAAATAGACTTTATTCTTTAGAAGTTAAGGATTACGCCTATTTGAATGAATGATAGCTCAATTTTTAAAATTGGAACAAGTAAGTGACGCCACAACTGTCATGTTAAAGAAATCGAAAGTTAAGGGTTGAAACGCGGTCGTAAAAAAATCATGTTTTATTGAATTTTACAAAAATATGGACCTTAACAGGTGGTTAGTGAAAGTATGTTAGATCTTTTTTAGATGGTATGCAGTGTAGATTTTTGGTTTGTATTGATTTTTTTTTTTGTTTGGTTGAAAAAAAAACGATTGTGTTTTTTAACCATCTGCTTGTGATAGGTAAAAAATGTATTTGTTTAGATATTTAGATATTCGGTTTATCATTTTACAAAAAATGGATCATCACTCGTGAACGGCTCGAGCAATTTTGAAGTTTTATTTTTTCCTTTTTAAGGTCAGCGTAGTATGTACCATAGTACAGAAAACCTAGTGCTTCATAACTAAAAATCTCCCTAAGACTACCCACTGACCCTCCATTGAATTCGAATATTTATACAAAAACATCCGTACTAAAAATATAGCAACTCTACATAATATAATTAACACTCAAGGGAATTTCTTTGTTACGATTTCACGCTAAAATTTCTAAACCGATTAGGATGAAACAGATCTGAGATGTAGTTTTCAGCAGGCAAGAAATTCAGTCACAAATAAATACTTATCTAATGTGGAAAATGAAAAGATCTATGACTCTTGTAGTGAATAATAAAGACTTAACCATACCTACTTAATAAACAATAACTAAAATAACCAACGGAAATGCCCATATACTTAACAACCCATAATTTAACAAATAATTGAATGGAACATAAACAATTTCTCAAAAAACACACCCACTATATGATTAAGGTGCTCACACACCATAACGTAACATTCGTCGCTACATGATTGGGTAGCCATGCAAAATATTATTCACTTAGAAAGTGTATGTAACGGTCTGTTACGCACAAATCGCGGTATTGGAATAATATGCTATTATTAAAATGATTGTCGGTAGTATGTTAATAGACGGTTTTAAGCCACGCCTTGTAAAATAGTCGGGTATTTTTGCATTATTTTGATGTTATTTTTATTATTTTGCAAATTGGAAATGTATTTAAACACCCTTGATGAAAAAGGACACTTATTTAAAAATATTTGAAAAATAACTATAGGCGTAAACAAAATTACTTAAAAACTAAAAGGTGTCGAATATAATATCTATCATCTCTAAATGACTTATTATTTACTAGCTGGTGCCCGCGACTTCGTCTGCGCAGGTTTAGTATTTCGAACAATATGTTTACAAATTGTAGCTTATGTGTTATTCTGATGTATAAGCTATATTATTGTACAGTTTCATAAAAATCCATTCAGTAGTTTTTGCGTGAAAGAGTAACAAACATCCATACATCCATACATACAAACTTTCGCGTTTATAATATTAGTAGGATATCTCACATACTACAACACAAAGGCAAAGGTTCGCAAAATAAAATTGAGTGGGGCTGTGGGAAACACCAGTATGGTTTAGAAGTCAAAAAGGCACGCAAATTATGATTCTGCATGTTGCTGAAAAAAATATCCAGTATTTTATCTTCTCCTTTTACAATTACACGAATACTTTATTTTGAAATTGTTTAGGTAAAGCTTAAATCATTATGAATATGTTGCTTTTAGATATAGAACCTTTAAACTATTGGCGGTATCCACACATTTCTTTGACGTTCTGGACAATTGCTAGTCTCTATTTTGTATAGAAAATCTCCAAGAGAATCATTAACCGTCTCTCTGCACTTGAATGAAAAACCTAATCGATCGAAAGGCAACTACGGCAATCTACGTATATACAGAGTGTTCTCCGCCGTTATACAGGACGCTACAAAACAGGGCAACTCGCCGCTTAGCTATGTAAGTGCAATTTAAAATGTAAATTAACACAGCAAAGAAGTGGGGGGAAGCACCAACACTTGGGGAATTTCCACCAACACTGTCTTGGCCACCCTGTATAATCACTTGGGTGAACAAGTTAAGATAGAAAAAAATGCAACCCATTTCATTCCTTACCACCTTGCAATAGAGCTCAATTTCAAATGTTTGTTTGGTCAGTTACGCCGTTTTGTGTTAAGTGAAAACGGTGATGTGAAAACTCTTGTATACAAGGTGATTTCAATTTTATTTTTAATGGAATAAGGTTGAGTTTTGAGTGTGTTCCTAGGGTTGCTTATAGGCTTTTCTTGGTGGGATTTTTATATTTTCTTCCCGACAGAAGAGATTTGTTACGTATAACTTGTAGCGGACTCGGTCCCTTCAGCGCGGAGGAATAAATTATAATGAGAACACCCCTGATTGCTTTTTCATTTTACTTTTTTGTTTTTGATTCATTTTTAGCAGTGTAAGAAATTATTTAGTTTGGAGTAGAATTTAGTGTTTTAAGAGGTTGTTTAGGTGATGACCAAAAAAATATTTTTTTAAGTACCTATTAAAATTCCTTGGAATTAAAATGGTGTTCTTTGACTATTTTTTGCACTCTAATAAATAATTGGATCCTTGAATTACATCTTGCGCTGTCCCTTTCACGCACGAGTGACGCAATTGCAGCGTTTTTTTTTTCCCCTTTTTATGTTCACTGTATTGTTTGTTTTGTGCCATATTTACTTATTTGTTTTTTGCGTCATTCGTGTGTTCGAAATAAATGGATTTTCTTTCTTTCTTTCTAATGAATATGTATTTTGATAATGTTAATTTTATATTTTATACATTGCATGAATATGCCATTTTTAATGTAACATTTTGTATACTTCTGTTTGTTTTTTCCGACATCTGTCATGAATATCCAAGTTCTTATGAAATAAATTATTTAAACTATAAAGTAAAGAATCTTCTTATATATAAGATATAGTCATTGTAATTAATCAAGCCACAGTATTAAAGTATATAAATAAATATATAATTTCTTAATAACAGCTCAAACCGTTAGGCTGAATCATAATTTGCGTCCATTGATGAAAATAATTATTGATCTCTAAAGGCCAGACGACAGTAACTTCAAATTAGAAAACTGACTCTAATTTAGCACAATACCTACCTATTAATTTTAGAAAACACTGTAAAAGACAGCTATCTTCAATCAATATACATGTTTTGTAAAAAATGCGGTTTCTCAATCCTTCATCATTAGCCTTTTTTTACCGTTACCGCCGTTTTATTTACTGTGACCGCCTTTTTTTTTAAATTGAATTATGACAAAATCCAAATCTTTATAATAATTTTCAGTGATATTAAAAAAAAAACATTAAGCTTATTCTCCCCTGCTGCTATATAAAAGAGTAAATAACACCTCAGGGTACATTATCGACCCCCCAAAAACTCCCATTAAAAAAACAAGCAAAAACCGTTCTCAAGGCGTCTCCGTCGCGAGGCAACGAGAGGCCACTTCTTTTTTCACCCCCATCCCCCGGAGGGGGGGGAGGGAGGGTCGCCGAGAAATGGAAAACTCGGGAAAATTGTAGCATTCTTGAGGCAACGCTCCGCTCACACCTTCTTGCGGATGGGGTGGCAAACATTTTGGTGGTGATAGGATTTATCTATATGTATTTTTTAGTTTTATTTTGGCATTTTTATTTGTGTTTTCAATTTTATGAGCTACGTGACTATGATGTAACTAATATTTACCTACGTTGATTGCTACGTTTGAAGTTAACTTTTTAATGGTAGTTTGATTTAAAAATGCAATTTTGATTCTTATATTCTGTTTTCGTAAATATAGATCATTTTTTAAAATATATAAATTAAATAACGCCTTTCATCAAAATATATTATGTAACTTATTTTTCAAGTATGAGAATCACATTTCACCTTTTCATGGTAGATTACTCCCGTCCGCATTTACTAGCTAAATAAATTATTTTCATATAGAATAACCACATTTTTACATTTCCACAATTTTCAACCCCTTTCTGAAACTATTATCTCAAGCCAAAGAAAAACATATTTTTTCCCAGAAAAATAAAATAAAAATATTTCCCCAGACGAAATCCAAAGAAAATGTTGCTAACCAATGCAGCGGCGCGCAACGTAAAAAGGAGCGCTGTGTCGGACGCCCCCCCTCCCTCCCGCCCCGCGCCGCCCGTGCCTCACCCCCCTCGGCCACGGACAGCGTCTCGGGGATGGATTTGGAGGGGACAATTTTGGGATGGGGTTTTTTTTATTGTAATTTTAAATTTTAATTGGAGTTGTCTTATTTAATTTTGGTAATTTCTTTGATACACGTATTATGATTAGAATTCGATTTTTATAAAACTATTTAGTAATCGAATTAATCTAGGTACGTGCCTACTATAACATCGGTGAATAAATAAAATAAAATAACGAGCCTCAGAAATTAGCAGTAAGATTTTTATATTAGCAGCGAAAATATCAAATGCAACCAACCAGACATTTGTTTTCAGAGTTTAACTAAAAAAGTCACCCTCACATATGATAGAAACCTCAATCAATTCATTACTTAACTTTCATACTTAAAAATAAAACATTTACCTAAATATTTAACAATAAAATAAATTATACTGGGATCGATCTATCATCACTGACAGGACTATTGTAGCCAATAAGCCTGATATTGTGGTGATAGATCGATTAGCGCGCCGCGCGATGATAATCGATGTCGCCGTTCCGCATGACGAGAACCTTGTGAAAGCTGAGAAAGAGAAACAAACGCCATGTGGAGTGTCGACAAGGCTGTTATTGTGCCGATTGTCGTTACGGCCAATGGTTTAATAACTCCTGAGGTGTTCGTCGAGGCTCTTGGCCTCGACGAACACCAGGAGGCTCTCGTTGGGCGGCTGGATCAAGGGACTGATTCAGAAGGCAGTACTCCTTGATACGGCACGTATTGTGAGGAGGTTTCTGTCTCTGGGACCCTAACCACCGGTACCTTGGACCCTGTGCCCGATATCGATGGCAACCTATTTTTTATATTTTTAAATGTTTTTTTATTTTTATATTTAATATTTAAAAATGTAATAAATATGTGCAAGAATAAATAAATGAGAAATAAATTATTTAACAAATCAAGTAAAAAAAATAATCATTAAGAAATTGCAGCTCACACTCGTCACGGGCCCCCAAGTCCGTCTCTGTTCGCGTCGCCGCGGGTTCCGTACCGGCGTTTTACATATTTCTTCAGTTCGCCCCCATTGTGCGCGGCCCGCGTATTGAATCAACTGTACTATTGTATACTTAAGTATGCGAGTACTTAGATAATGTAGGAAGAAAGAAGTAGTACTTCTTTGTTTTCCGTCTTGCCAGATAATGATGTAATTTATTGCTGAAAAAATAAGATAAGATGTTTTTTTTTTTTCAGGAGTAAAAGTTGGCTATACACATTTTGTTATTTTAGTGTAGATTAAGGGATGTTAGGCTAGGGACGTAGCAAAGGGGCATGTAAAATATACGTATTCTCAAAAAAAAAAAATTATCACATTATGTAATGGAGTGTGAAACCGACCAAATAAGGTATTAATTATGTCTAGTGAGATGATTACATGCTGAACATAGAAGGTTCTATGAAGCTTTTAACAATATTACTGTACAATTAATTGATTCCATAAAACTAGGAAGGAATTATCACTAAAACAAATCCAAGTAGTGGAATAGAGGCGGTTTGCTTCAAAATTAAAATACAAACGAAAATCGTCGGTAACTTAATTCGAATAAAGTTATGTACATATTTGAGTATCTAGATCCACAATAACGTCATGTCTTGTTAATGTGATCATTAGAACTGCGTGCTTCACCGCAGAAGTAGAGAACCTCAAGCGGCGCATAGGCTCATTGGATATTTTCATTCATATTTTATTATGTAGTAACTGAAGACCGAAATATTTTCTCTTATAGTGAAAAGGGCTGCAAAAGATCAATACACCCGCAACGAACTTCATCAAAATACCCCGAAAAACAAACCCATTAACGAAATACTCAATAACAATTATTTTTACAGGTCCAAGATAAAAGGGGGGGTTGGATTCCTTCCCCCCCCCTCCCTCAGCGATGACGTCACTTTCTGACAGTGTGTCAGCGAATATCTGACCATCATAACTTGAGCTATCTCAATCTGTGCTGGTGAAAAATCCCCGGGTCTTTAAGGACAAAGTTAAGAAGCGTGGGGGTCAACTTAAATTGGTATTTTTAGAGGCAAATGTTTTGTTATCCTTAGGGTAAATGATGCAAAAAGCTTCAAGAAAATTATTACGGTGAATATTATAAAGGATGAGTAGTATATTCTAAGATGGATGGTGAGAAATGCCTATTATTTATTATTGTAAAATTTATGGGGCGATATAAAGGGCGGTGGTATTTCTAAAACATAAATTCGAGTAACGGCCAGTTTCTTCATCAAAAGTAAAAGTCAAAGTAATGTCTAAGGTAAAAGTAACGGTCAAATTCGTTTTTTCAAGGCTAAAGTGACAGCAAAACTAATAGAAAAAACGAATTTGACCGTTACTTTTACTTTAGATATTACTTTGACTTTTACTTTGGCTTTAACTTTTCATGAAGAAACTGGCTGTGAATAAGAAATGGCTACGGATTAGATAAGTTATCTTTAGCTTAAAAATATTTCAGTCAAGTTTAATTAGGTAGGTGTTAATTATATTTTTACATAAGTACAAACCACCTACAAATAAAACTGCTCAGCTAATTACCAATACTAATAAACTATTTCATAGTGAAAAATATCAGCAGTGACTAAATTAGCGAAGTTAGGTAGGTAAGTATATTTTTACGTTTGAAACATTTTTTATTTTCTTTGACTCTCACTCATTAACACAGCACTTGACTTAAAACAACGTAGCTTAATTACAACTTAAAAGTATAATATAATAATATCACAAGAAACTTAAAAAGTGCATTAAAATATCATTCAACCCTTCGCTCGCTGGGGTAGTTACGACCGGCGATGTTGCCAGCGTGATATGTTGCCAAATTTATGTTTTTTGCCAACTACTGGCATTATCTCGTTTTAATGCTAGTCTCACAGTTATTTTCTACTTTTTATAGTGTCTATTTGGCATCATGTGGCAGTTTCATTTTAGGGTTGAATTCTTCGTTTAAGTATTTTTTAAATAGACTTTGTGTTTAGTTATAATTATATGCATATTTTATTTATAATAATCTATATTGTGTTGGTTACAACAGTATTAACTACATAATCATTTTGAAATCTAACTTTTTTTTAAAATTCTACAGCACCGGAACAAAAACGTGCCTTCACAAATGCTTTAGATAAAACAACAAAACAACCCCAATTCTTCAAAGATCCTCCCCAACCCTCAAATCACGTACATAACATAAAAATCACCAAAAATACCCCTCAAACAATTCAAACGAACAATCATAAAAAATCTCCTTGCAGTCGCACACATTCACAAAAAAACGCACACAACCAAAAATATAAAAGAGTGTACGAACGCTGCGAGTGCATCTGTGTGCGTGATAGCCGGTGCTTCCATTGGGCACGGAGCTATTTCTTTATTGATCCATATTTCTTCTTCTTTAGACTGGCCTGCGAGGGGGAACTCCCCCCGAGGGGGTCTTCCCAACCCCCCCGGAGGTGTTTTTCTACAGTTTTAATGAACGAAGGACTCGAAAATGGCGCGCAAGGAGTTTTAGGGGGTCTTGGGGAGAAGGTTATTAATGCTTTTTAAGCAGAGTAATTTTCACCCTTAACGTTTTTAGGCTTGGGTGTGCTTAGTTTTTGTTTTTAAGGCTATTTCGTTGTTTGTAGTCGGTTTTTATGTGTTTACCTAATAAGTAATTAACGTGTTTTATAAAAGTTTGGCGATGTTGTACCTACTCGTAAAGTGGATATGCATGAATGGGTCGTTTGTAAGACAAGAAGTCCACGGGGACGAATAATTTTATAATGAGTTTGTTGAGTCGGTGATTTTATTTTTAAGTATGACGAACATTTTTGTATATTAGATACAATATATTTAGCAGTTTTTAAAGGGGTGATTTTTTCAATTGGCACCAAGGCTAAGGCTTTGAAAAGTATTAAGCACTGTTTATAAGATAACATGTGTAGTAATATTCGAAATAAGTTTATCCATCCACCTACATTTTCAAGATTTTTCAATACAAAGTTACAACTTAGAACCATCATACTCAATATTACAACCCTGTAACATCAAATACCATTAAAAACACATGAGGTATCAGTCTTCAAAACAAAAATCACAAAACGAAATAATAATCCAATTCATTGTCAATGTAACCCGACACTTTATCTCATTCAAACACTCACACAACTCGAAAAAAAAAACAAAAAACGAAAAAAAGGAACAACCTTAACAAATTTGAAAAAACATACCTTATAATTTGGCTCATTACCAAAACGTAGGAAAAACATATTCGTTCTCCACTCCCCATAAATAAGTACGACGGGTTCGAAAAGGGAAAAATTTTATTATCCTACCTCCCCTATCCACCCCCAAGGAGAAATATGAAATAAAATGAAAATGTAATGGGGAAAAAATACGGAGCGAGGCAAGACAAAGGGATGGGATGGGGTAGGGATGTGTGGAGACGGCTTCTTTGAAAATGGGTGATTAGAATTTTTCAAGTGGAAGAGTATGGATTAACTGTAGGTAGTAATAAATAGTCCTTATGTGTTTACTTATAATAAATTACCTGTTGCAGAGGATTGCAACTTTTCATGTTATGATTGAATGAGCCAATAAAGTTTTGTCAGCATGTCCGCTAGCTAGTATTAGGTTTTCTTCAAGCCAATCGTGTAGGCACTGTTTTTAATCAATGACAAAGTTCATTCGTTCTATTATAAAATATTTACAAGAGTCGGAGTAGCTAACTGTTGTTCTCTAAAAATACTGGACTGAAGGTTTGTGATCATTGGATCTGAAGTGTACAATCCAAAACGAACTAAAAGAGCGCTAACACATGCAGTTACACCAGGAAGTGAAAGAATCGATATTGTTAGCAAAAAATGTATTTGTAATGAGTTTTGTTGCCATGCTTTGTTGTTTCTGGAAACATGAACATATGTGGATAAAGAATTTTACTATATAGCTTAACTAACGGAATTAAAGCCCATTTTTACCATCACTTTTCGTATGAATTTTAATTTTCAATCTAAACAGTTGTTTTAAGAAACACAGATATTTATGTGGTCGATATAAATGGTCCTTAATAGTGAAACTTTTTCTACTATTAAATTACTCTAAGCAATATAATAAATAGTACAAGATCCATCTCCACACTACGCTCGCTGACAGGGCGGGGTAGACGCCGCCTGCCCGCGGCGCGAAGACTCGTTCCTATAAATCTACCTTATCATAAAAATATACCGCGCCTATCTACCGCTTTACGATTGCGGCTTATGGCAACACTTTTATTCTTATGTAACCACTTACTTTTGAGGTAGGAATTATGGAGAATTAGGTTTAAGAAAGTAGGGTTATATATATTGAAGTTAGTGACGCTAGTTTTTGGCATAAGGAGACTTCATCTTCAGTCTTTTTATCGTCCCACTGCTGGGCATAGGCCTCCTCTCACACGGAGAAGCATTGAGCATTGATCAAAGTATCCGTATGCTACTTTATTATATAACGTATTCTTAAAATTACTGGTTTTAGTGCTGGGCTTAAACCGTCATTTTGAACAAAGTTAATGGTCTGAATCTAGCAATTTTGTAATAATGCCAATTATGTACAATAATGTAGATGCAGTTGTGTGAAAATGATAGACCTTTTGAAAACAAGATGTAGGTAATTAACTTACAGTATTGATGCCGAATAATAAGATTAGCCTTTTCGCGCGTTTTTGCTATGTTCCTTTCACAATGAGTATAGTAAGTTCTGTGAGTTAATTATAACATTCTCAGAAATTAGTATCTCTTGAGAGTTTCCGATAAATCTTTAAGAGTATCGTGATACATAGTTATTATATTATTTTACTTAGGGTAACCATTAGCGCGGTAGTTCCATGAAGAGACGATTTTCTGTGGGCTGGAAGTACCTAAAAGTTTTATGCGTCAAGCAGCCAACATGCAAGATAGTTGAAGTATATTGTGCTACCTTAATCAATTTTGTGTGTTAGGAACCATTCGTCAGTTGCATGCACTATTTTTAGTCAGCAAGACCTTGTTGTAATGTGCGCTTTCCCTACCACACATCTCCGTGATTACAGATTAAGATCTCAATCAAACTATGGGCTTACCTAAAGTAGTCTATGGGGATCTTAGAAAGTTCGACATTTACTAAATTACTTTTGAAGGCCGAAGAAAGTAAGATTGCCATCAAATAATATTTAGAAAATTCTTCCAAACTTTCTAGTATAATATATGGGTATGTATGCTAAACAAGTATGTACTTATTAAGTTTAACTTAAAGCTACCATTCAGTTACGAGCTATTTAATCCTTACCAAACACTATATCTACAACAGAAAACCCCCAACCTAAAAATAAAACACAAATTAATATTAAATATAAGTAAGTTTAATAAAAAAATAATCAATACCTACAACCCTTTTTGATATTTAAACCGTTCAAGTGAAAAATCGTTTCGAACGTAATCTTCAAAAGATACCCTTTACATATTCGCAGGTAAAAGAAAATCGGGGCCCTTGCAAAAATTAGCCCCCCTTAGGGGTAGAAAGGGGGAGGGGGACGTTAAGAGCATTTTTCTCCGTATGGGGAGTTTCATTGTTACAACTTTTTGTAAGTGAATTTTGGAGATAGAAGCGCTTTTAAAAAGGTTTGGTTTTCGAATTTTGGCTCTGTCTGGGTAATTTTGTGTGTGTATTTTCAGTTATGTATGATATAGGAATAGTGAAGGTAATAAATAACATACTTATTTATTGTACAGCATTTAGTT
Organism: Helicoverpa zea; assembly: GCF_022581195.2. Classification (NCBI taxonomy): domain Eukaryota; kingdom Metazoa; phylum Arthropoda; class Insecta; order Lepidoptera; family Noctuidae; genus Helicoverpa; species Helicoverpa zea. The sequence goes on from NC_061476.1 coordinate 2,553,837, forward strand.
TAGAACACACACCGTATTGTTTAATTATGCGGATATAAGTACAGATAGCCAGATTTAATTACAGAAGCTATAGCCAGAAGACACGACTGCCCGCTTATGTGGAAATTAGTGCAGAGGACTAAGTCCCTGCTTACTATTGTGTATTAATTATAATTATATTGTTTGTGTACCTAACTACTGTATGGATCTCAGTTATCTGAATAAATAAAATTTATTATTATTATTTGTATGTCTCTAACCGACCACGGGACTACAGAGTCCCGGATTTTTGGAAGGCGAACGTGGGGCCGAAGCCAACACGCTGAAGCCCTTTTGAGACAACTTTAATGAAATGGTGACACAAAACCGACGATTATCTGTATACCTGTATACACTATATAAATGTACCCAAGGACAATCCCCGGTTCTGTGCTAAACTATTGCTAACTATGGATGAAAACTACTTGGGCTATTGTGATGGGATGCTAGTGGACTAGGAATGGGGAAACTACGGGAACTATGGCACCTGCCGATAACAATGTAATAAATACACGTAAAAATGGCAGGTGGAGACTCGCCAACTCACTTACTGGGCCCCCGGGAATCAGTCGCTAAATCGCAACAAGGGGGCAACAGGTACATGAGCGGCTAAAGGGTGAGGATACCTCGGCGGACTTTAAACGCAGATCACGCGCTCCCTGTGGGTCCAGCATCACCGGCCCACTCGCCACGAACTACGAGGCACCTACCCTCCGAGCGGGCTGCTAACCCTGCTCTAGCGACTCCACTCTGGCCGGCCGATGAAGGCAAGCCAAGAGGCGGGAGACCTATCCCCTGTCATGCTTCACTCCGGCAGGCCGGAGATGGGGGACAGTATACTCTCCCTGGAGCACTCGGATATATAGCCCCGCGGGGTCGCTACTCCCCGTCATCCGCCTCAGATGCCCTGCGGGGCTTATTATTATAAATGTATGTCTCTTCCAGACCTCGGGACTATAGTCCCGGAATTTTGGGAGGCGAACGTGGGGCCGAAGCCAACACGCTGAAGCCCTTTTGAGACAACTTTAATGAAATGGTGACACAAAACCGACGATTATCCCTGTATACACTATAGAAATGTACCCAAGGACAATCCCCGGTTCTGTGTTATACTATTGCTAACTGTGGATGAAAACTACTTGGGCTATTGTGATGGGATGCTAATGGACTGGGAATGGGGATAACTATGGGAACTATGGCACCTGCCGTTAACAATGTTTGCACACGTAAAAATGGCAGGTGGCAGCATTCCATATGCTGACTGATGATATATGTTATAATCTAGAAACAATATAGGACACGGCTTTTATACCATTTTTATCCAACAGCAAGACGTTATCTCAAAACGTAACGAAACAATTTATCTAATTTTATCAAATTAGCGACTGTCATGATCTAAATTTAACCTGTTCACTGTTGAACATCATAGGCTTCTTCTCACGTTGTTGTATGAGTCATACGCAGTCTCTATCTGTTAGTATGCAAAACCTTCATCTGCTCAGTGAAATGATGATAATATTACCCACAGTAATAAGACAGCTGCTTAAAAATGTATATGGGTAGCATTATACACATATAGAGTCTGTTAGAAATCATATCCACGTACAGAGATCGAACCCAGACATAATCATACTACGCACAACCTGCAACACCAACTCGCGAAAACCCCTAAATACATAACCCTTAAATTGGCAAATCAATTTACTACAAAAATTTAATTATTTTTTGTTATTTCCTGGTTTATTACGATGACAGATGACTGTAAAAAATTGTGAAAAAAATTTACCTATTACAGTTTTCGCGAAAATCTATGTACTCTGGGGAGTACATTGCCAACTCCAGTAGTTCTTCTGTTCGTACTACGTGGAGTACGTTGCCAAAATAAAACCACTGCAGAAAAAGAAAAAGAACATGCTGTATGACATACAATTCACAACACAACTGAAGTCATTTTACATAAAAACCAACAAAAAAAGGCTGTTTTGCATTTCTAAGTAATGAGCAATGTACTCCGTGTATACCAAAGTTTATGTTGTGGACTTCACTACGTACTTAGCAACGGTGTTCAGGGAGTACATACAAAGTTATGAACTTATAAAATTGCGATTACATTATTTACACACAAAATTACGAATGATTGATATCATTTATAATGTTCCTATGTAATTTAAAGAAAAATAACCACAAGTCCCATCCAAAAAAATGTAGAAAAACACAAAAAAACTTACCCGTGACCAAGATGCACCAGACCGCTTCGAAGACATTTTGAATTTGACAGCTATTTATCAATGGAACCACATTCAAATATTTTTTGTACCAAAATATACAATTATTGCAAGCCAATAATAATAATAAATTGTAATTTTTTTAGATTAGTACTACATTCGATTTAAAAAAAAGTTAATGTCTTTGGTGGAGTACATTGCCTATTTAAGGGATAATATACTTATTCACTAAGTAACATCATCCCTTATCAAAACAATAAAGTACCTTCTAAAAAAATCCTAACCACATAAAAAAAGGTTCTTTTATTTTTCCATACAGACTCCGCCTTACCGTCGACTGGCCAAGGGTTGGGGTATAAGGTACCCTCCCAGCTTATAATTGGGAGAGGATTCCAAGTTACACCCTCAGATTAAAATATTTATTTTTGTGATGGGAAGAAAAAGTACCGTTTTGTACAGTCGGCGGGAAAATTATATGAACTGTTTTGATAAAAAAAAATACTTTGAGTTTTTTTTGTTACTAAGTTAAATATCACGTGATTCGTCATTGTAATGAATTTTTTTTATTTGTTACTTAAGACAATAAATGTAGATGCAACGCCACATTACAAACATTGTGACACCTTCTATACTGTCCAATGTGCCCCAACACCTGCACATCTAATGACCTACTTGACGCCACTACGTGGCAAAATATTGGGCTTACAAAAATTAAGACTGATTGCCATTGACTCACCAAAAAGAACAAGATTGGTTACTATAGTATTTATACCAGATTATTTACTATTTGTCTTACAAGATTAAAAGACCCGTTCCTCCATTTCCAGGCAGAATTATTCAGACTAATCTAAACGGGTTTCTATAATAAGTAACGACTTCGGTATAAAATATGGATTTCTAGGTTGAAGGCCTTCCCATTGGACAGACATCACAAAACTACAAAAAAAAAATACAGAACAATCTTCTACATATACTTCTAAAGAGTGATAGTACTTTTCAATATTAAAAACGAAAGAAAAAGATCTGTGGACCAGATTACAGTGGCTGCGACTGTACCACGCGACGATACGCGCCCGTCCTTAAAAGGGTTTATACCAAAATATAATTTCGGAGTTGACTGTACTTCGCATTCACACAAAAATTCATGGAGATGAATGAAACTCTAATGGAATACGGATTTCTAGTTAGATTTTAAAGGTATGGTTTCTTACTAGATCTATTTATCCAATTTGGATTTGTTATATTTTCACAGACTGTTTGAGACCTGCGGTTTCAACCTATTCTTGATTTTCAACAATAGCGCCAGCAATGGTTGAAAAAGAAATGAGATTTAAAAAAAAAATCGCCCATGAGGGTACCTTAAAAAGTGTTTCTGTTGATACTTCAGTTTGTTCAGTTGCAAAGTGTGAGATATAAAACGAGTATTTAGATGTGACTGCATCAGTAGTAGAACTTTTAAGGCTGCGGATACTTCTGGCGAAATATGAGTGACTCTACATAAGTTAGGTAAATCTACCTTATCAGCTTATTTATTTTTCCTACTGCTTATATAATATCTTTATGCAAAGAAAACAGTACATAGAATAATGAAAAATATACCTTTCGCCACTCCACCGCACTTTCTATTCCCGAGAATCTCTCTAATGGAAAAAAGGATAAAATTTTAGGGTTACCTTTTAATATTTTTTTCATTAAAGTTTTTAATATTAATACGTGTATATCAGAGTTATGTTCAGTGGTAATTATTTTTCCCTATTTCCCGTTTTCAGGACTCGATGCGAGTTTATTTGAGGATATTAAATGAGCGATTACGAGTATTTTGTTATTTAGGCGTCTTGTTATAGATTTAAGAGTAATGGGTGTTTGGTGTTCATATACGTATACGCGAACGTCTTTATGTAAGTTTTTGCAAAAATTGTGGTAAACCTATTCGTATGCAAACCGAAATATTGCGAAAGTACTATGTATGTCTGTTTGTCGCGCTTTCACGCCAAAACCATTGAAGTGATTTCAATAAATATATAGGTACTAAAGGCCCTATATAGGCTAGCGCTAGTAATTTCTGATGATATGAAATGATAGAATGAATGTTGAAGATTTGTACGTATATTTTATAATCTATTTAATCGAGTATAGTCAATATTTATCTTGTAAGAATGGTTACAAATTTTTCATTCATATTAGTGCAGCCATTTTTACATGACTGCTTACATATCTGACCCAGCCAGGGTTGAGCAGGTCCTGGGACCTGGACAACCTAATACTCGTTGGTAAGGCTTGTTATCAGTATTTAGTCGTTGCAGTAAAATCATCAGAAAATTCAACATAACAGCAATACTACCCGTTACCCGCTGTTTTCGTAGCCAAATTCGTTTTTGTATATAAAAATGTGCAGGTGTATTAAAATTAATTTGTTTTTCACAACTGTCTGGCGTTGGAGAGAGTTAATTCCGTCTCGCTGGTTTTCCGCGATTTCTGTAGCCAACTCACGCTTTTCATATTTTCTTTATTTTGAATATTTTAATACAAAAACTGAACGGTTTTTGTATTGAGTCCGGTTGTTGTTTAAGTATTTTTTGGTTGGAGTTTTTTTTTTAATAGCTTGTTTATGTTCAATTGGATATTCGGTTCAATAAAAAAGAGTTATAGTATTTTTTGTTTATGTACTGAAAACACCTGAGTGCCATGCCAGTGCTTTATAGGAAGTGACTGCCTATCTTACGGGATTCCAGACTTTCTTCAGTATGATTCTACCTGTAAAGACGAACAAAGATAATAAGATATACATGTACACAGTACTTGGTATAGTATTTTACGGGTTTCTTATTTTGAAGTCCATAGAGATAAAATCCGTAGACAATCAGAGTAGGACAAATTATCATCATCATCAGTTTCTTCTATAAAAAGGTTGGACATCGTCAATGACGATGATCACTGTCGGGTTCTTCTCATACAGAGTAAGAATAAGCGTACTTCACCACATTTGCTCGTGTTGGATTGGCGAATCGATTACGGTCGGGCAAGTTACCTTTTCTAAGTAACATAATATAATAACATAGGTATCTACTTTCAAGTGTATCTTGGACACCAATCACTGAGTAAAGTTGAAGGAAAACATATTGAGGATTACTTACCTGGATTTTAAGGAGTATAGATATAGATTTTAACATAAAACAGATACAGGTAAACGTACAAGCGAACCTGAAGGTGGACTGGACAAGGAGAGCCTGAATACCACAGGGAATACTTATAATGCAGCAGCAGGTGTTGTATGTATTAATATTGGATATAAGAATGACAATACCTACATAAATTTGTCTGTCTGTCCGTCACACATGCACATCTCAATCACAGCCATATTTGATGAAATATGGCATAGAGATAAATCATCACCTCCGGAAGAAGAACGGATACCCATACTTTTTATCAAGAGGACACAGTCGCAGGCAGAAATACTTTATTAAAAACTAAGCAATTGTACTTTAATTTACTTATTACTTATCTGAAATAGGTAAATAAACTCACCAAGTGTAACCTCCTCATTGCTTGACCGATCGATACCATCGCCATCTGTTATTGAGTAGCGGAACTATTAAATTGTCATTCAACTTGTATTAATTCGTACTGGAATTTAAATATTTTGTTGACAAATAAAATAAATGAATACATCAACTTCCAATTTTTTTAATTTAAACCAGCAAAGTATTAATATTTAGTAAATATTGTACACGCTACCGTTCACAACTATCGCTGCACTTTTCGTTCTCTGCCATCTAGTGTCGAATAGATGCATCGTGTTGTATGAAAGACAAGAATAAACAGAATTGTAGAGGTATCTATAGAATGATATTACGTGTAATGTTTTATAAATTCAATTTTATTAATTCAATATTATTTACTACCCAAACTCTAAAACTTGGTCTCTTTTCTTTTTGATACGGTTAGCAAAACTGTTTAGGAACCTAAACAGTTTGATGATCATTTCATTTTTTTTAAGATCACCAAAACATTTTTTTTAACCTTCACCTTAATAATATGTCAGAAAAGTTAGTAAAAATTGCATTTTTTGTCATAATATACCTAAAAGAGACATATGTTTCAAATACAGACCAGGTACAAGTTCAAAAAATCCAACAAAAGAACTCAAAAAATCACCAATCAAAATACCATTTATTGACACTGAAAACATTTGAATTTGTAGAAAAAACAACGTGTGGACTGAATCAAATCTAATCCTTGAATCGTGTGACAGCGCTCGCTACTCGAAGCTACACATATGAATTCAATAGGGTTTTCATTTCCCATTCCTCTGACAGTTTTTATATCGGTTAGGGTTCCGTAGAGTGATGGGTGAGATAAAAATATAAATTGTTTATTACTTCAATTCGTTCATAACTGTACAACTATTTAATATTTTTAATTCATTTAATTAGGCTTACCAACTAATATACCTACATACAGACAATCTTAAAAGTATAAGAAACGACAGTTAGTATATGATCTTAAATTAAAGGTAGGCTCATCATTATGTTTGGACTGTTCAATTAAATATAATTAAGAAGTTAAACATTAAAAGCAATGTAAAATAAGTAATCCAGTACAAACATTATAAAAACTTTAACTTTAAAAATACATACCTACCTAAACAATTATTTGGTTAATTCTAAAAAATGCTATTTTAGATACTGATACTGATAGATAGTGGTTGCATTTTGAAATAATACCTAAATAAAAAAGTATTTAATATTTTATTACAATTGTGTACCTATGCAACCAATATTTTTATAAGAATAAAATATAAGCTGTTATTTCGACAATAATCGAAAATTTTGAACTAGCTATTTAGAAACAAGTCTATTAGGAAGTCTACACAAACAAACATTAACATCAAATGCAATCAATTAGAAACACATTAAATTCAATTACAAAGGTCATAAAACCCCAAAAAATACTACGGAACCCTTAGCACCGTACGCGAAAAAACCCGGTATTTTTTCCCGACCTTTTACAATTACGGCTCGCACGACTGAACGTCAGCGCGAGTGACGGTTTTTTTATTTCTTTTTTCCTTTTTTCCAATTTATCTTTTTTTCCACAGAAGGGTGGATTTTTCGCTTATTTACTCGCTTCATTGGCTTGTAAGTGAGCCGGGGTTGGGGTTTTTTAAACTCTTTTGTATTTTTTTTTAAACGAGGCCTTTTGACGAGGCTTATTGGATTTGGGTCAAAGAGTTTTTTTGTTGGCTCGAATTCTTATTGGATTTTTGTTGACCTTTCGCCCGCTCTAGCGGAATTAATGTGAACTATGAACTTTGAGAGCGACATCTGTTGTCGAGTAGTTGAAGTTATGTTTTGACTATTTTTATAAAATAAGGAAGCGTGCCATAAAAGATGAATAAATTGGTAGTTCATCCTACGAATTTATATTGAGTTAGGCGGCGTGTTTTTTTTTTTCAAAAATAATTTGTTTACTTTAGATTGAATATTGGTGATGGAATGAATTAATATACTTTTTCAAATTAGAATGCAAATGACAAAATATCATCTTATATTCTTGTTTATATCTATTGGTAAACCTTGATACACTGCCTAACCTCAGATAAGCTATAATTTATAATAATTAAATTCTTCCCATACAGCGCAAAAAAATCTGACTCCTTAATCCAGGTATTACATTTCTAAAACCGAGGATTATTTCGAAAAAGCACCCCCAAAGGACGAAAATTAAGTCTCAATTACATGTTTCGTTTAAAAAATATTCCCTAACCTGTGGTTATTTTAACCCTTCGTCTGAGGGTGGGGATGAGTACTGCAATGGATTTTTAAGTGGCGCCACTGTCCAACAGTGATTTATTGTAAGAAGCACCTTCAGGGTTCGGGAGGATGGAGAGGGACTTTTTTTAGTAATGTTTTTCTGTTTGTTTGAAAAATGATGAAGATGGTAAGAAAAAAAAACTCTCAAATTAAAACCAATCGTAAGTAGGTGTAGGTTCCTAGTGTCTTACTTAATAGAAATAGAAACCTTTTTGAAAAAGTGGTCAATTTATCTATTGATATTTTATTTCACGATAGATGAAAAGCCAATTTATTAACCGACTTCCCAAAAAGGAGGAGGTTCTCAATTCGTCGGGATCTTTTTTTTTTTTTTATGTATGTTCACCGATTACTCGGAGACGCCTGGACCGATTTGCAAAATTTTTTTTTGTTTGATAGGGCTTACTTTCCAGGTGTCCCATAATCACCAGGTCAGGAGCTGATGATGGAAACCCTGAGAAATCGAGGGCAACTTTCGAAAATTTTAGGCAGACGCAGGGTAAAAACTTGACACTAAGGCTTATGTCTGCTAACAATATGCAATGGTGAAGGTTTGAAGCTGACCTGATGATGGAGACCAGAGAAGGTTGAGGGAACTTGAACACTGAATGTGTAAACTACCTCGTGTTTGGGTTTATTTTGTTCGTATTGAAGATACCTTTGCAACAATGAAGGTTTGAAGCTGACCTGATGATGGAGACCAGAGAAGGTCGAGGGAACTCGACAACTGAATATGTAAACTACCTCATGTTTGGGCTTATATTGTTCGTATTGATGAAAACTTTCCACATAGGCGATTATCACACTGCCCCGCGTGATGTAGCGTAGCGCCTGGATGCGTTTTTTTCTGTTGCTTGTAAATATCTCCGTTTGTATGGAAAACACGCATAGTCCAACACACTGAAAATGCATCCACGCGCGTTCATGCGGATCACGCGCATACACGCGGAGAAACACGCACCCCCGCGCGTAGGTGCGGGGCAAGACTCAAGGTATGGCACACTGAATCCCGCAGTGCCGCGCGTGATTTTGAACGGGCGTGACGTGTATATTTGAAAATGGAACTCGATGAGAGCCGCTGTGCGTGAATTTACAAAACGCACCTACGCGCGTGAGTGCGCAAAAAACCCGCACGATGATGCATCTGCACTCCCGCAGGAACGCGCGTAGCTGCGTCGACACGCAAGATGCAGCGTGATACGGGGCAGTGTGAAGATCACCTTATGCGGATAGTGACAACTATGCTTGTCACTGAAAAGCTAAAAATAAAAAAACTTTTTACAAAAAATAAAACCGACTCCCAAAAACACTGAAAAGCAAAAAAAAAATTATTCCTAGGTGCATCGGCCTAGAAGTCGGTGGCGAAATAAATTTAGTTACATTCATTAGACACTGACTTCTAGGCCGATGCACCTAGGAATAGTTTTTTTTTGCTTTTCAGTGTTTTTGGGAGTCGGTTTTTGTAATTATATTCTTTCATGATATTTATGAAACGCATCTCTAGACCTCGTGTGATTACATGTGCTTCAGGCACATAACTTATGACTTAAGACAATCGATTCTTATACCGATTTACATCAGTTTTAGTGTGTAGTATTCTAACTAGAGTGTTACTAAGACGACAAAAACCGTGCCTTAGTAATTTCTAATAAAATATTTAATTCACAATCCATGTTTGTTGCTTTCAGTTTAGGTAAAACAATTCAAATTTGCAAAAAAAAAGTTGGACGTTTAAAAAATCCACTAAAGAAATAAAGAATCCTCCTCTACACAATCAAGCGTACTCATCGCTTTTTTTCCATGCCGGACATACGCTGGAGGCTCGATTACTGGCGCCCCACAAATCTGTTAATCGCTTACAGCGCTTTTTTACCGCTGCAAGTTAATTTAACAGTTGTTTGTGCGGTTCGCCGCTTGGGGGCGCTGATGTCGGCCCGAGCCATTAATTTTTTTTGTGAAACGGGTAAAATTTTGAGTAATATGATGGTTTTTTGTGGTGGACGGAAACTATGGTGTAGGAAATATGGTGAAATTAAATAGTTTTATTATTCAAATGAAGAGATTTTATTAGGAATTAAAAAAAACATGGAAATCACAAAAATCGCGTAAGAAACATACATACATGGAACATCTTCATGTGCCCCTAAGAATGGGGAATCAAAATGCTGCTTGGCTTCACCTCCTATTTATCGAGTGAGATGCAAGTTAAATCTCTTAACAACCCCTAGTGTCAGAGATTTCTCAAATCTGCTTGTCGATCTCTACATAGATTGTAACAAATGATATAATGTTGTAGTTATCGGTATACTAAAAATTCAACTGCATACATTATAAGTTAAGTAAACTAATTTAAATTTACTAAATATCGCCTGGTGTTGATTTTTATCATATTTACCTGCGCCATTTTTTCACCATAACCTATAACCACAGTACCTCAGTAAGTAAATAGCACCCTTCCTTACGTATTAGGTGTCAGGGTAACTAAGTTGCAAGCTCGTCGCCTCGCCGCAATCACCTAGCCCATTCCACTTAACTATTTGTCTATCAAGACCTAGATATAACACAATCTTTGTAATAATGTAATTATTTTCTTAAGTAATAATATAAAGACGACTTTTTTGTTTGTTTGTTTGTACCTTAAATGTTCTGAAACTGCTGAACCTTCATGTCCCCGGGTGATATAACTAACCCATCTAACAGCTTTATTTACGATTAAAATAATAAGAATACGATTTATGATAGGGCAATATTAAAACTAAGTATCAAAAAATTCATCCGCATCGCTGTCAGCTGGGATCGTGCCCAAAAGGCTGGCTGCATTGCCACGCTGGATGGCAATGCATGCTTTGACCGAAGTATAGGCCAGCCCTTTGGTCACGAGTGGACTCCACTAATCGCTTACTGATTTCTCGAAAGAGTCTGTGGGCACTAACAGCTTGTATGTTATAAACAGGCTGGTCCAAGGTATAAACTAAGAAATTGACTGTAGGTATTCTTACCTATATTTAAAGCTAATCGCGCTCGGGAAATGCTCTCCCGATTACTTATATTTATTTTTCAGTGTTGGATAGTGTGTTTGTCAGGGCAGGCTGTACCTTGGGTGTAGCTTTTCATCTAGATATACGAAGTAGTTCTACAGCTCTTCAATTTTGTCTTTACTTCTATACTAATTTTTTACTTAAATACTTATGACGTGGTTGTTGGTTGAAATAAATAAGCTCCCTAACAATTGAACAGTGTGGATTTAAAAAACTCCCTCAAGAACGATTAGATTATGTAAGTACTTACACAAAGCCAGTACTGTATAAAAGTTCTATTTTTATTCCACAGTTTACAGGAACTATTCCTGTAGCTTATTACGTTATATAATATTTATTGTGTTAAGTAAACGTAATCCGTAGCCGGAATCATGCTTCATTCCCGGAGGAGAATTCTACTATTAAGTTTAGACAATGAGGGATCTTAAACAGGGAAATAATATTTCCGTATTATCTTCTTCACTTTCTAAAAATTAAATTATTTTATCACATCTCTTTTATTCACATTTTCCTTTCGCAGGAAGAGATTTTAATAATTTAATAAGAGATTTTTAATAAGAAATCTCTTATTAAATTATTCTTTCTTCTCTGTCTTATTTCTTATGATGTGTGTGTACATAAATTGTAAATAAATAAATTATTGAAGTTAAAAAGTCTATATTATAATCTATACTGATTTTACACATATTACTAAACCGACGTGATTTTCGGTGTTAAATAGGTATCCCATTTTCCAAAACGGGTCAAATAAGGCGGGTATTAGTTTCGATCAGGTCTGTGAAAAATATTGTAGGTAACCTATTATTTTTACCTATTCTTAGATTTTTCTTAGTAGGCAGCAGTTTTCTGCTATCGAAGAAACCCTTTAAAGATGTGATAAATGTCAGTTCCATGACAATGACACAAACGCGGCATCAGCGCGCATTAAAAAAATATTTGTAGGATAAAAGTGCGCGTGTTTAAAAAACGAGTGTGCAGAGGTGCTAAGAATTTGAGAAAAATGAAAGAGTAGGTAGTTATTTTCTTATAATCGCACGCCTCTCTCTTTTAATGAAAACACGCGTATATTCTCTTGTTCTAACAACAATAAGAAATTAACGCACAATAAACCTTACACATAAAGCCTAAAATTTAATATATTCTGAGCATATAAAGTAAATACAATAGGTACACGGAGGGGACGAAATTCCTACTTTCACCTGTACACAAAGAAAATACCAAAACGTCTTATACTTACCCGTATTTGGTAGAGAGATTTAATTAAAATGTAGGGGGGTAACCACCCCCCCGGTGGGAGGGGTGGAATGAAGAAATATCGCCGAGGGCGGCTAAGTTTTTGGGGCCAACACAAACATTGTATTAACATATTATTTAAATTTCCGATGTTGATGTCTTCTTGCACGTTTTGTGTCTAAGAGTTGTGTTGGAACGTTATTTATTTACGCACAATTTTATGTGGGTATTTGTTATTCAATATTAAAGAAATACGAAAGTACATAAATCTGTCGGTAAATCTAGTATTACATGTTTTGCAGATGTTAAAGTCATCTCTTGAAAAAAATATCTTGAGACATTGATCTTATATACCTGTATCTTTGACAGGTAATACAGTACGGGATCTTCTGTGCTGTGCGCGGGATCTCAGGTTCGATTCCCGGGTTCAGTTCTACGCCTGATCTCTCCCCATTCGTGTCGGATTGCCGTCGCTGCATCTGTGTCTGCGCAAATGCTTGTGCACTATAATATGCGCAGTTGGCTGATCTCCTTACATGAGAACAGCCGCCGTAGCCGATAATTGACTAGGAGGACATCGTCATCATGTCCTGCGCAGCTGGCTGATCTTAGTCAGAACAGCTGCCGTGACCGAATATATGTAGATATATAGAATATCGGTTTGGAGGCCATTAGTCGGGCGTCCGAAAGTGTGTCAACCAATGCTACCAAGGGATGCCTGTCACCAAGAAACAGGGTTATAAAGGTCAGATTAAGGTACATTGAATTAAGACACTAATCGGAAGTTTCTTATAAAACCGCTACCGCAAAAATCGACTTCAAATCTACTAAATTATCCTACTAATATTATAAACGCGAAAGTTTGTATGTATGGATGTTTGTTACTCTTTCACGCAAAAACTACTGAATGGATTTTAATGAAACTTTACAATAATATAGCTTATACATCAGAATAACACATAGGCTACAATTTGTAAACATATTGTTCGAAATACTAAACCTGCGCAGACGAAGTCGCGGGCACCAGCTAGTAAACCATAAAATAGTAAATAATCTTAATTTTTTTGCAATAATTTGCCCTTCAACTGTGCTTCTCCTAAATAATAAACTGCATAACCAAAGTCCCTCTTTCTACTACCCATACATACCTACATATCTTATTTCCTTATAATTAAATCTCTCAACATGTACACTTTAATAAATTTATAAATTTTCCCTCGGAGAGTGCTTTCTTACAAAGAGGGAGTAATTTGGCACACACACAGGCGCTTGTGTGTGTGTACACGGCACACACATACAGACGTGTGCAATTTAAGATGAATAATTATGTGGCAGTACCGCCTTGCTACGTTGAGGAAACGGACGATAGAATATAGGGGATAAGACTGGGATATATATATTTTGCTTTATGTTCCTTTAATGTAAAATTGCTAGCCAAAATTGAGTTGTTATTATTGAAAAATTGTAGGCTATTCAAGATTGTTGTGGTGATTACATGCCCATAAATGTAGTAATTACATTAGAACGTAGTTATTAAATTAGTTATTTACATTAGAGTTTGCATTAACAAACTCTTCGATTTTTTTGTTTACATTCCTGTTTTCTAGTGCATCATTCTAGTCCACGTCGGTAGATCTTTTTTAGTATAGATTTTGAAATGAATGATCTAGAAGGCAATGTAATGACCTATCATTAGTGATGGCAAATTCTTACAAAACAGATTTTTTCAGTATTAATTAATTGAGCATAAAAAACATATATTATTCACACAATTTAATGAGGCCACATCCACACAAACCTCCACTTTCCTCAAGCTCCTACCCTAAGAAAACACATACTACACTTATTTATCTAAGGCCCCCACTCTTTATGAAAGGAATGATTAATGTCTGCCAGCATTAGGGCTCTAACGAACCCCCCACCCCCCACTTCTAATTATTATTCGCACTTATAAGAGTTTGGAGATAACCCCCCGAGATAATGGCGTCTTTGTTGCGAGGTAATTTTATTTGAAGATTTTGAGGTTGTTTTGTTTTATTATGTAGAGTTATTTATATTTATGTACCTAGTATGTAAGAGTGAATGGTAGGTATTTTGGCCAGACAAACAAAACAAGAGGTAGAACAAGAGCACCTATGTAATTAGGTAGGTACTCTATAAAATTATTTCTTTGTAAACAGACAAAGATTACTATAATTTTGTTATTTTCTCTAAAAGAAATGGTTAGGTGGGGAAAGAATGAGCATTCGCTCGCTTAAAATAATGTTGAAGGTTAAATAATGTTAAAATAGGTAGGTACTCTAGTTTCTATGTTTGTGTTGTTTTAAATGCCTAAGATGTAAAAGATTTTCTAAACTGTAAGGTATACATAGATAGCTAAATCTGGCTATTTATGATTTTATTAAAATGACCTGAGTAAGAGTACTCATCACTCTAGGTTACTTACGCTTCGACTATGTAATCCAATGTGGGAATTTTATCAGCGTTATACAAGTAAAGACAAAATCTTCATTTCCCGAGCCTTTTCCCAACTATGTTGGGGCCGGCTATCAGTCTAACTGGATGCCGCTGAGTGTCATTATGAAATCTCTACTTACATTAATTAACGGACAAGAAAATATCAAAAACTTCATAAATATCCCAAAAAACGAAGATCATATTTCCCCCACACACACATACCTACATACCAAATACATACCTCAACGCACACGTTCACACATTACACGCATACAAGGGCCAGCTGACGAGCCTAAATCCATTAAGTTCGACATTTTCCTTTCTTAATCCAACCTTTGTTACAAAAGCAACGTGTGTGTGGCGTAGACGTGGCGTGGAGTGTGTGGAAAACCGTTTTTTGTTACCGAAAAGGCCGCCTTCGTCGTTAATTACGTGTCTGAGAAAATTTCCTATAGGGTGTTCGAAATTGTGTAAGTAAAGATGGGTAATATTGGGCAGAAATACCAGGAGTCATGGTGAAGCTAGGGCCATATGGAAAGTTTATTTTTCAAAATACATAGAGGAGGTCAGATAGGCAGTCGCTCCTTGTAAAACACTGGTACTCAGCAGCTGGGAAAAGGTTAGACACATGATAAAGGAAGAGAAATGTAGCTTCCATAATAGATTAACCATGTCAACAAAAATATATATTTTTTTATAAACCTGTGGTTCCTTATTTTGTATTTACTTTTTAGTACCTATACTTTTCTCGAAGGGAAATCAAAATGAATATAAAATAAATCCTAAAATAAAACCAGCATTTATAATTTCATTCTCTCCTTTTCGACATCACAAAATGAATTAAAAAGAGTAAAAAAGTCCAAATGAGCTGCCCAGCGCATAGTTGTACAAGTTAGTTAAAAACTATGTTTAATCTGCGCTGTCGGATTTTTTAATTAACGTAGTCCAATTTGTAAATTGTCGGACTTTACAGCATAGTTTTAGATTTATTATATAGTTGTAAGAAAATGTAGATATAATACATTTTTTTACAGTAAATGTCGAGATAAATCAAATTTCTTTGCCAATGGATAGTGGACAAAATTAAAACCTCATGTATTCAAAGCAGGCTGAAAATTAGCACTTTTTGAAGATCAAGTTTACAATAGACAGCCCCCAAAAACTTCCACTTCTTATATGGTTTCATCGGAAAGAAAAAATGGTGGAACGAACTCCCCAGCAAACTGGTGTACTATAGAGGTATACTGTTTTATCAAAAATCCCAATGAATTTTGTATAAACAAAACATAAAAATAATTCCCAACTATTAATAAAAGCGCAAAATCAATTACATAACCACTATAACCGTAAAACAATTTTCCAAAACTGAACACGCTGTAGCTACCCACAAAATTCGTCTAAGAAAACGTAGGCCGGGTTCTGTAGCAATTTATCACGAGTCAAGTTATATTAATGTGGATAAATGGGGCGTTCGCGGGACTTGGGGCAAAGTGGGGCGGGGGAGGTAGGGTGGGGCGGACCGGTACGTCTTGGCGATTAGTTTTTTGTTTAGGTATATAGGTGCTGTTTTTTAATTAAAGCTCTTTTTGGCGTTTGGTTGGCTTTTGTTTTTAATTGACAAGAGAGAGGTTCTCAATTCATATGTTTATATGTTTTGCTCATACCTTGTATTTCACATCGATTTTCTTTTGAGTAATATGACTTACTTTTACGATATATGTCACAAATGAAAGTAAATATAAGTAGGTATTTTATTATTGAGTGAAACGCCAGATTAGGTAAAAGATGGATATTATAATCTAGAAAAGATGAACACATAATATGATTGATGGAATGTACATATCGTGTATAAATATTGAAAAACAAAAACGTCAGATTGAATAATCCTGACGATCAGTAATGATATTTTTTCGTATTAATTGCTGTCATTGAATATTCACAATGGAAACAATAGGTCATCCTCCGAGCCTTTTCCCAATCATGTTGGGGTCGGCTTCCAGTCTAACCGGATTCAGCTGAGTACCAGTGCTTTACAAGAAGCGACTGCCTATCTGGCCTCCTCAACCCAGTATCCCGGGCAACCCGATACCCCTTGGTTAGACTGGTGTCAGACTTACTGGCTTCTGACTACCCGTAACGACTGCCAAGGATGTTCAATGACAGCCGGGACCTACAGTTTAACGTGCCATCCGAAACACAGCCAATGGTGTCTAAGATATACTTAGAAAGTACATACAAACTTAGAAAAGTTGCATTGGTACTTGCCTGACCTGGGATCGAACCCGCGCCCTCGTACTTGAGGTTGGTCCTTTACCCACTAGGCCACCACGACTCAACACAATACAATAGGTAACAATAAAAACCTCGGAAACAATAGGTATGTATTTAATTTAAATTGAAACAAAGATGCTTCAAATTACAAACATGCAACAGATAATCTCAAAATTCTTTTGTTTTAATTTTGAACTATCATTGTCTTCGACTACAAAAAATTAAATTCTCTTCAAATGTATAGAAATCGTTCGAGTAGTTATAGTTAAAAGGCTTTGGGGTGTGTAATTGAGCTTGAAGGCGATGACCTAGCAATATCTATTGGGGTAGATAAACTTATAGTCATATGTTTAAATACCCACATGTGAACTAGTTCTTCCCACATTCCTGCATTTGCATCAAAGTTTCAGATAAATCGGTTCAGATCAAATATTTATGTTAAAGCTCCCTTACTAAAATAATTATAAAATGACGATGATTATGAAAAAAAAAACCTTACACAAAATACCAACTGACTTGTATTTATATTGCATAGATTTAGCGTGGTTTTTCTTATGACTGAAGGAAAGAGCAGACCAGGGAACAAGTATCGGAACATACCTGAAAAGGGACCATATACCTATTGCTGAAGTTAGAACAGGTACCATGGAACAGGTGGGTATCTACATATCTGAAAATGGGCATATACTGCTAGAATTGTTTGAAACCACTTATTTAAGGTACCTAAAAGAACTGTTTCATGGTTTGTTAACAGCATGATATAATAAAAACATTTGACGTATTCACCAATCGATAACATAAACGGTATATTCGAGTCTAATGATTCCATCATTTGAGACTGTGGTTATATCGATAGATTTTTTAGAAAATAAAGACTGAAATTTACTTCCTACTATAAATACTTTTTAAACAAAACACCCCTAATGAAGCTATTACATTGTTGATCTAAGTTATATGCTGCCTCCTAGATAACAATGGCGTAATAAATATTAACGCTGTCAATACGGTATATAGCGGGAACTTATCTGTTAGATATTATATAAACGCCTCAGGGTGGCGAAGCGAGGAATTTTAGAGCACCTCCACATTCAACGGATTGAGACGCTGCGTTTTTAGGGGTGAAATCGCATTGATTGAGGAAAATGAAAATGTGCAATTTTATTGTAATGTTCATGTTCCTTATTACTTATTTAAAGGAGGAATGTTTATTTTAGTTCTTTATTGTTATATTTTCAACTAGTGAGTTAGCTAAGTTAAGCTGTGAAAGTGGTAAACGATCAGTTCTTACGGCTGTCAAAACCTCAAAAAAATCAAACTCAAAATGCCGTAAAAATTTGAAGTATACTCTTTATTCTGTCACTCTCCTTGGACGGCAACCGAACACGACCGGAGACAAATCGGTCCTAGGGCTGAAATTTACGTGCTCGTCGATGTACGATACATCAACACCAACTTCTAAACGGGCTACTGTATTATTTAAAATTTACAATGCAATTTGACCTGGAAACCGAACCTGAAACCCGATGCACAGCCGTCACGCTTGCCAATCACTAGAGCAAAGCGACAGTTAACTAAATAATAGCAAAGAGATTCTCTGTACAAGATCGTAGCGTCCTCAGATATATCAGATTTCAACGGTAGCGTCTATAACATAAGTGTGCAACACCCTTTAGGTTCTCCGTAATGAGCCCTGGCACAACTTTCTGCACAGCCGCGAAAGTAGCACGGAAAACTTTAACAGCGTCTTCGGTATGTAGTGCGCACGAACAAAGTTGATACTTGAACTTTAATTTATTACCCCTAATTAAGGGGGAAATTTTGTAAAGAAAGAATTGCTGTGGTGATAACCTATTTAGTGGTATGATGATCATAGTGATGAATGATTAGAATGAGCAAAGGATAATAAAAAAAAAACATGGTTAAAATGAAAATTGAATGGTGGAAATAGGTTGGTCTTTATTTGTATATAAAATATTCGATTTTTTCATTTATTACAGGTATTAATTTTAAAGTTGTTTTCATTGGAATATTGACGACAGTTGAAACGCAATGACCAATGTGAACAATTTATGTGTGTTTTTTTTTCTGTTTAAAATTATTTTCACAGCCAGTTAACTTAATCTACATTACAAATAGCTAAAACCAGATTTGACCTTAACACAATCTTACAAAATTAGCTCAGTGTTACCCCAACCCTCTAAGATTAACCCTTTCCCACGCGCTGACCACTGTCCGGTAACGTCTTGGGGTCAAAACGACCCCTCTATTGTTATTTAAAAACCTGTTTCTTGCAAGAAATAACTGATATTACTAGAAAAACTTGTTTTTGTTCCCACAATGGACAAGGGTTTATCTTTTATGATAATTCTAGTTTTGTTATTAATGTAGATTTTGGTGAAGGGTTTGGTTTGACTGACCAAAAGGTAAACTTTTTATCATTCAATATCTGTCACCTCAGTTTGGATTTATTTTTGTTTCATATTAAGGAGTATTAATAATCGTAAAGAAGAAGCTTTTTAGTGGGCTCGCTAAGTAGAATATGTTCTGGAAACTAAGAACAAGGATGGAGATAAGTACAATTATTAAATGAAAATGGTTACAAAATAGTTCCATTTTTGAAGTTGCTATTTTCTTTAGTCTCCGGTCCGTTCCGAAAATCTTGATGCTTGTACCTTTTGCTGGATCAAGTCGTAACATTGACACCTGTAATAGAAAAACCACTATGAATAATCGAGAAAATCTCAAGAATTACGTAACACCAAGTATCAAAACTACTGTATCCTACTACACCGCGCCTGAGATAAATTTTGGAGCGTCAGTGAAATTTTAATAACTAATTTTCTTGTAGGACTTGCTCGCGATCCCGACCCCATCTTGCAACCGAAAATATACCGTGAATTATATAATATATGTACCGTATATTGTTTATATATGAATTTCCAGGAATGTTCGTGATTATGAGGAGTTTTCAAGTTATAATTGCCTCGTTTATTATGTTTTCTTGGTCTTGGAATTGAGTTCTTTAAGGAAAGTGGAATTTTATTCGTTGCTACAGTTTTAGTTATGTATGATAATATATCGAACAGGTAAAATAGTTTTTTTATTTATTTACTTATGCTATTTCTTATTCACTAATGTTATATTTTTATTATTAATTCGAAAGAGCCTCTAAAATCTCTTTCTAGTGACGAACACAACTTTGACTATCTTTAGTAATTTGCATATAAATACATTACTTTCTGACTTTAATTTACATTATGTACTGTGATATAAAAGAATTCCAACCTACGCTGCTCCTAAAAATAATAAAAGAATAAACAAAACGTACATTTTACAGTTCTCCCGTAATAACTAAAACAAAAGGAAGCACAATAATCAACTATAATTAATTATAAATCAATTAAAAACTTACACTTGTGTGAATACGAATTTAAGGCTGCTAAACATAGTCGGACCAATATATCTTGATCCTTGCTTACCTTTAAAATGTATAGGGTGTTCGTCTTTTTCTAAATGGGGATACGAAGGTTCGGAGTATACAGGGGGTTTCGCAAATTGCCTCGGGGTGGGGGAGAGGGGGCGTAAGGGTGGAAAAGCGTGAAAATTACACAAGAAAATTTCACCATTCAGCATCTTTGTGTTTTCCTTCAAGATGGCGAACGGCGCGTTTCGTAGGTTGAGGAGAATGGTGTAAGTGTGTTTATGAGTTAGTGTTGTGTTGTTATATTTATACGTTTGGAGGCTATTTATTTGTTTATTACGAGCTCTATTTATTTATTATGCGGGATTAATCTTGCACTCAACTCCATGAATATGATTTAACACAACCTTCCTAAATAAATACGATATCTACAAATCGACTTTCTTATCTTTTCTGACACCAAAATACCTACACGAAAAAATTAGAAGTTACAACAAAATTGTCTATATCTACGAAAAATACATATATGGAACGCAAATAAAGAATTGAATTGAATTGAAAAATTCTAGCCTAACCACTTTATCAACCATTTTTACCGAAATACCCCAGAAAACTCCCATGTTCAAACAACTCGTAAAATGTATACTCGTATACAAGTCCAGAATATTCACTAGCACATGTATGCGCGTGGCTCGCTGCAGGAAGTCGGCACAATGGCTGTACTCAGCTTCTTTGATCATCGCGTTAATTAACGGTTTCTTGTGAATAATACCTATTTGAATATCTGCTGTCTTTCATCGTTGTTTTGGAAATGTTTTTGACGAGAACTTTCATTTAAAATACCCACCTAATGTATGTTTTAGTCTCAAAAATGTGATTTTGTCTTTAATTATTAGAGATTGTAGCTTCTAATAATATGGATATTGTGATTGAAATAATGAACGCTATGTACACAATAACTATAATTTTTTATATTATTTATTCTAGTAAGTACTTCAGCCGTTCGGAGATAACCATTATGTTCTTTTCGAAACCGTCTATCCACCCAGATTTTAAACTAAATATTTTTTTAATTAAATAAAACCAGAAATATTATAATAATATTTTAGATCATATTTTTTTTATGGCAACAGTTTACAATAGCATTAATCTCTATAAATTCATACTAAAGAGTATATTAATACTCTTTAATATTTTTCAACTATTTTTCATTATTATTAACCTCGTTCGACGAACACGTGTATCAGGCACAAAATAACAACAAGAAAATCAAGTTTCAAATTCAGAAATCGTAATTCGAACACTATTCGAACCGGTTTCCATTTTTGAATTTGTATCAATCCAACGGTTTCAACCCTTCACTTTTGATGACAAAAACGTGAAACTGGAAAGTTGGCCATTTGGTCAACTAGACCCGTTGGACAAACTAGTTTAAGTGCTTTGAAAAGAACTTGTTTGGTCATTGATATTATTGGTTTTAAGAAGTCTGTATGGTATTCCATACCAGGTGGCTTTTGACTGGTATTAATAGTATTTTTTTATTTAATTCAGAATTGTATCAATACCTGTTTATAATATTCTGTTCAACTGTTGTCATATTTATCCACATTTATTTTATGTAATTATACAAACCTAATATAAAAAATATGTTACGATATATTTTTTCAAAAAGTTTCTTAATAAGTACATATTTTCAGGTGCAGTAAAATTGTTAGACGTCTCTATAAAAGAGGTTCGTTTCAAATCCTCATCTTTATAGTGTAAGCTAACCGATAAGACAAAATATCTCTATTCAACCCTAAAAACCTAGGACGTCACTATCGAACCGCTATCATTTGGAACAAAATCAGCAATACAAAAGCCCGGGGTGGCATGTAACCCCACAAAGGCTGGGCAAATAAGCCATTAAAAGCGTTGCGACGGTGCTGGGCTATAAAATCTCTGCTTCTTGCCCCCTTCCGCACCCTTAGGGTGGGCAGTCCCCCCACCCCTTCGCGATAAACTGCTTTTATGCCGTTCCGTAGTATAATTAAAATGGTATGACATTTTCTGGAGTTAGATAGAATATCTAAGACGCGTAGGGTTGACTGGTAAAGAGATGTTGTTTTGTTTTTATTTTTGCAAGGGAAATAAATGCGTCGTATTATTTTTCTCGTTTATGGTATGTGCTTACAATCAATGTAGTGAAATTGAGGGTCTGGAGAGAGTATTTTATTTGGCAAGTTTGTTGCTAAGACACTAAGCTAGACCTTTTTGGTATTCTACTGATGATCTTTCTTAATACATGGACATGTATTAATTCGTATATGGCCTTTCTTAACATTGAATTTACTTGTCCGCAAAATCGAACCCAGGATTACTAACACTTGTGACTACGAAACTCAAAATGCATTTGGAAGTAGGTACAAATTCCAAATAACATTGATATAAAGACAGGAGTAGTAGTAGTAATGTGCACTACCATTCATCTCTCTGCTGAATTATGAGCCTTATCAATCTATCGGCCAACTAATTATTGCAATGTGGGTTTGATCTTAAGAAGGTGATTATATTTTATGATTTTTTCATACAACATAAAAGAAATAGAGAATGTGGGTATAAAAAACATAGGTACATGTAAACATAATACCCACCTTTTATCAGTACCTATTATGAAGATTTTTTCCATCTTGAAGTGCAGATCAATCTGCTGACAAATTTCTTCTTAAATAAATGTGGTGCGTAGTTCATCTCAGCAGTATTTTTTTCATATTTGATTATGCTACAGATGAAGATGATTTCTGAAGATCTCAGTGAGTCCTGTAATATAAATTTTGAAATGAATTTGATTTTATTTTTTATTTGAATAAAAACGAATAAAATATGACTGGATTTTTTTATTATCGATGTTTTGATTATTTTATTATTGATTTTTGTTTTCTTGCTTGCTTTAGAGAAATATGATAAATACGATTAGTTTTTGTTTTGGACTAATTTTCCATATAGTAATAATTATGAGAACAGAATAAAGTCATATTTTTTCATTGCGAAACACATTTAATTTAAATGATACCACTACTACTATGGCCTGATAACATCTATAAAAGATGATTAAAGCTGCATCCGTTTCAGGTGGTTTGGCTTTGGCACTTGCGCTGATGGCTAACAAGG